>NC_055677.1:992500-1320000 GCF_017976325.1 Chelmon rostratus
GTGTTGTTGTTTTGTCTCTGTGTAGTTTCGAGGTGGTCAGAGTTATCCACGAGAAGCTGCTGGACATGGTGGGAAACGTCCAGTATGTAGACACACACACACACACACACACACACACACACACACTCACACACACACACACACACACAGTAATAAATGCTTCTTTTTTTTTTTTTGCTTTAACAAAATCAGACAAATTTCAATGCATCGTCAGGTTTCAGGTTTCATGACAAACCCAAAATAACAACTGGACTAATGCTGCGTTCAAGGCGTCATACGAGTCAGGACAGGTGTCTGACTGCAGAGCAGGTTGTGCAACATGAGAGAAGTTCTTATAATGCTTTTTATAGGATGTTGCTGAATTGGCTGTTAGCAGCAGATGCTAGCAGCTCCTGTTAGCAGCTTGTGTTAGCAGCAGATGCTAGCAGCTTATGTAAGCAGCAGCTGTTAGCAGCTTGTGTTAGCAGCAGATGCTAGCAGCAGCTGTTAGCAGCAGATGTTAGCAGCTCATGTTAGCAGCAGATGGTAGTAGCTTATGTTAGCAGCAGATGTTAGCAGCTTGTGTTAGCAGCAGATGTCAGCAGCTGATGTTAGCAGCAGCTGTTAGCAGCTTGTGTTAGCAGCAGATGCTAGCAGCTCATGTTAGCAGCTTGTGTCAGCAGCTCATGTTAGCAGCAGATAGCAGTAGCTCATGTTAGCAGCAGATGTTAGCAGCTCGTGTTAGCAGCAGATATCAGCAGCTCATGTTAGCAGCTTGTGTTAGCAGCTTGTGTTAGCAGCAGATGTTAGCAGCTCATGTTAGCAGCAGATGTTAGCAGCTTGTGTTAGCAGCAGATGTCATCAGCTTATGTTAGCAGCAGCTGTTAGCAGCTTGTGTTAGCAGCAGATGTCAGCAGCTTGTGTTAGCAGCAGCTGTTAGCAGCTCATGTTAGCAGCAGATGTTAGCAGCTTGTGTTAGCAGCAGCTGTTAGCAGCTTGTGTTAGCAGCAGATGCTAGCAGCAGATGTTAGCAGCTCCAGACAACAATCACTGAATCAATGATTGATTGGATGATTCTCAGTTATAAAGGAAGCACTTGTCTTTTATGTCTCCAGGGTACCAATTATTTTAGCTGGGAACAAGAAAGACTTGCACATGGAGAGGTGAGACGTTTTATCACACACACACACACACACACAACAAACACACACACAACAAACACACACACACTCTTTAATGAACTGTTAAAGGTCAGTTTGTGTGATGTTATATTTATATGAACAGTACAGGACGCATGTTTTCATGGACTGAAACACACACACACACACACACACACACACACACACACACACACACAACGTTGGTCAGTCCAGACATCCAGACAGCGACTGCATGGAGTACCAGGCTTCGTTTAGAGGCTGCACAGATGAAGTCAAAGCGAGTGGAAGACAGAGATCACGTGTTTAACCGTGTTTCTACCTGAGCGAGACACAACACCGACTGGACTGCAGGGTTTGTGTTCGTCTGGCTTCACAGGCCAAAGGTGATGTGGTTCAAACACACACACAGGAAGTGACCAGAGGAAGAAAAGACAGGTGTGACAGATGTTTCCTACAAAGAACCGCACAGAACGTTCAGTGGGTGAACTGATCCGGGATCAGAGTGTATGGACGTGTGTGTAGACATGGCTGCTGCTGCAGAACAAAACTCGAGCTGAGAGTGTCAAAGCGAGGGAGGACAGATGATGTGAGCCATCGTCTGCAGATCAGGAACCAGATCAGGAGCCAGATCAGGAGCCAGATCAGGAACCAGATCAGGAACCAGATCCGGACACTTTATGAAAATTCTTCTCGTCTACTGATTTGGTGTAATAAGTAAGTTGTTACGATGATAATAAGTAAAACTTTATTGATAAAACCAGTGTTACAATGTGCTTCACCGTCACAAATGAAAGAACTGTAAACAATAAAAAACAATAAAAAGCGTTTGAATAAACCAGAGACAGGTTTGTTAAAGAATAAGAACAAATGGAGGCGCGAAGCATCAATGCGTGACCCCGAGTCTGACCTTTACTGAATGTTTCTGGACGCCTGCAGGGAACCAAAGTGCTGCTGTAAAATGTCACAAATCTGACTCAGGACCAGTCTGTGATGTAGCTGCAGAAAGCTGTAAGACGCCTGCCGTGTTCTTCTTCTTGTGCAGAGTCATCAGTTTCGAGGAGGGAAAAGCTCTGGCGGAGTCGTGGAACGCTGCCTTCCTCGAGTCTTCGGCCAAAGAAAACCAGGTGAGGACCAAACGCTGCAGAACAGAACAGAGGAAATAAATAAACTCTCGACCTCCTGATGCTCATTTTACCAGAAGACAAGTCCTCGAACAGTTTTCAGGCTCATTCTGATCTACTTTTTTCTGCATCTCTTTGTCTTTCAAGGCGATGTTAGGAAATAAAGAGATGTCATAAAGTAAAGGGATGTAACATTTCTGCAGCTCAGCTGTCAAGTTTAAAATACTCCAAATATTAATTGAATATATGAAAGGCTGAAAAGTAAATATATGTTTGGGTTTTTTGGGAAGTCAGAGGTGTCTCAGCTGGTTGTGGTTGCACAGTTCACTTCACTAAATCCTTGTTACAGCCCTGTTCATGTACAGTACCTTCCAGTTAGCAAGACAGCACTAAATTAGCTGATTTTAAAATGGAATTTGGTGAGATGTTCTCTTTAACTTGTTTTGAGCAGAGAAATTTGACATTTTTCAAATCTGCTAATATAATTAAATGAAGTGAGGCAGCTCGTGAACGGGGACCGCAGACCTGGGGTCACCAGAGATCTGCAGCCGGACCGCTCCCCGTTCAGTTGTGACCTTTACTGTCATAAAATACTCTCTGCTTCTATTGGTCAGTGTCAGCAAACGCAGTGCAGATGTTGTAAAACTCAGCAGGAGAGCAGAAAGCCAGCAGCTGTCACACCTGACGCTCAGGTGAAGTTAACTAACCCTCAAACTGATTCTCCTTCCTCTGGTGTGTTCAGACAGCGGTTGAGGTGTTCAGGAGGATGATCCTGGAGGTGGAGAAGATGGAGGCGGGTCAGCCTCAGGGTCGGACACCCTGCTCTATGATGTAGCTTCCAAAAACTCTGTCCCACCCCCCAACGACCCCATCACCAACCTCTGCAGCAACTGACAGCAGGCAGGACAGACCAGCTCTGAAACCCACTTCCTCTTAGCCTCAACGCTAGTCCTGACATGTTCTGTTTAGTTAAACCAAACTCTGTTCAAAAATCTGCAGATTTAATGGTAACGTGCATATTGAAAGCCTTTCACACATGACCTGGTTGACCCAAAGACACACAGTCAAAGCCTCATGGGAGTTGTATTAATTAAGTGCCAACTGAATACACAGCGTTTTACCGTTGATAAAATTGCACGATGGAAAGAAAACCTCAAAAGCACGTTTCAGCTTCTCAGAGAGAAACAGTGCTGATGTTTTCATGCTGAACTGTGAACTGTAGATTTTCAGCACAAGTTCACCGCTTTGAGAGCTCTATTGGCCAGCGCAGTTTAAATGTTTTAGAACTTCTTACTCCACTAGAGGGCAGCCGTGAGCAGTTCATTTCATTAAAATAAATACATTAAAGTGAATAACTGTTTACAATAAAACCCTGCAGATGTGTAAAAGGTCTTCTTTCACAAAGTGTCTGGTCTAAATGAGCAGATTTTCAAATGGGGTTCAGTGTGATCTTTGCAGTCCTTCATGAGGCTCGTCAGTAGAAAGAGTGAGCAGAGCATTAAGACAGCAACAGAAAACGGTGCATGGTCAAACAAATCTATTTATTATGACAGATGAAAGATTCAGTGGAAAAAGGAAATTATTACTATGAACTCTGCCATAGTGATTGTTTGGATGAGTGTAAGGTGGGATTGGCTGTTGTGATTGTGTCATCGGTTAAAAATTATTTTAAAAGGATTTAATCACTACATTTGGCAGTTTATTACTTTTTAAATTAAACTTACCACATATTTATTGTATGAAATATTTAGGTTACAATAGTTGCAAGAGACCCCCCCCCCATATGACTACTCTTCTGTATTACAAACAAACACTTTTATATGTAAAAAAGAACAAATATTTCTGTTTTTATGATTGTTCTCATTAAAGCTGTGTTCTATTGTTTGGCTAAAAATGAGCTCTGTCTTTACTGAAGCTGATAAAGATGATGATGATGATGATGATGATGATGATCTGTCGTGCTTCATGACTGGATGGAGCAGAATTGACAAAGAGTCTGATGATCAGATGTGTGAACCAGAACCTGAACTGACCGGCATGTGCAGAAAAACATTAAGATACAACATCACAAGCAGCAGTGGATCCAGCCGAACCGCAGCGTGTAGTCTGCAGTGTGCAAACACAAGCAACATCTGCAACCGCCAGAAATACACACATGTTGAACTGATTCAGAGAAAATTCTCCAACATGAGTCTCATAGTATATCAAGGTATGCTCCAAAAACAAGCAATTTACTATATATTTATCTACATGAATGTCTAGATATATAAGCTTTGACCATCTTTATGCATATTTGTCCTCCTATTATGACTTCAACTTGTGTGTAATATCGCCTTTTGTGTCTGAAGCTGTGAATAACCCACTGAAGCGGCAGACGGCGGGTTTCGATTTTTACCAACTAGTGATGTCGTAGCTTGTGGCTGCCTGATGTTCCATGATCCTAAATTCTTTAACAGCAGCCAGTAAACAGCCCCAGTCCAGCAGCACCTACAGCACCATCAGCACCGGCAGCCCTAGTCCCACACCACACACCACACCTCTCGAGTGTTTTCCCTCTCGAGTGTTTTCCCTCTCTTTGTTTTCCCTCTCTCTGTTTTCGCTCTGTTTTCCTGGATCTCGCCTCTTCTTTGGACCTTTGGGTTCTCGCCTGCTCTGTTTGGATTTGCTTGCTCGTTTGGACTGTTTCCTCTGAATCTGACCTTTGCCTGCTTCACCATCTCGGGCCTTTTGTTTATTCCTCCACATCTTTAGTCTTTGTTTGGGTCCTTGCCCTGCTCTTCTGAGTTCCCCCTTGTGCGACAGTTGAAGTTCATGATCAGCTCTGTGAACTCTTCATCTTGCACCACAGCTTCTTTAAAGGTCAGTATGGTGGGCGAGCATATGCACAATAATCTTAGGGCTTAGTTTAAGTTGCATGTGGATAATACATCTGGCTTCAAGCTGAAAAGGTGGCAGGATGTCACAATGGGTACTTTAATCACAGCCTCAGATTTCATGTAAACCAGTTATCACTTATTGTTATAGACGCAGCTACAGCTGATAATGGACTTTAGGTTAAATCTGTTAAATCTGGTTACATGTGTCTCATTTGTCATCACTGACTTTGTTTTGTGTGCTTGAGAACATTTATCTGTGATTTTCTTTTTCATATGTCTGAATTACATTTGATGGCATATTTTACTGAAGTGTACGCTGAATGGTGACTGTAATACCAAATAACTGTTGTACATTTAGGTTGGAATTTCTTAACTTACACCTCTGACAGTCTCATAATAATAATAACACAACCTGTTACAGCTGCTGTGCACTCAGAGGGATGACATTCGCTCCTGCAAACAACCCGAAACACATAAAATGATGCTTCCTTGATAAAATATAAATTCAGATTTGTACATGTTGGTATATTTTTAGCTTGTGATTTTTTGTCTGTTTGGTGCAGTGTGAACATTACAGTCTGAAGATGTTTCATTTACTGTCACAGCAAATGCTGTTGTTGTAATCAAGATCAAGATCAAGAAGATCAAGAATCCTTTATTATCATTGAGCATGTCAATGAAATTTGCATTGCAACCCCCGTGTCGATAATAGAAGATAATAAAATAAAGATAAGGGAATAAAATAAACAAAGCAATAAAACAATAAAATATACCAACAACAGCTGAAAATATACTAAAATGTCTGAGAAAGGGCTGCACGGTGGCGCGGTGGTTAGCAGCGTCGCCTCACAGCTAGAAGATCCCCGGTTCGATCCTGCCTGGGTCTTTCTGTGTGGAGTTTGCATGTTCTCCCTGTGCAGCTGTGCTCAGGTTAATTGATAACTCTAAATTGTCCGTAGCTGTGAATGAGAGGTGTGCATGGTTGTTTGTCTGTATGTCTGTATATGTAGCCCTGTGGTAGGCTGCCCAGGGTGTCCCCTGCTTTCGCCCGAGAGACGGCTGGGATAGGCTCCAGCCCCCCCGTGACCCTGCAAAGGATTCAGCGGTGTATAGATAATGGATGGATGGATGTCTGAGAAAAGTAATGTGTTGCTTTGGATCGTAGGTGGCGCTGTTGTTAAAAGAATGACGTCTTTTCCACTTCTGGCACTCTCACTTCTATACAGACTGATTTCATTCACGCTGATGTAACTGAGGCCTGTTTGTTGAATTTTCCATCTGACTGAAGATTTAAGTGTCAAACATGTCCAGTCAAGCTGTGTCTGTCTTTGTCCGTCACTGAGCTGCAGCTGCAGGAGAATGAGTGTGTGAGACGGAGGGGGGAGGAGCCACACTGGTCATGTGAACCAGGCTCAGGAGAGCAGGAAGAGAGAAACTTCACACAGTTCAGACTCCATGTTGAGTGAACAGAGGAGGAGGAGGAGAAGTGAAGCTGAAGCAGGCGAGTGTTAATCCAACATTTCATGACTTTACTGTTAAAGTGTGAGTCAGTTTCCTTCCTGTGGACTGTAGAGGACACAAATGTTAGACTGTGTGTGTGTGTGTGTGTGTTTTCGTTCCTCTCAGACTGACTTCACATCAGAAGAATGGAGGAAGAGGAGCACAGAGCCGAGTCTCCGGTGTCCAGCTGTCTGTCCACGAGGAGTGACTTTTCCAAAGATGAACCTGGACTCTCAGACACAAAGTAAGAACCAGTTTGTCCTGTAAACTGATTGAAGATGATGCACTGAGGATGAAGACGAAGTGTTCTTCTGTAATATTCATGTCCACAATGCAGGAACTTTAGTGCAACTTTTAGTGCCGTAACAAAACACTCGAGAACCTCCACTTCAGCATTGACACTTTTTTCAACATGTTCAGTCACTTCACATCATGGTTGTGCAACACGTGGTGAAGAAGTATTTGTAGAAAAGCTTTTCTCACCGTGTTTCTGTGTGTTGATGGTTTGAGTTTGCTCTTTAACAAACTGCTTGTTCACTCATTAATGATTGAGAGCTTGCAGCTGAAAGCTTTGAATCATGAGCTCAGACTCTCTCTGTCAGATGTTGTCCCTGAAGGTCAGGAACAAACATCCATGGACAGAACTTGTGTAAAAGTCATCGGCTGATTAAAACGAAGCAGAAAATGGACAGATGTAGATTTGGAGCACTTGTCTTCTGTAGAATATCCGAATTGTCTTTATGTGTTTCCAGAGAGAGGAAGAGGAGTCATGTTTCTGTGGAGGAGCAGCCGTCCTGCTGTGTTTTGTGTCAGGACGTCCTGAAGGATCCAGTCTCTACCAGCTGTGGACACTGGCTCTGCAGACAGTGCATCGCCTCATACTGGGACCAGTCTGCTTCATCAGGAGAGTCCTCCTGTCCCCAGTGTGGAAAAAGATCCAGAACAAGACCTGGACTGCAGACAGCCAGTCAGACCTGCACTGTGCAAAGTGAGACTGTCCATCTGTCTGCCGATGTCATCTTTTCTGAAAACACTTCCTGTTTTAATCTCGTCTGCAAATCGACTTGTTGAGCAAGCAAACAAACATCCACTGAGGAAAAGTGCACAGCTAGCATCAGTTTTCAGGCTACAGTAGAAAGCTAACTAGCTCATCAGTGTCGGCATATCAGCATTGGTTTGTCTACAATGTAGATGTTAAGCATGTAGACTCTACAGCTTATCAGGATCCTCTCACGTCACCGGCCGTGTTGTGCCTGTGTTCCTGTTTGTATTTTCACATTTGAGCCTCATTTTACTGTTTTACTGGTTTCTTTAAACACATCAGAGCTTCATTAACTTACAAACTAAACACTTCCTGCTGCTACTGCTGCTTCACGTGAAAGGCTTTTATTGTGAAGCAGCTATAGGAAGTGAAGTGTATAATTCTCAGTGAAATTCACAGTGCATTGTTAGCAATGCTATTCAATAGATACAGGTCAGGTCACCAACAGTCAGAAGCTGAGAGAAAAAATGTTCCTTTTTCTTCCCGTTAACAAAAAATATCAACAATGAATACAGAAATCAGTTTGGCATTATTTTGACTTCAAGAAGGTGCTACTAATGTCAGGTGGTCTTTTTATCCTCTTCGTCTTTATATATATTCGTTTTCAAATCTTATCTAGTCTCACATTTTGTCTTCTCTCTCAGCAGATAGTGATCTTCAGGAGGTTTCAGATGAACATAAGATCAGTCTGAGGAGGAGATGTGAATGTGTGACTGAAGGAAGTGATGAACCAGGAAGTGGAACCCTCCTCAACAGGATCTACACTGAGCTCTACATCACAGAGGGACAGAGTGAAGAGGTTAATACCCAACATGAGGTGAGGCAGCTTGAGACAACTTCCAAGACAAAGACCCTCCATGAGACTCCAATCAAGTGCCAGGACATCTTTAAAGCCTTACCTGACCAGCAGAGACACATCAGAGTCGTTCTGACGAACGGCGTCGCTGGCGTTGGAAAAACCTTCTCAGTGCAGAAGTTCAGTCTGGACTGGGCAGAGGGCTTGGAAAACCAAGACGTCAGCCTGGTGGTTCTGCTTTCGTTCAGGGAGCTGAACTTGATCAGAGATGAGCAGTACAGTCTTCTGACGCTGCTCCATGTTTTCCATCCAACATTACAGAAGGTGACAGCAGAGAAGCTCGCTGTCTGTAAGCTTTTGTTCATCTTTGACGGCCTGGATGAAAGCAGACTTTCACTGGATTTCCACAACAATGAGGTTTTGTCTGATGTCTCGCAGAAGTCATCAGTCAACGTGCTGTTGACAAACCTCATCAAGGGGAAGCTGCTTCCCACGGCTCTCGTCTGGATCACTTCCAGACCCGCGGCGGCCAATCAGATCCCTCCTGCATGTGTTGACAGGGTAACAGAAGTACGAGGCTTCACTGATGCCCAGAAGGAGGAGTACTTCAGGAGGAGATTCAGTGATGAAGATCTGTCCAGCAGAATCATCTCACACATCAAGACCTCCAGGAGCCTCCACATCATGTGTCAAATCCCAGTCTTCTGCTGGATCACTGCTACAGTTCTGGACCACATGTTGACTACAGACCAGAGAGGAGAGCTGCCCAAGACCCTGACTGACATGTACTCCCACTTCCTGCTGGTTCAGACAAAGAGGAAGAAGCAGAAGTATGATGAGGGACATGAGACGAGTCCACAGGAGCTGATGGAGGCTGAAAGGGAAGTCCTTCTGAAGCTGGGGAGGCTGGCCTTTGAACATCTGGAGAAAGGAAACATCATGTTCTACCAAGAAGACCTGGAGCAGTGTGGTCTTGATGTCACTGAGGCCTCTGTGTACTCTGGAGTTTGTACAGAGATCTTCAAAAGAGAGTGCGTGATCTTCCAGAAAACAGTTTACTGCTTCGTTCATCTGAGCGTTCAGGAGTTTCTGGCTGCAGTCTACATGTTCCACTGTTACACCAGCAGGAACACAAAAGTACTGAAGGGTTTCCTGGGAAAAAAACACATTAATTCAACCCTTGATGTCTTCCTGATGGGAGCCATGGTGACATCCCTGAAGATGAAAAATGGCCACCTTGACCTGTTTGTTCGCTTCCTTCATGGCCTCTCTTTGGAGTCCAACCAGAGACTGTTTGGAGGCCTGCTGGGTCAACCAGACAACCATCCAGAGATCATCCAAAGAATCATCCACAACCTGAAGGAGAAGAGGACCAGTGTCTCTCCTGACAGATGCATCAACATCTTCCACTGTCTGATGGAGATGAACGACCGCTCAGTACATCAGGAGATCCAAGAGTTCCTGAAGTCAGAGAACAGAAAAGAAAAGAAACTCTCTCTGATCCACTGCTCAGCTCTGGCCTACATGCTGCAGATGTCAGAGGAGGTTGTGGATGAGTTGGACGTGAATAAGTACAAAACGTCAGAAAAGGGACGACAGAGACTGATTCCAGCTGTGAGGAACTGCAGAAAAGCTCTGTAAGTCCAGATGTGAAAGTAAAGAAATAAGTACCTTCACAGTGATTCCATCAGTATATCATAAAAAGATAAAAAGATAAAGTTCTCTCATGTGAAGCTGGAGGATGTGTTCACATTCAGGTGCAGGACAAAATCAGTGTACAAAGTAAAAGTAGAGGTTGCATATTTTAATTTTGCAAACTCCCAAAAATATAATGATGCAATATCTTTATCTAGTCGTTCTTCATCAGTCAGCTTTATTGGGAGTTTGTACAATTCAGTTAGACTCATCCACAGTTGTTTCAAATGCTGCAACAGCACAAAATTTAGCATTTTCATTCATCTTTATAGCTTTTATGGTAATGAACACAGCTACTCTGTTTATTTGAAATAATTGTTAAACTCTGTTGGTACTTTTGTTAGCTTTTTATTTTCCATTGCATGTTGGAGTCTTCATGAAAACTTGGTAAAGCAAATTAAGGTCTTACAAGGTTAAAGGTAAGATTTTTGTGACAAGCAGCATTTTATTGGTTGTTTGTTTTTTGTTTGTTGCTTTCCAACTAATTACGAGATCACAATGAGCATGTAAGATGTTAGGGGATACCTCACCCCCCAAAAATCAACTTGTCTGGACAAAGACCCCAGAAATTGTAGTTGGAATCTGCAGGAACCACTCTCCCAGTTTAGGGGTCACAGCCCCTGATGCTCGTATTACCAGGGAATACTCTGGGCTTCACCTTCCACATCCCTTTGTCGTTGTTCCCTCAGCCCCTGGTAGTTCTTGATGTTCTTGTGCTCCCTCTCTATGATGTTACTGTCAGATGGGATTACCGCATCTATCGCAACTGCCCTCCTCTCCTTCTTGTCAGGTACCCCGATGTCTGGTTGGTCAGCCAGCAGCTGCAGTCCCAGCAGTCCCACAGGATCTTAGTTCTGTTGCTCTCAACCACTTTCAGCAGTATGTATGTAGTAGTGTATGCATTGGGACTTGGGGAGGTCTAATCCATACTTGGCGCAGATATTCCAGTACACTATGCCAGCCACTTAGTTATGCCTCTCTGTGTAAGTCTTCCCAGCTTGCATTTTAAACCCCGCTACTATGTGATGAACTGTTTCAGGGGCATCTTTGTGGTAGACCCCTGTCTCTGCAGACCTGGTTCTTAGGGGCTGTACTTGTACTGCCATGACCAGGGCCTCTGTACTGTCCTTAAGACTGGCCTTTTCTAGCCACTGGTAAGATTTCTTGATCAACCACTTCACCTGCTGATTATACATCTCTTGGAGAGGTTTCTACAATATTTTCTCTTCCTCCTCATCACCCTCTGTCGTCTGCTCCCTGACACACTCTCTTAGTTCATCCCAGGGGGCCATCTTGCCGATCTATCCATGGACTTTTCTTGTTTCATCCTTGATTGCGCCTCTGACACTCACTAGTCCTCACCCATCCTCTTTTCGTTGCTTGTAGAGTCTCAGGATGCTGGATGTTGGATGGAAGCCTTCATGTATTGTGAGGAGTTTTTGTGTCTTGACACCAGTGGTATGGATCTCCTCCTGTAGCCAGCTTACTATTCCAGCTGGATGCCTGATGACTTTTAGGGTGTACATGTTGATGGCTTGGGTGTTGCTACCATTGAGCTGGCTTTTCAACACCTGTCTCACCCTATGGAGGTATTTTGCTGTGACTGACATCCTTGCATTGTCATCATGGCTCTCATAGGCCTCTAGGGTACCCAAGGTACTTGTAGTTGTCCTGTATGTGTGCTGTCCTGCTTTCTGTTTACTCTACCCCTTCAGTCCTGATCACATTTCCTCTCTTTGCCACAATGCAGCCACACTTGTCCTCACTGTAGATCCAGAGATTGATCAGTGATTCCATATCCTGTTCACTCCTGGTGCACAGCTTGATGTCATCCATGTATAGGAGGTGGCAAATGCTCACTCCACTCCACCACTGTATCTGTAGCCACTTCTTTGCAATGATCTGATGAAGGGGTTCAGGCCTCTGCAGAACAGCAGCGGGAACAGTACATCACTTTGGTGTTTGCTGCACTTGAGGGTGATTTGTGCAGTGGTCTTGGAGTTGGCTTCCAGTGTTGTTTCCCACAGCTGCACTGAGTTCTTGATGAAGGATATCAGTGCACTGTTAGCCTTGTACGTGCCAGGCACTCTAGTATCCATGTGTGGGTATTGAGTCGTAGGCCTTCTTGTAGTCAATCCAGGCAGTGCTCAGGCTGGTCTGCCTAGTCTTAGCATCTTGGGTGACTCTGCTGTTGACCAGTAGCTGGTGCTTTTGTCTATCTGAAGTTGTTTCGGCCCATTGCCTACCTCTCCACAATATGGAATGTCCTCTCAATCATATTAGCAGCTACTCTGTTAACGGAATCCTTCATGATCAGCATTGTCCTGGTATATGTTATCCACTCTGGGTGGGTGCCTGTCTATATGTATATATGTACGGTATTTATACATTATGTATGTGTGTATACCAGGAGTGGGGAACCTTTGTCCCATGACACCCGTGGCCACACTAAATTATAGAACACGTATATCACAACAACAGTTGCTTGTTGGGCATCTAAACTCCACTGAGGAGCGTTAACTTTATCCAAGCACATTTGTCCTGCAGCTCATCCAGTTTAGCGTGTTCGCAGCTGTAATGATTCTTGAGTTTGACCTTTTTCATCTCTATAAGCTTGTTCTCACAAGTTTACTGAGACACAATGGCTTGTCTTTTACTTCAACAAAAACTGATCATTTTTGAATTTCTTTTGGAGAGTGACACTCCACATCTACCATTGTTTCTTATTTTACTATTGTAATACAAGTAGTTGTTTTTGTATTGATGAACTGCCTTGCGGGCTGCATCAAGATGGTTTTGCTTTCAGTGTTACAGTGAGTTCTTAAGTGAATATTGTCAAGTAATTAATCTCATTTCAACAGTCACCGAAATTTTCCCACTAATGGACATGGACCTGACAGCAGCAGCTAGTTAACAAAGAGAGATCATATTTCCTAGATACAGGGGTTCACTGAGTTGAACTCATTCAAAGTTTTCTGGGGTGACATTAAAAATAGTGAACAGTCAAAATGTTTATCGAAACAATATTAATTCTGACTGTAGGGATGAGATCACACTGACGGACTGTGGACAGTATGGAAGCCTTCATGTGCAAGATTAAAGCAAAACAAAGATTAAGTCTGCAGGTATAAGACAGAGTGATGAGAATTATTGTCTCATGTCGAACAGAGATTAAATCAGCTGAGCCACTGATGAAGAACATTAAATGTTCATAGAAACTGTTTTGTCATCAAATACATGAAGTAAATATAATGTGTCCTCTTTCGTAATAACACATTTTGTATTATATGTGTCATAACAGACTTTCCGGACTCTCAGAGACTCACTGTGAAATCGTGGTCTCAGCTCTGAAGTCCAACCCTTCCCATCTGAGAAAACTGAACCTGAATAACAACTACCTAATGGATTCAGGATTGACCCTTCTGTCTGCTGGACTGGAGAGTCCAAACTGCAGACTGGAGACTCTGAGGTCAGTTCACTGACTGTAACAACAAAGTGAAAAATAAAACATTTGACAGGACAATTTTTCAGCTTCCACGGATTCCATCAGTCAGTGAAGAAGATGTCAGTACTGATGAGGCTGTATATGTGTGAGCGATATGAATGAGGTTGCTGAAGGTCTGATGATAGCAGATAAAAGTTGGCAGGTGAGAGTAGTCATAGTGTTTATGATTCAGAGCAACAACAAACTGTATACAGTTTGTGAAAAGTTGCTGTTCTCTAAGTGTCTTTTGATGATGAATTTCAGAAGACTTTTTGTTCGGGTCTGTCAGGATTCCTCCCTCACCTCTAGCGTTGATGTGTCCTGTTTGTTTGTGTGTATGGGTGTGTCTGCTTCAATCAGGGCGTGGCGACTGAGATTCCTCCTCCCGCCACCTCACCTGTGCACCTGCTGCCAATCCACTCATCAACAACACCTGTAGCCTGCAGCATATAAACCCCAGTCCTTCAGTCTAGTCTTTTGCCAGATCATGCATGTCATAGTGGTTCAACATCGGCTGAGTCTCCTTGCCCTCTGCAAATTCCTCCTGTTGTCTTGGAACCTTGCATGCTACACCCTAATCCTTGTTTATCTGCAGTGTTTGTCCTGACGAGTCCGGTCACTGCCTGAACTGTTTGCCTGCCCAGCTCCACCACTTCAGATTTCCACAGCTAACAAGCTTTTGCTTACAACTTTTGCCTTTGTTTGAACTTTTCCATGGTCTCTGCGTCTGAGTTTTAGAAGCTTGATGAAGATTAAACTGCACATCAGACTCACAGTTCCTCTGGTTTTGATGCCCATTTGAACATGTCAGAAGGTGCAGCATTCTCCACGTACCAACTACCACCTAAGTTGTTTGTTCTTGACAGCAGATCTGTTGCTCCGAACAAACAACTTAGAAGCCACTGATATTTGAATTGCAACAAAAACCAAATAGTCCAATAGCGGAAGCACCTTTGTCTTAAAGGACAGGTTCATATTTTTTCAAGTCTATTTCAATACGAGTGTCCAGATGTACATTCAAAGAGTTATTGGTGTCTGTAATTATTCTCTCAATCCATGTGGCTGTTTCAAGACAGACTTGAACAAATGTGGACGTCTCCTTTCAATGACATTTACCTTCCAAGCTACCAAATACAGTTAGGAGGTCATTTAATAAATTAAATTGATAAATGATACATGTAATTATCAAACAGTAAATTATCTTTAATTTGATACTGATCCTCTAATTCCAGACTTGAGTGAGATGAGCAGCATGTTATTGATCTGTGTTGACATGAACAGCTGTATGAATGTTGTGGTGACATTTGGATGATGTCTGTAGAATCTGACATTATGATGATCCACAATAACACAATGACAAAGTCACTGGACTGATTTTAGGGCAAAGCTCATTGATTAGGACAGACATGGATTTTTATCTTCATTTATTCTTTATTCAGCTTGAGTCACTGCAGGTTCTCAGAGATCGGCTGTGCTTCTCTGGCCTCAGCTCTGAAGTCCAACCCCTCCCATCTGACAGAACTGGACCTGAGCTACAACACGCTGAAGGATTCGGGAATGAAGCTGCTGTGTGATTTTCTGGAGAGTCCAGACTGTAGACTGCAGACTCTGAGGTCAGCTGACATTACACTGATCCACACTGAGCATCTTAATGCTAAAGTCTGTTTTCTTCTTCGGTGGTTTAGTCCGTTGACTGCGGCAGAGCAATGTTGAGCTCCACATTCAAAACCTTGATATAACAAGAAAAATTGACACTTCACTCTGAACCTCTGAAACTCTTTATTTGCATCTTGTACTTTTGTATCACATTTGTTTTTATTAATCAATGATCATAAAATATATAAATATATTGAATAGATAAATAATCTGTATTTCAACAGTCAGATAATAAGAAATACAGTACAGGACAAAAGTCTGGACACACCTTCTCATTCAATGAGTTTTCTTTATTTTCATGACTATTTACATTGTAGCTCTGTTTACTGCTTTGGACACTTTTGGCATTCTCTCAATGAGCTTCAAGAGGTAGTCACCTGAAATGGTTTTCACTTCACAGATGTGCCTTATCAGGGCTAATTAATGGGGCTGGGACCATCAGTTGTGTTGTGCAGAAGTCAGGCTAATACACAGCCGACAGCCCTATTGGACAGCTGTTAAAATTCATATTATGGCAAGAACCAATCAGATAACTAAAGAAAAATGAGTGGCCATCATTCCTTAGCCAATGAAGGTCAGTCAGTCCGGAAAATTGCAAAAACTTTAAATGTGTCCCCAAGTGGAGTCACAAAAGCCATCAAGCACTGCAACGAAACTGGCCCACATGAGGACCGACCCAGAAAAGGAAGACCAAGAGTCACCTCTGCTTCTGAGGATAAGTTCATCCGAGTCACCAGCCAGAGTTCTAGCAGCAGACCCATCTCTAGACTGCATGAATCAGGCCTTCATGGTCAAATAGCTGCAAGGAAACCACTGCTAAGGAAAGGCAACAAGCAGAAGAGATTTGTTTGGGCCAAGAAACACAAGGAATGGACATTAGACCAGTGGAAATCTCTGCTTTTATCTGATGAGTCCAAATTTGAGATCTTTGGTTCCAACTGCCGTGTCTTTGCGAGAGGGGGTGTGTTTTGCTCATGACACTGTTGGGATTCATTCAAAATTGAAGGCACACTGAACCAGCATGGCTACCACAGCATCCTGCAGCGACATGCCATCCCATCCAGCTTGTGTTTAGTTGGACGATCATGTATTTTTCAACTGGACAATGACCCCAAACACACCTCCAGGCTGTGTGAGGGCTATCTGACCAAGAAGAAGAGTGATGGAGTGCTGACCTGGCCTCCACAGTCACCAGACCTGAACCCAATTGAGATGGTTTGGGGTGAGCTGGACCGCAGAGTGAAGGCAAAGGGGCCAACAAGTGCTAAACACCTCTGGGAACTCCTTTCAAAACTGTTGGAAAACCATTTCAGGTGACTGCCTCATGAAGCTCATGGAGGGAATGCCAAGAGTGTGCAAAGCAGTAATCAGAGCAAAGGGGGGCTGTTTTGAAGAAACTAGATTATAAAACATGTTTTCAGTTATTTCACCGTTTTTTGATAAGTACATAACTCCACATGTGTTCATTCACAGTTTTGATGCCTTCAGTGAGAATCTACAATGTAAATATTCATGAAAATAAAGAAAACTCATTGAATGAGAAGGCGTGTCCAGACTTTTGGCCTGTACTGTTTGTTGAGTATTTTTCTTTGTCCGACATTTTTCTGAAGCTATCTGATGCTTATACTGACTGAATAGTTTAAACTGAAGATGCTTTGATTTTATGACTCCACTGTTACTAACAAAAATATTGACGATGTCTTTTGTGGACGTTTCCTCAAAATTCATCCTGACATATTTATTTATCTTTGTAAACTTTGTGAGTCAAATCTTAAATCAGTTTCTGTGGGTTTTATTTGTGTTTGGCTGCACAACATGAGTTCGTATAGATGGAGCCACTGGTGGAGCTGGTAGAGTTTAAGCGGTGAAGTCACTACGTCTTTATTGAAGTAGCAGCAGGTTGTCATTAATATTAGCGAGAGCTCTTTTTAACTTCTTGTATTTGACAGTTTTGAAACTACATCCTTTTGGGTTCAGGTGTTTGGAGTCTCAAACTTCTACATTCTGAAGCTTCTTCAGCTCTAAACTGATTATTAAACATTTAAGATGGAACATTGTTTTCTAAAGTTACATCATTTATTCTTTATTCAGGTTGAGGTTCTGCAGTTTGTCAGAGGTCAGCTGTGGTTCTCTGGCCTCAGCTCTGAAGTCCAACCCCTCCCATCTGACAGAACTGGAGCTGACTAACAACAATCTGTATGACTCAGGCGTGAAGCTGCTGTCTGCTGGACTGGAGAGACCAGACTGTAGACTGGAGACTCTGCAGTTAGTTCACTGACTGGAACAACAACTGACTCTGTTACTGTTGTAGACCTTATAAGTTTATTTGAGGAGTTAACATATTTTATCTTCATACATAACTTATATCAGTCATCAAATTTCCGTTTGTTCATATTTTCATGTTTCTTGTCTTCTAGAAACTGTAGTTGAAATGCTAAATGCTACACATTTCAAACCTGAACACATCTGATTGGATTATAAATGGATTTTTATCTTCATTTATTCTTTATTCAGCTTGAGGTACTGCGGCTTGACAGACGTCAGCTGTGCTTCTTTGGTCTCAGCTCTGAAGTCCAACCCCTCCCATCTGACAGAACTGGACATGAGTAACAACAGTCTGCAGGAGTCAGGAGTGAAGCTGCTGTCTGATCTGGTGGAGAGTCCAGACTGTAGACTGAAGACTCTGAGGTCAGTAGAGGGTTGGAGTCAGTCCATGCTGGTCTCAGCAGGTTTGTTCTAAACACAGTTAGTATCAAAGCACAGATCCAGTATTTCCTGTAAACCTCCAACCTTCTCAGCAGCTGCTTTCCTCAGTGACGCTGAGAGAGGAGAATGGTGACAGGCTTCAGGATTGGACAGAAAGACAGAGAGAGAGAGAGAGAGAACAGTCAGCTAGTTTTCAAGCAATTAGTTACTCAGAACCAGTATTAAAGTATCAGCATCGAGCTGTAATATCTTAAGGTAATTAAGGACAAAAAAGTCTGAAAGAAGTGAAATGCTCTTGTTTGTGGTGACAAAACCGTAGCTGCTATCAAAAAAACGATAACACTGTGAGATGCGGACAAGTCTGGGCCAGATGTACGTGTGTTTTATGTCCAGATATTCTTTAGAAAAATTACTAAATGGTCGATTTAAAAAGACACACTCCGGCAGGCTGCGACTCAGAAAACAGGAGATTGTATGGGTTTAAATGGAGCAGCAGACCAGGGCAGCTGGTGCAAGATCCCTCTTCATTTAAATTTGGTGGGGGCTAACCCTTTAAAATTGAACTTTGACGAGAGAAGAAAGGTTTGTCTACAAAAGGATCCAAAAATGATGTGTCTGCTATTCACCGTTTGGATTTTACAGCAATTTTAGAAAAAAAATTCAGGCGATTTCTCACTGGCTCTTTCACTCTAAGTGATGATGTCATCCACTCTAGGGGGAGAAATTCTGAGCATTTTTTGAGAAACTTTATGGTCTTCAGATGGTCATAGCTCGAAAACCGTAAGAGATATCAAAAAATGTGCTGAGGTTCATTTTGAGCCGACAAAATTATCTACGTTTTAAAGTTTGAATGAAGTCTCTAGGAGAAAGTATGGCGAAGCAGCGGACAATTGAAAAAGGCTGAAATTTGAGGAAATGTCCCATTCATTTCTTATGGGAAATTCTTCGCAGTTTTTTGCGTATAACTTTGCGAATTATTTACGAAAGAGCTATAAAAGACATAGCACACCATTCCCGATCGAGCCGCACGTTTTGATATATAGTTTGCGAGGGTTTTCTCAAAGCTGCGGGACTAGATGAAAAATGGGAGGAAAAAACTCGCGGGATAACATTAGTGGCTCTTGCGTTGACTCGTGCCACTAATGAGGGTTTGAGTTCAAACTAAGTTTGTTAGTTGCATCAGTTCAGTCAGGTACAGAAGCAGGCGATACCAGAGTATGTGTTGTTGGAGCTAAGGTCACCCTGTAAACAGTGATTTATGAATCTTCTTCTCTCTTCAGATGGGATCCATATAGGTATTGATGAAGAGGATGTGCGTTCGTGCTGGGAGCCGATCAGCTGCGTCCTGATGATCCAGAGAGGTTGAAGCAGCGGCAGCAGCTTGTGGGTGGAGAGGCTCTGACTGGGCCATGTTACTGGGAGGTAGAGTGGAGAGGAGAGCTTTGTTTCTGTTGCAGCGCCACCCTGTGCATCGATGGAGTGTTGCAGTTTATTTCCACATATTTCTAATTAACACTTTCAGTTGATATTACATGTATATACTGTATTTACCTCTCTGAAGTTGTGGTTTTTTACACCAGTATCAGACTTTTCTCGTACTCTGACAGATTTGTTCGTAACAAACAAAGAAGTAAATAAAACCTGAATAAATTCTGGGTTCAGGCTTCACTTCAGTTTCTCAGATGACTACAAACAGATTATGTCTGGATTTTGGCGGAAAGTTAGCTCATAATATTTCCTTTTGGATATCATTTATGTAAAAATTATGTTTGATGATTATTAATGTGTAAAAATCTGAATTGATTAACTATAGATAGATTATTGCCGTTATATATTAATGATGTTTATGAATTGATGAGACATCAAAATAATCCTGATCTGTTTTCGTTGGAAAATCAATAAATCATGTTTCTGAGGCCGAATGAAGAAGCAAAGGATTGAACAGACACCAGAGGAGCTCTGTGGAAATAACTGATGGGGTTTGTATTATGCTGCAGAAATCTGCAGGGCTGGACAGGATGAACTAAGATTACATGTGATCAGTGGTTTAGCACAGAAATCAAACATTAATGCATCTACCTGAATCAACAACAGAACACATGAATGTACAGTCGTTCCTCTCGGACTCGTCTTCATTAGACTCACAAGACACAGAGACATAAGACAAAGATGAAGAGACGTCCGACTCCTACACAGATTATTATTATTATTATATCATGTTATAAATAGTTTAGACTAAAGCTAAAACTTCAGTTCCTATTTGTCACTCTTGCAGCTTGATGATCAGTAATGAGAATCTTAAGATATTGATGCATTAAAAACTTCAGGCTTTACTCTGATGCATCGTTTCATTCACCGTCTTCATGCTGCAGCGCTTTGTTTGGAGTCAAACTGACACAGTGGATTTGCTGCACATGAGGAGATCATGCATGAAGTTTTTAAACTAAAGTGTTGGACATCATATTTCCTGCTGCATCAGTGGGTCACAGTTTTATGTGGGACCCTGCGAGTTTCATCCTCAGAAACATTGTTGAAGCTGGTTTCACCTCCTGCTGGAGCTGCTTTCTTCCACCAGGTGTCACCATTTTCCCGTGTTTTCACAGCGGTTTGACTGGACTGCTGATGTGAGCTCTTTCTCTCTGACTGCTGCAGACTGATCATAGTTTAGTTCAACTTGATTTAAAATGATCAAACTTGACCTGAAATTAAACAAGTTAAAGTTAAAACAAAACCCTGATTGAATTGAGTCTTTCATGGGCATGAGTTAGTCTCAGTGATAATATCTCCCTCCTGTTTAATATTTTATTTTGTGTTTTATTGTCATGTTTTCTCTGGTTCATTCAGTTTTCACAGCATCGTGTTCCGGGGTTTGTCTTTTGGACTGAAGTGTTGTTCTGTTGTAAAACATTTGGGGGTTGAATGATGCACCAGGTTGGATGTTTCTGGAGTAAAGTCAGAGACAGAAAATGTAGAAACAGACAGCAGCATGTTGAGAACACAAACCAAAAGGCTTTAATGAAAAAGAAGCTCAACAACTTTAATGTTTCTCCAACAAAAAGGTGGTTAGCATGTTAGCTGCACCCTGTGAACAACAAAGACTCCTCGAACTGAGGCTTCACAACTACTTTCACATTAAACCACAACTAAAGCTAAAAGCCTGAGAAATGAAACAGTGTTCAGAGAAATTCAGCGCGATTCTTCGGTGTGGAAGAAGCTCAGCGCTGTTGACAATTATTATTTGTCGTCTCGTTATCTCGACATCAGGACTCATGGATATATTATACTTCACAAATGATTTTATCATCTGCAAAGATCAGAGCTGTGGTACTCGAGTCATGACTTCAGTCTCATCTCAGCCACATCAGGGTCCAGACTCAGACTTGATCTGGTCTCCAGTCAACTTTATTTCTTCTCACATCGCCTCCCTGTTCTGTCATTTGAGAGGACAGGTGATGCTCTTTGTCAGGTAACAGCCAATCATCCTCATTTTACTCTCAGTATGAACAACAGGATGAAGAGTTCTTTGGATTCTTCTTGCTCAGACTTGAGTCAGGCTCAGAGTCCTGATCAGGTGGTTTTCATCCGTTATCCTGTTATTTTTGTGAGAAAAATTAATGTCTCGTGACGTGACAACAGGTTTAAAAACTCACTATGAACTCGGGATGTGGAGGAAACACATGAAAAAGCTTTTATAAGATGTGCGGCAACTAACGTTTCAACATGCAGAAAGTCTTCATCAGAGCGAAGCTTCCTCATCCTCTATTAGAACAGTGAATGTCCTCGAGAAGCTGAAGAATCATCATCGTCATCATCACAGTGTACATCTTCACTAACAGCAGTAACTCACAGTTTGGCTCATTTTTCAGGCAGAAGAAACAAAACTTTTCACACTTCAGCAAAAATCCACGAAAGTTTCGTGTTTCGAGTCAGACGATGACAGAAAGTTTCACCTGTTCTGATGAGACTGAACGTTTTGTGATCCAACACGCTGGAAACCTTCTCTCCTGCTTCAAATGGGAATTTAACATAAAAACAAGCAGATTATTCACTCAACACCATCATTCCAGAGTGACTCAAACACTGTTCATCCATCCAGAGTCTGTGGATGGAAACACAACAAACCGAGCATTTCTCCTATTTAGCATTTACAAGCAGCACAGTAACGTGTAATAATGGTTTATAACAGACTATGAAGTAGCTGTGAGCAGGAAGTGTTTGTGAATGTCCTCCTGTGGACGGAGGTGGAGGCTGCATCAGATCAGGAACGTGGTCAGAGAATAATACTAAATATTAATTACAGGAGAAGTTTCAACTCTGTATTAATAAACACTTAAAAAACATCCTTACAGCTACTTAGCACTACATTAAAGTGATAGAAACCTTTTATCAAATGTTTATATGTCGCCTATAAAGCTAAAGAGCTTAAAGTTAAGTGTTGCACTTTGATTTGAGCGACAGAGTCATCACTCCACCAGCTGGGGGCGCCACTGGACTTCCTGATGCCTGACGGAGCAGAGATCCATCATGTGGACTCAGTTGGTAGTCACAGCCTTTATTATCAGGCCTGCGTGACGAAATACAGATCAAACATCTGCAGTTTGTCTTCTTTGGCGAATCCAATCTTCTTCTGTCCATTTTTAAAAATCAGCTTATGAATTTTCAGTGTTAAAATCTCATTTTTTGTCTCCAGTTTTGAGAATCAAGGAACAAGGGGTGCAGAGGAAAGATGAAGTGGAAGACAAATTCAAAATGAGGTAGAGATTAATGTGCTTTTGTGTGATTTTGTCCATGAATCCATCATGCTGCCGAGGTCTGGATCATCCCTCGTCGGGACGGATCAGCTGAAATCACTGTGGTGGTGAAACTGACGAGTGTTTGTTGAGAAACGTCTGTCTCAGCAGCTTCTGGCTGTTTTTCATTGTGTTCCCACATGTCTGAGACATCAAACAATAAAATTATTAAAACTATTTAAAGGTTCGAGGTCTGGTTCTCCTCTTCCTCAGTGACGTCTGTCTGAGTGCAGGTTGTGTTCCAGTGTAGCACAAGACGAACGTCCAATAAAAACAGCTAAATGAAATACTGTCTGGAGGCTACATCAAAGTCTGCTTCAGTCTGAAGTGACTGAACGTCGCTGCCCCCTAGCGGACGGGGGCATGCAGTGTGGCGCCTAGACCCAGGTACTCCAGGTTTTCCGCTGCCGGCAGGAAGAGGCCGTTCCCTGTTAAAGCGTTGGCGTCGCTGGTGGAGGGCGTGGCCTGCGGCAGGAAGTCGGCCTGGTAGTCTGGGTTGTCCAGGCTGTCGCTGGCGGTCAGGGGGACCAAGCTTTGGAGGGTGTTCAGGTACTCTGGTCCCTCAGGAATGTTGGGGAAATACTTCAGATCCTCCAGCGGGGAGGGAAGCGAGGCGGCGCCCCAGCCCAGGCTCAGGTCCTCGTAGTTGGGATTCAAAACCTCCGACATCCTGCTGCTCTGGCTGGTTTCACTCAAACTCTGGTTCATGTACTCTGAAAGAGAGAAAAATATCATCCTGTTCTTCACTTTGATGATGATGATTTAAGATTTGGTCAATAATCCCCACAGGTGTGTACCATGGCCGCTGAAGTCTTCTTTATCCAGCGAGTTGTGAGTCGGATCGGTGATGTAACGCAGAGCGATGCTGTTCTCTCTGACCGGACGACCGTTCTGACGTAAAACAAAAGACAGTAAAATGCATCTCTACACACTGAAAGTTTGACCTGCCAACGTGACACACAAAGAAGAAGTCCGTAAGATGTATGTTGAGTCTGTCAGATGGTCACTGTTTACTTCTCAAGCTTTAAAATTTCTTCTTTTCCTTTTATTCACTATTTCCGACGTCTCGCTCAGCAACACAAATTAAGACGCACACAGAAACAACACGAGGCCAAAACAAATCAGTTACTGCAGGCGTCAGGGGACACGGTACCGTGGCATTGCAGGGACGGTTGTCATGGCTACCCAGTCCTTTGTAAGGCAGCAGGTATTCATCGGCATCGACCACGTCCTCCATGTCGTCTGAGCTCAGCAGGCGAGAGTAAAACCTGCTGTCTGTTGGACTGGGAAGGTCACCCTGCGACAGGAGGCAGATCAGATCAGACCAAGTTCACTCTTTGATGCGTTTGAGAAGGAAAAACGCTTATTGGGTCAATATACTGCAGCACCAATACTGGATTCTGGACTCTTTGGAACCAGTTTTAGGACCATTTTTTTCTAAATATTACTGTTGGGTTAATTAGCAACACTAAAATCACATTATTCAGGTTTGACCTTAAAACTGTGGCAGATTTTTTTGTTAGTTGTAAGAAACGATGCAACATTCAAACGTGCAGCCAAAAGGCTCCACATATTATTAACACGTCACCACAAGGAGTGACTCAGCAAAAACTGACTGACCTCCAGATGTCCCCCTGTTCTCAGACCTCAGCTGTTCACTTGGTGAGTACACTGTTATTATTACTGATAGAAGTGACGGACTAAACGACCAAGATAAGACCCAAGTAATCAACCATGTACTGTGACGGAAGACGTCTCTCTTTCACACACACACTCAGTGTACCTGTACGACCAGGTATCTGGATGGATCTCTGGCCATTTTTGAGAACTCTGCTATCAGCTCTCTGAACCTGGGACGACTGGACGGGTCGATCATCCAACCTAGAGAGAGACAGACAGAGAGAGACAGACAGAGAGAGAGAGAGACAGAGACAGAGACAGACAGAGAGACAGAGACAGAGAGATAGAGGAAATAATTTCCTCAGTTGGACTCCCAGGTGTATGCTAGTGTCCAGGTGTCTGTTATCGTTCAGGTGGTTGTTAGTGTTCAAGTGTCTCTTATTGTCCAGGTGTCTGTTAGTGTCCAGGTGTCTGTTATTGTCCAGGTGTCTGTTAGTGTCCAGGTGTCTTTATTGTCCAGGTGTCTGTTATTGTCCAGGTGTCTGTTAGTGCCCAGGTGTCTTTATTGTCCAGGTGTCTGTTAGTGTCCAGGTGTCCGTTAGTGTCCAGGTGTCTGTCAGTGTCCAGGTGTCTTTATTGTCCAGGTGTCTGTTAGTGTCCAGGTGTCTTTATTGTCCAGGTGTCCGTTAGTGTCCAGGTGTCTGTCAGTGTCCAGGTGTCTTTATTGTCCAGGTGTCCGTTAGTGTCCAGGTGTCCGTTAGTGTCCAGGTGTCTTTATTGTCCAGGTGTCTGTTAGTGTCCAGGTGTCTGTTAGTGTCCAGGTGTCTTTATTGTCCATGTGTCTGTCAGTGTCCAGGTGTCTTTATTGTCCAGGTGTCCGTTAGTGTCCAGGTGTCTTTATTGTCCAGGTGTCTGTTATTGTCCAGGTGTCTGTCAGTGTCCAGGTGTCTGTTAGTGTCCAGGTGTCTGTTATTGTCCAGGTGTCTTTATTGTCCATGTGTCTGTCAGTGTCCAGGTGTCTGTTAGTGTCCAGGTGTCTTTATTGTCCATGTGTCTGTCAGTGTCCAGGTGTCTTTATTGTCCAGGTGTCCGTTAGTGTCCAGGTGTCTTTATTGTCCAGGTGTCTGTTATTGTCCAGGTGTCTGTCAGTGTCCAGGTGTCTGTTAGTGTCCAGGTGTCTGTTATTGTCCAGGTGTCTTTATTGTCCATGTGTCTGTCAGTGTCCAGGTGTCTGTTAGTGTCCAGGTGTCTTTATTGTCCAGGTGTCTGTCAGTGTCCAGGTGTCTGTCAGTGTCCAGGTGTCTTTATTGTCCAGGTGTATGTTGGAAAGTAGGGTGGTGACGTTGGTTAATTGACACTTTCAGACTGAAACAACCCCCCCCCCCCCCCATTCTCAGCTATACTTTGTGTTTTGTGCTAATTAGTAGTAAAAGACAGTGACGGTAAAACCTGCAAACTATCAGCATGTTAGCATTTAGCTCAAAGCACCAGTCTAAACACTGAGAGCTGCTAGCATGAGTGCAGGTTCTTGATTCTTGTCGTGTTGTGTCCTCGGCTCTCACATTTGACCATGATCATGTAGACGTCGATGGTGCAGATGGGGGGCTGGGGAAGCCGGTCTCCTCTCTCCAGCACCGAGGCGATCTCACTGGCTGGGATGCCATCGTACGGTTTGGAGCCAAACGTCATCAGCTCCCACACCGTCACTCCTGCAGACCACAGACCATCCACTGCTAAAACTGACTCACTCACAGGTCGGCCAACTGTTATGAGGGGGGACGTTGTTTAAAGGCTGAAGCTGAAAGATTCTTTTCCACTGGTAAAAAGTTGTCTGTTTGAATATTTTAATGAAGCATTTAATCATTCAGACAGAGATGTATTAGACGGGACTAAACGGGTAATTAGTTTGGAGCTAAATCTGGACCAAAACTAAACAAACAAGCTAATATAAACGGTAGCAGCCTTGAATTCCACGTGGCCCACGTGTGAAGTCCTGAATCTCTGAACCAGCTGCTGTTTGTGGTTGCTGCTGTCGACCAGCAGGCTGTTAGCGGGGAAATTAAAAATAATTGTTGGTCTCATCTTGATGTCAACATGTGTTGAGACTAGCTTACTTATTTATGACCATTTCCAACATTGATTTCGTAAGTCAAGAGTGACCTGGGGGCCCTGTGCAGGCTGGAGAGCCGGAGGTTGACTCACCGTAGCTCCAGACGTCACTCTGATGCGTGTACGTCCACTGGAGGATCGACTCCAACGCCATCCACTTAATGGGAACCTACAGAGAGCAGAGAGGGACAAACATAAACTGACTTCTGGGGACGACGAAAGTTGAACCTCAACTTGATTTAGAACCACTAAGACTTTTATTTTTGAATACTTAGAAGAACCATGGCGGATTTACGGCGCTCAGAATAACAAACGCACCTTTCCTCCATCAGCGTGGTATTCCTTCTCATCAGCCGTCAGCAGCTTGGCCAGGCCGAAGTCAGTGATCTTGACGTGGTTAGGAGTTTTCACCAGGACGTTCCTCGCCGCCAGGTCTCGATGCACCAGGTGACGCTCCTCCAGGTAGTTCATCCCCTGCAGGTGGACAGTTTGAGTCACAGATCTCTGAGTTTGAAGGTTTGTCAGATGATTTTAACGTTCCGATCTCTGGGTAACGTTCAAGTCCATCACAGACCAGATCCTGGGAATTCACAGAGGTTTAAATGTCGTCCAGAGCGATGAGCTGCATGTCAGTCACATCACTGATTTACTGCTGAACGACTTTAAAGAGCAAGAAGAGACTTTACAGCTCCGTAAGTAGCTCTGCTCACAGTTCTGGTCCAGATTTGGACCTTGGATTCGCTGTCATGTGGTCTAAACTGCTTCTGTATTTTCTTTTAAACGTCAGATGAAATCACACCTTTTAAACCGTACGGTATAATTTTATTACTGCATCTCGTGTTTGTTATTAAAGCTCTTTGCAGCCATGTGCAGAACAGAGCCATGCAAATAAATTTCTTCTTCCTCTTCTTTTGTTCCTGAAGCTCTTCGACTGTCTGACGGAGTAAACCGGCAGCTTAATGCTGCAGAACAACGTGCAGACTTTACACTGAGCTCACGACCTTGTCTGTGATTTTCCCAACACTTTAAGATCCAAATGAGACTTAAAACAGATGCTTGATAGATTAACACAGCAACAACACACCAACACTGTTTCCTGCTGAGTTCAGGCTAATGGGCCTCTGCAGGCTTAGAGTGAGCTGCAGCCGGAGCCGATGCCTCAGGCACAGATTTTCTTTTTTAATGAATGTAAGCCGAGACATGAGCTCACGAACACGGGGTTGCTGGTTTGTAGAAGATCTGCTTAGATGATTTACAATCAGACTTTGTGACAGAACCAGTTTATCTGGGCTCACCTTGGCGATCTGGACACACCAGTTCAGCAGCCACTGAGCTCCAACGTGGTCCCTGTGGTGCCGGACGTAGTCCAGCAAACAGCCGTACTGCATCAGCTGAGTCACCAGCTGGACCGACGACGTCAGGCAGATCCCCAGCAGACGACACACATGAGGGTGATCCACACTCGCCATCACATAGGCCTCCTACACACACACACACACACACACACACACATAAATACCAAATTTGCTCTTGTGATGACTCTGGGAGGAAGGAGGAGTTGAAAGAGAAGAAGCACAGAAGAAGAAGAAGTCTTACATCCAGGATTTCTTTGTTGGCTTTAGGTGATGTGGCCTCTCGGAGAACTTTGATGGCCACTGGGATTCTCACGTTCTCTCCTTCAGGGATCCACAGACCCTAATAACATTCATACATTCAATACAGACCAACTTCAATAACTTTAATGTGTAAAAAAACAAAACAAAAGAGGTTAAAAAAGGACCCAACAAGTTAAATGATCATAAATTGGTTTCAAATGGCTCGGTGGTTAGCAGCATCGCCTCACAGCTAGAAGATCTCCGGTTCGATCCCGCCTGGGATCTTTCTGTGTGGAGTTTGCATGTTCTCCCTGTGCAGAGTGGGTTTTCAGCGGGTTCTCCGGCTTCCTCCCACAGTCCAAAAACATGCTAATTGATAACTCTAAATTGTCCTTAGGTGTGAATGAGCGGTGTGCATGGTTGTTTGTCTGTATATGTAGCCCTGTGGTAGGCTGGCGACCTGCCCACGGTGTCCCCTGCCTTCGCCCGAGAGATGGCTGGGATAGGCTCCAGCCCCCCCATGACCCTGCAAAGGATTCAGCGGTGTATAGATAATGGATGGATGTTTGTTAGTGTTTGTTCTGAAATGCTAGCTGTGTGAAGCTGCAGAGCTTTGAGATAAATGCTAACATCAGGAAGCTAATTCGCTCTCAAAGATTAAGCTAACATGCTGCTGCTGATGATGATGATGATGTCTAGCAGATATAACTTTTAATATGTTCACCATCTTAGTTTGCTAGCACGCTAAAATGCACAAACTAGTACTATGAAGTGCAGCTTGAGGCTGATGGGAACGATGGCGCTACATGAAAAGTCAGAGGATCAGGAGAGTCAGTAAGATTCATCTTCTGGGGAGCAATCGATCTAGTTGTCATGGAGACATCTCAGTCTGAACTAAAGTGGACCAACAGTCATTCCCTACAGCCGCGAACATGGCTGAAACCTCTCCACAGAGTGGCTTCAATAAAACTGGTGTGAAGTGATATTTTGCAGGAGGATCTAAAAACTCACCTTGAAGACCGTCCCAAAGGCTCCAGAGCCGAGCACCCTGATTTTCTTCAACTCTGTTTCCTTCAGGATCCTCAGCAGTGCCTGGTTCGGAGCTTCACCGCTCGGAGTCAACGGCTCCACCAGCTGCAACACACACATGATAAAAACTTTATTTGAATCCTCTAATAACATTACAAGTATACAAGATTTTAGTATTTTTGTGTCCGCTATAGTTTTAATTTTGTTAGTTATTTTTAGATTTAGTCTTGGTTTTATCTGGTCGACTGCTCGTCTTCATTATTTGAAGAAGAGTCGTCACTGAATATACGTTTCATGAATGAAATGACCACTCCCACCTCTCTCTCCTGCAGCAGGCGGCGCAGGGTCCTCTTTCTCCTGATTTGTCGTCGCCGTAGCAACACAAAGACAACCAACGACACAATGACGACAATCAAGAGCCCACCAACCACGGCCACTGCCATCGTGGAGTGGGTGGCAGCACTGTGAGGACGCACAGATTGTGTTTTAAATTATTCTGAGGGACGAGTGAGAATCATTTCACAGATATTTGCTTTTGTCACCATAGTTGTTCATTAAATTTGGCACATGAAGTTAGAGTTTCCGTATACATCTATTCAATTCTAGCATGCTATGCCATGCTCCAGTACAATGACCATTATCCCCAATCTAAACTTCATCATCATACTCAGACTAGTGAAACTGAAATGACACTCTTTTCCAATTCAAATGTAAAATTTCTATTGGCTTCGATTTTCTGTTTAATATGCAAAGGTAGAGTCCCTGTCGACTCATGTGCAGTGTTGGCATGCTAATATAGGCTTTTATTCAAATTTAGCATGGTAGGCTAGACTTTCTGTTAGCTCCCATTTAGCATGCTGAGGTAGAAATTACACAAACTGCCCATCAACTGCTATAATTCACACATAGCTTCATTTAAATATGTGCTAGGGCAGGAGAATGGAATTTCTGTTGACTCCCATCCTAATTTGTACACTAGCATCCCTTTAGAATGGGGCTCTTACTGTGGGCTCAGACAGAACCTCAGGCAAACTTTACAGGTGGTGTTACTGCACACAAAGCCGAGGGAAAGACATGATGTCATCAATCTGCCTCATAAACATACGAGGATGAGAGGAAAACACAAACACACACACTCACACACACAAACATGTGGTTTTACCCAGTGCATCCGGATAGTCCAGGACCTGAACACCTGCAGACACAGAGACACAGAACACCTTCCATCAAGCATGAGCCACATTTACTTCATTTCCTGAACATCAGAGACGTCAGTCAGCTCTGATTGACCAATCAGCAGCATGCGTCTCACCCCTGGGTGCAGTTCTGGTGGCAGGACTGGCACTGGCCCGTCCTGTCGGGGTATTTCCAGATCAGCGTGTCTCCGTCTCCCAGCACACCGTGGGGGCAGTGGGACACGCAGTGAGGGCCGTCTTTAAACTGGGCACACTGGGAACACTGGTCTGGACCCTGCAGGTGGGGGCGGAGGAGGGATGGAGGCAGGAAGTTGTTCAGAAGTAATTTATGCACCATTTGGTCGGATCTTAAAGCCGATATCGGAGAATTCTCATTCATCCAGGTCATTGTAAGCTTCAGGGCCTTCAATCGTTCTCAACTGGACCTCGTCAGTTTGTCTCGGAAGACGTTTCGTCTCTCATCCGAGCAGGCTTCATCAGTTCATGCGCACCAGACTAGATAGGACAGCTCTAGTCCAATGAAATGGTGTTAGGTTCAAGTATTTACCCTCTGAGTGAGGCCAACCCCCGAAACCAAGGAACCAAGGATTCCAACTCAAACTGACGAGGTCCAGTTGTGAACGATTAAAGGCCCTGAAGCCTGATACCGGAGAATTTTCAGAGCACGGCTCAAGCAGATCTGGTCAGATTTGGTCAACTTTGTCCTTGTTTTTATTTTTGTTGGACTTTTTCATGACTCAGTAATTATCATGATGCTTTATTGATCACTGCAAAGCACTCAGTAGTTAGCTATTTTATTTTATTCAATTTAATTTTGGTTGGGTGGAGCTGGAGGTGGGATTATTTGCATATCAAACAGCCACACATACTAGATGAACGCAAAGGTGTAAAGTTAAATCCAAGACATTTGAAGGAATGAAGGGAATTTTTTCATGGAAAAAAAATTCTAAAAATTGCTTTGACAGTCTTAAACCATTCAATACTGCACATATCAATATTTGTACAATAGAAGTGAAGGACTGGACTGACCGGTCCGTGGCAGGTCGGGATCCCGGTCTTCAGCAGACACTCAGGGTGACACTCCACACAGCTGCCGTTCACCTCCACCTCTCTGGGCTCACTGCAGGAAAACACACAAAGAGAAACATCAGCAGTCAGGACGGAAGCCCACAGAGGACAAAATAATCATCGATCAGAGAGTCAGAAACATTCGAGGTACACTGTCAAAAGAATCCTGCTTCTCTCTGCAATTGAGGTAAACGAAGGCACCGACAACTATTTAGAAAATTTACAGGATAATTTAACTTTACCTGACAGTTTTAGTTACGAGTTACTTTGCAGATGAAGATTTTAAAAACATAAAAGCATTCAAAGCACAATGCATTGTGTGTGTGCATCAGTAAAAATCTCCACATCGATAGAAAACCGCCAAAGAGTCACCAACAACCGAATCTGACAAACAACAAGTTCTAATGTGAGCGTGGTTCAAGTCCCAGCCGGGAGAATCTGGACTGCAGAGGTTCAAAGCTCTGTCTCACCCCTGCAGCAGGTTACAGAGCGGCACACAGCGCCCCCTGCGGTTGAAATGCCGACAGGAGACACACACGGTGGGACCTGGACCCCAGCAGCCCTCCTCTGTACACTCTGTGTCGCAGGTTCGATTCTGTTGTTCTGTGTGGGGGAGACAGGAAGATTTTCTCGTTTCATTCGCTTCACTGAGTTGCGATGGCGGTGATGACTCCGGCACACACGCAGGAACTGACCGCAGACATCAGGGGGGGCGTTGTTGCGCATGGTGATGGTCTGGTCGCCGGATCTGAAGAGGCGGGTCCACTGCTTGGACTGGGTGTAGCACAGCTGAGGGTTGTCCTTCAACAACACCCGGCCAGCGCTTACCTCCTTCAGAGAGCGCAGACCCAGCCAGCGGAGGTGCTTCGCCCTCACCACCGCCAAACTGTGCTCACTGCAGGGCAAATATTTAATATACGAATTAATTTATGAAGAATATTTAGAATTCAAGTCCAAACAAAGAGCTGTTTCTGGTTTGAGGAGGAGTTGATGATGACATCAGCAGAAGGGACGATCAATCTGTCCTGGTTTACGGTCAGTTTGGATATGTGGAACAAAGTCATGTAACGTTCACTGTCAACTTCTAAGTGCTTCCAAAGGCAGCTGGACTTGCTTGTGGTTCTAGAAGACACCAACCCGCCCGGCTATCACGTGAGTCTTTAGGGTCACATGAGCCGTGGTGTTACCCTAACGATTCAAGCAACGATTCAAGCAAATCCAGCCATCAAATGCCTGAGAAATATAATTATCAAATCTCACATATTCCAGTTAATGTTTCCAAACCTCACTGTTAATCTGAGCATCGTGCCGACCACTGAGGTCACTCACTAACAGAGTTCTCATCCAGTGACTCACGCCCGTGTTGTTCTTCCTCTGATGATCTCCAGGTTCTCAAACACCGACAGAGAGGTCAGATTCTCCGGCCAGGACTGGATCAGCAAGAAACCTGGAGGACACACACGCACACACACGCACGCACGCACGCACGCACACACGCACACACACACACAATGACTGTACCTGCTGTTAAAGGAGATCAACCATCAATATGTGAAGGCCTTCTGTAGGCTACGTAGTGAAATGGTTTCTTTAGCTGTCTGTTTCAGTTGTGTTTATTGATGTACAATCAGGAGTAAGAACATGCTGATTCTCGAAACCTGTGTCTGACTTCCTGTCTTGCTCAGTCTGCTCTGAGGAGATTGAAGAACACTGGGACGCTTCTGAACGCAGCTGATGGAATAGCACACAATGTCTAGAATTGCAGTGATCAGGACGTGTTGCCGAGGGAACACAAACGGAACGCACCCGAGAAGCACTGATGACCTTTGACCTACCTGTGATTTCCTTCACTGTTCTGAAGTACTCCAGTTTAGCTGGGTCCATGGGTGGGATTTTATAATGTGCATCCCTGGAAGAGCCAATGAAAAGAAACTATTAGTTCAAGTGTTGATGTCACAAAACTTTCCTTCACTGCACATCAGGAAGTTAAAAGTTATTTTTCAGACATCAAGCTGAAGCAGCTGCAGGCAGAAGTTCAAGCACCATCAACAGTTCATGCAGGTAGACCTGGTCTCAGTAGTAACTTCAGTGAAAACAGTTCACAAAGATCTCGACACCAGAAAATGTCATTTTCTGAAGCTGTGAGGAGCTCACACAGCGAGGCAGTGAAGAGCATCTCACCCAGTAAAAGAGGTCTCAATGAGGGAGACGTCCCCGTTAATCTTGGTGCAGTTCCCAAAGGACTCGATGTTGGAGGCGTTGATGGCCATGGTCTTGATCAGAGCACCAACCCCGACTCCATCACAGACTGGAGGAACAGGAGGACTCTGTCAGGTCATGTGTTTAGTATTCAGGTCTGTCTCTGTCTCAGTCTGTCTCTACCTTTAGGACAGGCTCCATCACAGGCTTTGCAGCGCTGGACTCCGTTCTCCTCCACCTCGTACATTCCAGCGCTGCAGGTGCGGACACACGATCCACCTGTCACCACGTAGTTGTCTACGTGCAATCAAAAACAAAGCAGGATTGTATTAATTTGTACCTAAAGTTTGAAAAGTGCTGATTTATCATTGCACCCCGACAACTTTGTCTAATACACTAAAAATCGATGCAGCAGAATCAGAGACATATTTTATTGCACATACTAATCTTGCTCATCAAAACCTGGTACCTACATTTCCCACAATGCAACTGGACCACTGAGCCGTGACCTGAAGCAGAGCTGAGCAGCAGCTACAGAGATCTACTCAGCTCACTTCTTTCTAAATCAACACCAACAGATTTGTTTCAGCTTCAAACTTGTCGTCTTCAGTCTATGATGACTCGAGTGACATCACTTGAGGACATAGATCAGACTTCACACAGCTCTTTCGAGACACTAACGGCTTTATGTTGCTTTAAAACACATGCAGTAGAACTTCCCGACACCTGGAAACACAAATATGACAAAGTTTCCGTTTAACTGTCACAAATTCTGCAGCTGTAGTAATCACTGCAGCCTGTAGGGGTCACTAGCAGGACCTGATGATGGGATTAGTTACATTTATCTGTTTACAATGAATAACTGGGCTGATGTCAGATCTCTGAGGTTTTAAAGTCCATACGTGGGCAGGACTTGACGCAGGTCGCCCCGAAGGTGAACTTGGCCTTTGGGTTGTTGACCACCTGGTGGGTTTTGGGGTCATAGACTGTTGGCGGAGGACAAGTATCTTTACAAGTCCCGTCATCGTTAAAATCCCTGCAGGCCTGGAGAAGAAGCAGAGAGACAAAAAGAAACACAGTGTCTTTAATGTGTGTGAATGTAGCTTGATATGAGGAAGGACAGAAGATAAGGAGTGAAGCAAAACAGACATTTACTGTCAGCTGGGAAATTAATTTTTAAAGGAAAAGAGGGCAGAATTCATGACTAAGTGAGAAGACAGTGAACCTTAATTTGGTCTGAATTAGATCAAATGATGGGACTACATTGGTTCTTACCCGCCTTCATACAGGACTTGCCTATTTTGAATGGACCTGACATGAGTTTGATAAGGGACTTCCTGTGGGACTAAGACACAGGTAATTCCCAGACATTTGTGGCCACTAAGAACCAGGACACCTTTCAGGGCCCAGCACTGTGTCAGGATGAAGTGGTTGAGCTGTACTGGACTACAGGACTGACACACACACACACACACACACGTGCAGACACTGACCAGGCAGTCGGTGGCTCGGGGTCCAGTGCAGCCTGCAGCACAGTGTTCGTTACAGCAGTCGATGGGTTTCGGACCCCGACACCTCCTGCTGCACTGCTCCGCACACTGCAACCTGGTGACTGACAGAGACACACAGAGACAGTTTAACTTCAATGACACTAATGTTTATTTGTCAAAGGCAAAAGGTCAAAAATGAAGAATGATATTCACCATCAGGGTTTTTTTATTTACTGAATCTTGAAGACATTAAACTTGATTTGATGGTTTAATATTTCAAACTGTTCCAGACTTCTTCACCTCTATGTTTAATGATATATTGATCACAAGAAGTGTGACAGACAGGAAGCAAATGAAAGTGTCACAACCTGGTAGAATGTGAAGGCAGAGTATGTTGTGATCGGCAGTTCGTAGGTGTCCCTTCCCCTGTGTCCCCTGTCTGTCTGTCTGTGAGTGTGTGTGTGTGTGTGTGTGTGTGTGTGTGTGTGAGAGAGAGAGCTACTGCAGGGCGTGGCTGGCAGGTCTGCTCACTCTGCTTGCCCCGCCTCCTCCGGATCACAACTGCTGCTAATCATGCAATCCAGACCCACCTGCTGCCGCAGTATTTAAGAACTGGCTCCAGTAATCCTCTGTAGTCCTCGTGGTAGCAACTGAGACTCCCGTTGCTGCTTCGTATTGTGTTTTAGTTTCAGTTTGCTAGCCAGGAATCCTGACTCGTGTCTTTTATGTGCCTCAGGTTCAAACTGTCTGTCTGCCTGTTCATCTGAGCTCTTCTGTCGTACACTGTGAACATTCATTAACACGTGGTTTAACTCTCAGTCCTGCCTCCCTGTCTGAGTTCAGCATTTTGGTCCAGTTTCTCTTAAGAAAATCATAACAGGCTGTTAAATTTAACTAGACAATTCCAGCACCGCCGAAATTTTTACAGCGGCGTGAGGGGGCTGCTGGTCTTATGAACTGAATCAATTCTGCCCCACCTGCTGATAATTACCTCTCTATCTCTCCCACTTTTTACCTGTTCCTGAACAGCTACTTTTTCGCTGTCGGTTTCTTCCGAACAACTTGTGATTGTGACAAAACCGTAGCTGCTATCAAAAAACCGATTACACTGTGAGATGCAGAGAAGTCTGGGCCAGATGTACGTGTGTTTTATGTCCAGATATTCTTTCGAAAAATGACTAAATGGTCGATTTAAAAAGACACACTCCGGCAGGCTGCGACTCAGAAAACAGGAGATTGTATGGGTTTAAATGGAGCAGCAGAGCGGGGCAGCTGGTGCAAGATCCCTCTTCATTTAAATTTGGTGGGGGCTAAACCTTTAAAATTGAACTTTGACGAGAGAAGAAAGGTTTGTCTACAAAAAGATCCAAAAATGATGTGTCTCCTATTCACCGTTTGGATTTTACAGCAATTTTAGAAAAAAAATTCAGGCGATTTCTCACTGGCTCTTTCACTCTAAGTGATGATGTCATCCACTCTAGGGGGAGAAATTCTGAGCATTTTTTTGAGAAACTTTATGGTCTTCAGATGGTCATAGCTCGAAAACCGTAAGAGATATCAAAAAATGTGCTGAGGTTCATTTTGAGCCGACAAAATTATCTACGTTTTAAAGTTTGAATGAAGTCTCTAGGAGAAAGTATGGCGAAGCAGCGGACAATTGAGAAAGGCTGAAATTTGAGGAAATGTCCCATTCATTTCTTATGGGAAATTCTTCGCAGTTTTTTGCGAATAGCTTTGCGAATTATTGATGAACGAGCTATAAAAGTCATAGCACACCATTCCCGATCGAGCCGCACGTTTTGATATATAGTTTGATATTTAGTGGCTCTTGCGTTGCCTCGTGCCAGTAAATGAAAGTAAAGTTAGAACAGATGAGAGCCAGAGGGAAGGAAAGGAAGACAAAGAAGATGAAACAGGAGAAAAGGAAGATAAAAGGTGAAGACAGGTGGACAGGACAGGTGGAGCAGAGAGACGATGAGACAAAGGTGTGTGTTTACATCTCTGGCAGTGATCCGGTCCTGCTGCCCAACACGAACCGTTAACACACCCCGGGTCACACTTCTGACCTGGAACACACACACATCAATATTCATTAAAACTGAGCAGATCAGAGCCTCATCAATGAGTGAACCATCACTTTTCTACATACATGCACGTGTGAAGGTGTCCATCTTGAAAAGCATGCTGGGATTGCTGCCTCTGTCCAGGATGTCCCACCACTGGATGGTGTCAGTGTTACACAGCAAGGGATTGTGGGTCATCTTTACTCCTCCTTTCAGGATCTCTGTGAGGAGAAGATGATGGAGACACATAACGACAGGAGTTCAAGAAATAATTCATCGAGTCGAGTCAGTGAATTCCATGAGGGTTCCATGAGGGTCCAGGTCCGAGTCACTGAGTTCAGGTCTTAAGACATGGAGTTACGATCCAGAGAGAATTTAAGTCTGAGTCTTTCTGTCTTGGTGTGTGTTGCACATCAACAAAGCACACTTTGGACCGGCAGGAAGAGGATGTGTGGTTGTAAATGACCTCGATAAGGTACCGCTGTTGTCACACTGGTCGTGCACGCCTCAGAATCTGCAGGCATGTGGTCGGTATTTGGTTTTGTAGGTGAGAAACTGGAATATTAGCATTGAGGACACATGTAGCGTGTTGTTGGAGCTGGTGTAGTGTCGGTACCGTGTCTGGGTAAGAGAGTGACTTAGAGTGGAGAAAACTACGTCACCCCTGCAGTTCGTTTCAGTGGATGAGTTGTTGTTGGAGATAAGTGGGATTTTTTACTTTCTTGGTTGATGTTAGCCGAGCATTTTTTCTAGCATTAGCTTTACCAACATGCTATTGAGCCTGCTAAAAGATTTTTATTACGCACCTAAAAATAGTGCAAGACGAAGGAAATTGAAATACATGTTAAATGAAGGCATGAAGGAATAAATGTACAGGAGGAACTATTGTGTGTGAAGATCCATCAATATTTCTTAACTGAACCAAATGACATCACACATCATCAAAGTCACAATTTGAGTTTCTACACATCCTCCATCAGCTTCAAACGCAAAGCTACAACACAACGAGGAGCTGACTTTAATCCAGTTAATGCAGCTGGATATCAGCCTGACAGCTTTCAGGATGCGTCCGCAGTAAATCAACGACGTCATTGGCCAAAACTCGTGTGGGTGCGGTCTATTTCCTGCTGCCAGAGCGCAATCTGGTGTTGACAGAGGATTTTTAAACGGTGCGCTGACTCCACCCGCCCGGCCCGCTGCCAGCACAATGAGTGAGGCAACATCACCGACACTCCTCGGCAGCTTGTAAAATGAAATGAAGCAGAGAACAATGAGCGCTAAATAGTTTCATGAAAAATAAGGGTACAAAAAATACCGAAGGTCCACAGCAGCTCTCGTCAACAAGGAAGTCAAATTTAAATGGTTGCATTTGAACAATATTAAAAGCCAACACACCCACAGTCATTCATCCAAGTCTAGTTTTAATATTCTTCAAAGATGAAGCGCTCTTATAATAAGAGCACTTTAATTTCTTTACAACACATCGAGCCACATCGAGCCCTGTTATCTCTCTGACAGAGACCACGACAGGCAGCAGCAGACTAAAACAAAACAAGATGCCACACGGCACAATTAATCGCTGTTGCTTTAAAGTGACAGTCAGTCGCAGCCACTCCTCTGTCCCCTCAAACCACTGCTCATACTGGATTTACTTGTGCTCTCCAGGCAGGCAGACTCGGCCCAGGATGAACTCTCAGGCCCCCTGAAGCACCAACTGGATCGGTCTACTTGCTGGGAAAACGTAACATTCCCAGAACTTTGCACTCTCTGGCCCTGAGCGTGATGCCTCATGTCCGTGAGTGTTTCATATTTTTTTATTTTGTGTGTGTGTGTGTGTGTGTGTGTGTGTGTGTGTGTGTGTGTGTGTGTGTGTGTGTACCCGTCAGACTGCTGAGCTGCAGCTGTTTCAGCCCGCTGGTGTAGTTGAGAGTTGCAGACGAGTGGTTCCTGATGTAGTTCGACATCACCAGCAGGGCGAACTGGCCCTCATAGAGGTTCTGGCCTCGGATCAGCCTCAGATTGACCAATGGGATGTTTGCGGCCTCGTTCATGGCGATCAGAACGTAGCCGCCGACTTCCTGGATGGACTGAAGGAAGAGAAGAAGATTTCGTTCAGATTTGTTCAGTAAGAAAAGGCTGTTGAAAAAACAAGCGTTATGATGCTTCATTTTAAAACAAATGAGATGATTGTAGATTGATTTTAGGCAGTTCTTTGAAATTTGTTGCTGAGGGATAATTCATCGCTGTCAGCACTGAGTCACTTTGACACTACACACAGTTTACAGCTCAGTGACATTAAAGTTTCCTGCACATGTAGCTGTGATGAGGGTCCTTCTTGAACTCCCTCTGCTGATGTGATGAAGGACGCTCTGACCTGCTTAACAGCTACTTTGACAAAAACCCTCATGATTCTTCTCACAGCGTCAGTGTTTGCTCATTCTAATCTTCTGGGTTTGATTTTTCTGCCAACAGAGCCTCTCAAGGCGATCCTGTTTGGCAGATGACCATCAGTTCACAGATGTCAGAGCGTCCCCGAATGCAACACAAGGAGAGTTTTGAAAAAGCTTCCTGCTCACAGCTGCAGCGCCGCAGGAGGAAAATGTCCCTCTGACAGAAAAAAAGACGACTAAGTGTTCGGCAACTGCTGCCTGGAAAGAAGGTTGTCATGACCCGTGCTGTGCACAGTTTTTTGCGAAGTTTCCCCTTGTGTGTTGTCTTTGCCTGGTTTTTGTCACATCCTGTTTTATTTTGAAGGTTCATGTTATGTGTCTTTGGGTTACTTCCTGTGTTTTCCGTCCCTGTGATTGTCTGATTGTTTCCACCTGTGTGTCATTAGTGATCCCTCCTTGTGTATATAAGTCTGTGTCTTCGCCCCGTCTTTGTTGGGTCGTTGTCTGTGCTATCTTGCTGTCTGCGTTTCTATAGCCATAGTCATTGCCATAGCCTCCATAGTGAGTGTTTGTCGTTGTGATTTCTGTGTCATGTCCGTGTCTCGCTTCATGTCTTTGTAATCCTTTGGTTTGTCAGTGTTCATGTCCCCTGTGAGTTTTCCTTTTATTGTATTTTCCATAGTCTAGTTTTGTTGTTTGGTTACCGCTTGATAGCCGATTTTCAGTTTATAGTAGTAGTATTTATAGTAGTATCCTCTTTCGTTTGTTACTCTTCATAGTGCCATTTTTCCTCCGTGTTTCAGGAGTGATCTTTTGTTTCTGTTATTTTGTTAGTGTAGTTCTTAGATCTTTCATAGCCGTTTGTTTCTTCCTCCTTCGGGAGCGTTTTCCGTTCTTTATTTTATTTTGAAAGTTGTTCTTAGTCTTGTCCTGAGCTCCGTTGTGTCTTGTGTTCATGTGTTGTCATTTCCTGTGTTGTTTCATTGTTGTGTGAATCATTTTCCCCTCGTTTGTCTTTAGTCATAGTTCCCTGAGTTTAATAAATTTACTTATTTTTGAATCTACGTCCCCGTTGTGTCTGCATCTGGGTTCCCTCATAGTTCCCCTAAGTCCCCACTTCCTGACAAAGGTGATCAATCTAAAAACTGACGGGTGATTTCTGAAATAATTAAAGTGTATTTGGCACCAAAATAATCAACCATCGATCCACAGAAACATTCCAGCTGAAGCTACACAGACAGACCTGGAGGAAGGACAGGTCCTGGTGCTCCCCGACGTAGGTGATCTCCAGGTTCTCCAGGACCACGGAGCAGTTGGAGTACGTCCTCACCATGTTGTCATAGTGATTATCACGAGTCCCCAACAACGTCAGCTGGTTGCTCATTCCCTGACACACTGATAGTAGACAGACAGACAGACAGACAGACATTATTGATGTTAGAACTGAAGTGAGTTCAGCTGCAGTTCCTCTGATGGCCACTAGTGCTACTGTCTCATTTATGTCAGCTGTATTGGAGTTCAGCCCTCAGAAGATCATTTATCTTCTCCTAATGTTAGCCTGTATGGTTTATATCGTGAATGATCACATTTAATCATTAAAATCTGTTCCTGGTGTGAAAAAGAGGCTTAAAACCGGATAAACTTTGATGTCAAAGGAAACTTCATCTGTCAGAGAAATGCAGTGAAGAAAAAGTACAAGTATTCAAAAGTGTATTAAAAACAGTACATGAATGAGTGTACTTTGTAACTCCACCACTGGTATCTGTTTTCATACTTTGGTTAATCTGGTTACTGAATACCGGTGTGAGCCAGAGGAGGATCAGTGTCGGTTTCATGGAAACATCCAGTCAGGTATGAGAAAACAGGTGATGTTTCCAGATAAGAGCTCATTACATGAAGTATTTAAAGAAGAAGCGGAAGTGTGTGTGTGTGGGGGGGGGCATTTGACAGAAAAACGAGTTTAACAGCAGCTGCAGGACACATCTGACACATCAATAAGTTCTCAGAGTGGAATGAAACCCTACAGGCTCGTTTGTAGGAGTGAGCGACTTCCTGCAGAACCTCTGAAACGCTCCACAGGATGGAAAAAAAGAAATCAGCTGACACGAGGAGGTGAGACACACTCCCTCACTCCTCCTCCACAGTGACATCAGCGAGCGTATAAAAGGCCTTTTTTCACCTGTCCTGCAGGTTTTTCCTCCACCTGATCCCATTCGGCAAGAAACACAGCGAGCAACATAACACAGATGACTTCTAGCACCCCCACAGCAGCACCCAAGATCAAACATTAGCTGGATGAAAAAGGAGATAATTATTTCATAAACTCATGATGTCTTTGGTCTGAACTTGTTTCTCTGGCTGCATTCCCATTGGCTGGCTCCCCACTGTGATGTCACAAAGACAACACAGCTGCACCGATCTCTGTCTCATCATGATTGGCTGATGGTTCACTGTGGGGGCAGCCCATTGGCCAGAGCCTCAGGGGAAGAGGTCCACATCTGGACATACACACACACACAAACACACACACACACACTAACACACACACACACACACACACACACTAACACACACACACACACACACACACACACACACGGTGTAAATTTCATCACACATTCACACATCCTCATTCTCTGTTTTCATAATAATAATCGACGCACTGATTGTGATGTTTAATGTAAATATATACGTATCGTCCTTCCTTCCTGCTGCTCCCTGTAGACCACACACACACGCAGACACACACAGACACACACACACACACACACACACACACACACAAACTCATTCACTCATGTGTAATACCAGTGGATCCTAATGGATGCAAATCAGTATTTCCTATTTCAGTAATGTCAACTCCACTGTTGCCTTGTTCAACTTATGTTTACTTGAGTATTCTGAGTATTACCTTGTCTCCTTTGCTGCTGTAATATGAAGTTAAAACAGTGTCATAAGTTACATATCTTGTAAAGTATAGAGTGATTTTTATCTATATGTGCCTCTAATTTACCACTCGTATATCATCATTTCTGCATCGACGCAGCATTTTTCACTGCTAATGTATTTGTGAATCTCCACAAATTCATTTGGATCCTCTTGAGGCTGTTTTTCGGCATCTTAGTCTCACACAAAATTCACAAATGCCAGAGAGGCAAAGGGCTTTCCAGCAGACGGCAGAAATGCAACTTTCAGGGGTGGCAGAAACATATATATGATGATTTAATCGCAATCAATCACATATATCAATGTTCATCAATATATCAGTGTCAAGTTCTAGTTTGGACATGTGCAATTTCCCCACATGAAAGGGAATTGGTGCGTCAACACGATAATCGGCATTCATCTAAAATGCATCTACAAAACAGTCACTTGCAGGGAGCAGCAGCCACAGAGAGCTGCAGGCTGTAAACCTCCAACTTCTCAGCCAGGTAACAAACTCCATTCAGCTCCACTGTGACCTGCTGTCTGCAGACCCCTGCAGTCTGCAGACCCCTGCTGTCTGCAGACCCCTGCTGTCTGAAGACTCTGCTGTCTGCAGACCCCTGCTGTCTGCAGACGCCCGCTGTCTGCACACTCGTACCGTGTGCAGAATAACATCACAATAATGACAAAGGCCAATCATTGCCTGACTTCCTAATAGTTTGTTTTGCTGCCCCCTGAATTTGGGGACCTGCAGTATTAAAGTGGACTTCCTGTTACCACCAGTAACCACTGGTTTCTTTCTTTCTTTCTTCTTTGTTTCTCATCCCACTCATTTCTCTCTGTCCTCCGTCCTCTTTTCCCTCCTGTTCTTCAGCTTCCTGTCTCATCCACCCTCCCACTACATCTTCATCCCACCTGCGCCCTCCAGAATGACACAGTGTTTTCTGATCTCATGTCTTTCACCAGCAGGACAACATCAAAAACTGATCACAAACATAAATCTCTCTGGGGTTAAGGTTAGAGAACGACGGTGGTCACGACTAAAAGAAGCCAACTTTGTTCCCACTAGCAGTGAACTCATGGACGTACAGACAGCCATCACTGCATCGCCGTGATACTGAAGAAAACTTAAATCATGAAGATTCTCAGGCAAGTTCTGCAGTTATAATGAACAACCATTTTCTATGATTACTCAGTGGATTTATGGAGATTTATTAACAACACACCAGATCCTCTGAAAGTGTAAGTCTGAAAATATGTGTTTCATGTCTGTGTGTTCAGATTTGACTGAGTTATGACTCAGAGAGGGAGTGATTGGGTGCTAAGACCTTTAAAGCGCTTTAATCTGCTCTGTGAGCTGTGTGTCACAGCCTCTGCTGATGCTCCAGATACATAAGTACCAGATATCAATGATAAACATGCAGAGTTCATGTGAGGTGCCGTGTACGGTATCATACAGCACAGAATGAGCTTTAATGTGTGTGAAAGAAAAGAGACACCTAGAGCATGATTCAGGTTCAACACACACAAACACACACACACACACACACACACACACACACACACACACACACACAGTGTTTGTTCAGGAACAGGTCTGATCTGTTAGATGGTTTCTTGGACGACGTCCTTGGCTGTTGTATGGCACACTGCACATGAAAGGAGTGTGTGTGTGTGTGTGTGTGTGTGTGTGCATGTGCGTGTGTGTGTGTGTGTGTGTGTGTGTGTGTCTGAAATGAAGCATGTGCCTGCTTTCCTACGAAGGCCAAAGGTAACGTGGAAATGCTTTTGCAATCTTTCGTCATACGAGCGGCTTCACATCGTTTCTCAGCAGCTCTGCAGGACAGTTCCGGTCAGAATTTCTACATCAGAACGCCACAAAGAGAAAAGCTGCATTTCAATCTGATACTGTGCATTCTCCTGGTGAAGATCAACTGTGACAGAAGTAGAATAAACTCAGATTAACCACACAGAGAGAACTGGAAGGACACAACAGCTCCTTTAACCCGACATTCGTGCTTCAAAAAATCAGTTCTAGTCTAAAACTCCATCCTGTGTTACCAAGGCAATAAGGAAAAAGTCCGTATTCAGGGACTCATCAGTGCTTCCTGGGTTAAACTCATCACGCAACAAATGTCTTGGTTGCAGGAGGAGTCAGGAGGGCTGATTCTAAATGCTGAAACTTGAGTTAACTCTTCTTTTGTGAGTCATATTTCCATCAAGGTATTTTTAAGCACATGTTGAAGCTCCATGTTAGAAAAGTTTAAAAGACGCTAAAAACAAAACAAATCCTCACTTTCATTTTTAAAAACTAACTACAAACTGCAGACAAACAGGAGGAAATAGAGCACCAGTGGTGGATTAATCCTCATTTGGTTCTGTGGTGAGTGTTTGTGGCAGCAGGACGGTGTGTGTGTGTGTGTGTGTGTGTGTGTGTGTGTGTGTTTGTGTGTGTGTTCACGGTGTTTAAACTGAGGCTCGTGCACATGCATGTCGACGATCCTCGCACCACCCTGCTACAGCTCAGAGAGACGAGCCACAAATGAACGAGAGGACGGACGTGAAGAAACTGGATCGGTCCGTCCTCTGCCTCCGTGTTCCCGCTGACTCAGCAGGAGCGCCAGCAAAGAAAGAAAAGAAAAGAAGGAGATGTAAATCTTTAGCGCTGCAGTCATTGTTTGTTTTATTCGTCAGAAATGGAAAGTTTCCAAATCCTCCAGCTGGAACATAGCGAGTGTGTGTGTGTGTGTGTGTGTGTGCGTGCGTGCGTGTGTGCGTGTGTTGGTTTAGACAAACTGTTCCAACTTTCAGGGTCAGACTGACTTGTTTTCAGGTCATCTACCTCCCTCTCTCTCTCACATAGCTTCATAGCTAGCCTAGCTTAGCACAGAGACTGGAAGCAGGGGGAAACTGCTAGCCTGGCTCCATCAAAACAGAGAAAATCCACCTTCCAGCTCAGTGCGACCGACATGTTGAATCTCGTTAGCTAACCCGCTCGTCACTAATCAGCTGGGTTTAGTTCACTGTAGAGTTGGGAAAGAGTTCAAACCTGGCAACCCATAATACAAAAGTGTTCTTTAAAGTGACTGTGCCGCGGCGAAGTGCCGGCTTGGCTTTCTTACTTGTTTCGTCACCAAACCCAAATTTGTGAACTTTAATAATTAGCAGATTCAAACATATGAAGAGGTTTGAATCAGTTTTGGATGAAAGAGTTTTTAAGAGTTAAAAAAATATTACGGCTCTTTTAAATGGTTTTCTGTGAAAACGACTCAGATAAAAAGACTTGAATCAAATCACTGAGCGGGTAAAATAACAGCACGTCAGAGACGAGTTCAGGACTTAAAATGTGTTGCATTCAGTGACTTCGTCCATCAGCAAAGAGCTCCAGAGTTTACTGCTAATCAGCTGCGCTCGGTGTTCAAGCTGCAAAACAGTGTTCCCCCAACCCCCGGTCCGCGGACCAATACCGGTCCGTGGATCAATTACTGGGCCAAGAAATAATTAATAATTTCCGTCTCTCTAATGAAGCCTTCTAAACTGCTTCGCCACTCGGAGACCGAGCACCCTGATTCAAAGACAGTGTTGTTGGCGCAATGTGACGAGAAAGCTGCTAATAAAGTCGTACCGATGGAATTCCGTTCATTATATTTCCAATATAAACAAAGCCCCTCCCCTCCCGGGCCATGGTAAAGCTGTCCGCGGTGATAAAAAGGTTGGGGGCCGCCGCTGTAAATGACTTGTCGTGTTAGAAAAACAGCATAAGCACGTTTCATGTCGTCTGAAACAGACTCAGAGGAAGATTTCTGACTGGAAACGTGTTTGACCTTTAGTCAAGGTTTAACACACACACGCACACACGCACACACACACACACACACACACACACGGTGGCAGGATGTGGAGATGAATCACTTCAGCTGTTTCTACTCTGAAAGTTAACAAATGTATTTTAATATTTAACTGAATATTAAATCAAATTTAACCTGTTTTGCCGTTGTGTTCACGTCTTTTAGAGCATCATGCATCTGTTCTTCTTTACACTGATAAAAAGACACCCATCATGTGTTTCCGTGGCGACGAGCCCTGCCTTTCTCAGGACTCAGGGTTAAGGTTAGGCTGGTTCTGGACTGGCTCATCTCTTTTTGTTGGGGTCCCCCAGAAGTCTATTTTGGGTGTCCTCTGACCACCTACATGCTGCACACATGTTAACATGAGTTGTTCCACATTGAACAATTCTTTGCTGCAAATGCTGAAAAGACGAAGAAGAACAGGAAGAAGAAGACGAAGAAGAACAGGAAGAAGAAGAAGAAGAAGAACAGGAAGAAGAAGAAGAAGAAGAAGAAGAGGACCAGCCTAACACCCAGGCACAAACAGAGCTATGTGGTGTCTGCACAGACCTGCACACTGAGGAAACCTGTTTGAGGACAATCATGTACATATTCTGGCTGGGAAGAAGCCATCGATGTCCAACTGGAAGGACCATCACTGAACAGAGGAGGGGGCCACTGACAATGCTGTCCTCTGACCCCCCCCAAAGACCCGCCCATTCACACCAGAACCCACCCATCGACCCATGAACACCATTAATGACTCACAAATCGCCGGGCAGGTCTTTGATCCTGCATGAGGACAAACACTTGAGACTTCACACCTGTCAGTTACACCTGAAGAAGAATCTACTAGAACCTGAAGCAAGTCCAGCTGCCCCCCTGACCTGGATGAATGAGAATCCCCACAGACAAGAAGAAGCATCAATAATCCTAACGAGCTCCTCTGACCCCCCAGCTCAGGCTTTATTAACACTCGTCCGGTCTAATGACGAACAGGGGGGCCACCTCGTGAACCGTGAAAAGCTTCAGATCGAATAATCTGGTTTTATTTTCATGTTGTTTGGGATTTTCTTTACTTTCGTTCTTTGTTTGAACTCTAAAACACGTTAGTTTTGTTCGTGTTTTTGCCGCTGTGATGAAGAACGTGTCGCTCGTCATGAGGCCGGAGTCTTGTGACGGTCAGGTGAGATTTCTCAGGTTAAACTTCCTCCTTCTCACTCGGAGGAATAGAGTCGAGCTCTAACTGCTGCCGCTGTCGGCGTTTTTTATGAGACAAATGTTTCTTTAATTCCCGTCGACTTTCTCCAGATCACAATCACTGCAGCAGCCAATCAGAGCTCAGGAAAGAGAGAGAAAAGAATTTGTGGGTTTCACAACATGTGCGAGATGGAGGAGGAGATAACACACAAACCTGTACCTGCACCCACACACTCTGCTCCTCTTCCTCCCATTGCAACCGTCACGCTCTTCATCGTTGGTTTATTGTTCTTATTGTTCTTATTTGCTCCATTCGCTGTTTGCACCCCCCCACCCCCCACCGTGTGTTCTGAACAGCTCCTGTAAGACTGAATTTCTCCATTGTGAGATTAATAAAGTTTAATCTGTCTGAGAAGAATGTCCTGAGACAGAGACAGATCTGTGTGAGTGTGTCTCTGTCTCACTGTGTGTGTCTGTGTGTGTCTGTGTGTGTGTCTCTGTGTCTCTCTTTGTGTGTGAGTGTGTGTGTGTCTCTGTGTGTGTGTGTCTCTGTGTGTGTGTGTGTGTGTCTCTGTCTGTGTGTGTGTGTGTGTGTCTCTGTGTGTCTCTGTCTGTGTGTGTCTGTGTGTGTCTCTGTGTGTGTGTGTCTGTGTGTGTGTGTGTGTGTGTCTCTGTGTGTCTCTGTGTGTGTGTGTGTGTCTCTGTGTGTGTGTGTCTCTGTGTGTGTGTGTCTCTGTGTGTCTCTGTCTGTGTGTGTCTGTGTGTGTGTGTGTGTGTCTCTGTGTGTCTCTGTGTGTGTGTGTCTGTGTGTGTGTGTGTGTGTGTCTCTGTGTGTCTCTGTCTGTGTGTGTGTGTGTGTGTGCTGTAATGAGTGAGGAGCTGCTGCTCTTCAGTCTTAATAACAGCGTCAGTCAGTCAGTCAGTCAACATGTTGTCTCTCTGCACTGAGGCCGTCTGTCCACTTGTTGACAGCCTGTGTCGTCCAATCGGCGGCCTGAAGAATGGCCCAATGGACCGCGGCTACACCTACGGCCTGAAGACCTGAGCCTGAACCCAGACTAACTGCAGCCTAACTCTGATCTGAGATCAGCCGGTCCTCAAACTGAACAGCAGCAGCGTTTCCTGATCCTGCAGCCTGAGCACCAGGATCAGGAGATGACGCCTCACATCTCTGATTAGGACAGTTTCTGTCTCTCCCCACGGTGGTTAAACTTTGAACAGCGTTCAGGATGCAGCAGTCAGTCATTTCAACACTTACACTAAATCTCGAACTGTGCGCAGGTGTTTGAACGCACCACAGACCAGCGAGGGACCAACGCCGCCGTCACCGGCCTTCAGACGGCGTCCGCTCAGTGTTTGAGGACGAACATTTGAAACAAACAAATCAGGATTCACTTTTCCTTTCCCAGCTGACAGCAGCCGCTCTTCCTCCTGTGTGCAATGCATTGTGGGACAAAGTGTCCATCAGCAGGGTCTGCAGAAGTTCGGTGGATGTGGCAGCTGTTGGTGTTGTTTTCTGAATAACCGAACTGAGACTTTGTCTCTTTCTGTTCTTGTCATCTTTATTTATGAGACCCTCGCTGGAGCAGCGAATCCCTCTGAGAGCAAAGAAAAGCTCGACATGAAAGTCCAGGCGGCGCGAAGTCAGCGTCCGGACTGGGAGGCGGCGGCCTCTTCACAGAGCAGCAGGACGAAATCAATCTTCATAAAAGATCAAAGAGGCAGAAGATGGAGAGTTTGTTCCTGCGACCTTCAGCCGGACCGAAGAACCGCAGGGAGTTCACCCAAAAAACAGCTACACGTATCTGAACTGTGTCCCTGTGGAGGGCTGCGTGGTTCAGTTTCCACTCACAGAATCAACATTTAGTTTATAACCGATCGATCGATCGATTAATGGAGGAAATAATCAGCTGATTGATCCAGAATGAAAAGAATCATTAGTTCAAATGAAGCTCAGCCAGCTCCAACAGTAAAATCCTGCTTTGACATGAACGACTGAGTCACAGTAATCTGATGAGGTCAGAGAGAACAGGAGAACAGATGGAACAGGAGAACAGGAGAACAGTAGATCAGTAGATCAGATAGAACAGGAGAACGGTAGAACAGTAGAATGGTAGAACAGGAGAACAGAACAGATAGAACAGGAGAACAGTAGATCAGTAGAATGATAGAACAGGAGAACAGGAGAACGGTAGAATAGGAGAACAGGAGAACGGTAGAATAGGAGAACAGTAGAACAGAAGAACAGGAGAACAGTAGATCAGTAGAACAGCAGAATGGTACAGCTGTAGAACAGTGGAACAGGAGAACAGTAGATCAGATAGAACAGGAGAACAGTAGAAAAGCAGAACGGTAGAACAGTAGGACAGTAGAACAGTAGATCAGATAGAACAGGAGAACAGTAGAACAGTAGATCAGATAGAACAGGAGAACGGTAGGACAGTAGATCAGATAGAACAGGAGAACGGTAGGACAGTAGGACAGTAGAACAGCAGAACAGTAGGACAATCGAATAGTAGAACAGTAGGACAGTAGAACAGTAGAACAGCAGAACAGTAGAACGGTAGAACTGTAGAACAGTAGAACAGCAGAACAGGAGAACAGGAGAACAGGAGAACGGTACAACAGTAGGACAGTGGAACAGTAGATCAGATAGAACAGGAGAACAGTAGAACAGTGGAACAGGAGAACAGTAGGACAGTAGAACAGTAGATCAGATAGAACCGGAGAACAGTAGGACAATAGAACAGTAGAACGGTAGAACTGTAGAACAGTTGGACAGTAGAACAGTAGAACAGGAGAATAGGAGAACAGTCACAGGCGATGGACAGTTTTTATCGCAGCTGGTTTAAACACTGAGACGACTGTTTGAATGTTTCGTACATTTCGGCTGATACACACGATAAAAAAAAGATTTGTTGGGTTCGTCACCAAAATAAAAGCATCGTCATTAATTCGTATTCTGCGTCTTCTGTCTTTTATTACATGAAGGACTTTGTTTGTGGCTTGATTTGACTTTTTGCTTTTTGATTGAAGGGATTGATGAAGCAGAACGAGCAGAACTGTTAAAAATCAATAAAAACCATCCGTCAATAACAGTTTGTGTTTAAAGCGACGACACGGACCTCAGTGGAGTCACCTTGCCTGCAGCTCCGCCACACAGCTGAGATACAAATATTCACTGTCAGCTGTTGATCGATCCGCTCCGCCGGACTGTGAGAGCGCTCCATAAAACTGCGGTTAAGTGTTTTTATTGATATTTCTACGCCGTGATGGGACGGACACAGATGGAGCAGACTGAACCCTGAACTGACCTGAACCTGCACACAGAACCTGGTCTCACACAGAACCGTCTGACCAAAGCAGAGGACAGAGACGAGACAGACATCGCGCTGTCCTGCAGGACGCCATGACAGAACACGGCGGCCTTGTCTCTGCATCACACACACACACACACACACACACACACACACACACACACACACACTGTTGAGGAATGTCTCCACCAGCTGAGAAATGCTCGTCCTGTTGAACACACACTCAGCAGGTTCGCTGACAGAGTCACATTTCAGTTCCACTTCGACTGCTTTCGCTTTGTGAAAGTGAATAATGGACACGAACTCGAGTCCACATCAGGATCCTGCTGCTAAAAGATGAAGATCGTTCAGTGTCTGCTGAAGATGAAGCAGTTATTGCTGGTTTTAAGTCATCCTCACTCTGAAGGATCTGTGTGAAATGGAAACGGAAACAGAATGCGATGAATTGCGAAATACTGAGACTCCATATTTAATTGAAAAAGACGACACGTCAAACGTTGAAACTAAGAAATTTCATTGTTTTTGAAAATGATTTCCTCATTTAGAATTTGATGCAGCAGCGTGTTTCTAAAACGTTGGCACAGTGACTAAAAAGAGTGGAAAAGCTGTGAAATGCTAATAGGAAACACCCAGAGGAAGATCTCACTGTTAATGAGGTTACCTGGCAACAGGTGAGGAACATGATCGGGTCTGAAAAGAGCCTCCCAGAGAGGCAGAGTCTTTCAGGAGTCAGGATGAGGAGGGCTTTTACGAAAAATGTTTCTCAACGTAAAACTGCAAAGAATGTGTGGATTTCATTGTGTGCAGAACTTAATGTCACTAAAGATTCAAACAATCTGGAGAAATCTTTATCGGCTGGTCCTGGTCTTCAGGTCTCAGGCGACGCTGCACTGAAAACAGCCTGGAGTCTGTAGTGGATCACTGCAAGAGCTCAGGATCACTTCCAAAAACCAGCGTCTGTGAACGCAGTTCATCACTGAAACTCCACCATGCAAAGAGGAAACTGTACAGAAACCAGATCCAGATCCTCCTCCGGTCCTGAGCTCACAGAAGGTGGACTGAGGTGAAGTGGAAAACTGTCCTGTGGTCAACGTTTGAAATGTTTTTGGAGATCATGGACGCTGCGTCCTCCAGGCTGAAGAGGACAGGGACCATCCGGCTCGTTATCAGCACACAGTTCAACAGCCAGCGTTCATGATGGTGTGTGTGGGGGGATGGGGGGGGCCTTAGTGTACATGGCTGCCTGCACATCTGTGAAGGCTCCGTTACTGCTGAAACCATATATTCAGGTTTTGGAGCGACATGCTGCCCAGCAGATGGCGTGTTTTTCAGGGACGGCCTCGTTTATTTCAGATGCTAAACCACATTCTGCTCGTACTCTAGCCGAACTGACCCCCCCGCAGTCTGACTCGTCAGCCACCGAAAATGTTCGGAGCATCAGGAAGAATGAAGTACAGCTCCCACCGTCAGGATGGTGGCGGCTGGTCTAAACGAGCCTGAAGCAGCTTCATTCAAACGTGTTGCTGCATCAAATCTAAACGAGGAAACCATTTTTAAAAACAATGAAATGTCTTAGTTTCAACATTTCACATGTCGTCTTTCTGCTATTTTCAATGAAATATGAGGTTTCAGTGTTTCACAAACCATCACTTTCTGTTTCTATTCACATCACATTTAGAAACAGGCAGCTGCTGCAGGAACCCCTTCAGTCATCAATTTATTCCTGAATTTCATCAATATCATTGAAATACAGCTGAAACACTGCATTTATGATCAATAAGAATGTGAATGGAAGTGCATCAATGACAGCAAACTAACTAATTAACACTAAAAATGGTGCGATGACTTCATTTGGAGCCAAACAACGAGTCTCTGCAGGGCGTAAATAAGAGAAGCAGTTCACCTGGACGAATAAAAAGGCCTCACATGGTTTGTCTTTTCTGAGCCGACACGTGATCCGTCCGACAGGAGAAAAGCTGAATGGGAAACACTGAACAAACATATTCCCACCAAAAACTACTCACAAAATCTGCATCTGCATGTGTACGTGTGTGTTTGCATGTGCCACAGTGTGTGTGTGTGTGTGTGTGTGTGTGTCCTGCCTGCAGCACTGTGTGCAGGTCCGAGCGAGACTCTGCTTGTCTGTCAGGCTGAAGCTGCTTCTCTCTCACTCTGTTGCCGTTCGAGGAAAATTCCAAGAACTGAACCGCTTCTGTTTTCTGCCTTCAACGCTTCGACAGCGAATAATCTGGTGACAGACTGAGGACACGTCCCCTCGTCTCTGTCGCAGCTGCAGTTCACAACAATGCTGAAGTTCGTACCTTTTCACTGTCAGACTACATCCACAGAGACAAACCTGAGGGATATCTTGTCCTGACTCATTTAGAGCTTGTGAGAGAGAACGTAACCTCCACCACCACTGTGACTGCAGCATCGCTAACCTGAGACGAAGAGATCCATATGCAGCCTGACAGGAGCTGTGCGACCTGCAGACACCACTCAGGGCACAAAAAGCCCCTGCTTGTGCACTGTACAAATCTAAAGATTACTTTCTGATTGTGAACTCATAGCCTGGCTCCAGACCTCTGAATCACTGGCGGCATCTCACATTCAAACAGGTCTCGTGTTGTGTTCACTGACCTCCACCAGCTGGAAAAACAGACCACTCAGATTAAAAGTGGGGTTCTCGTCTTCTACATGGATTTCTACACAATTTAAAGAAATAATAACTCTTAACTACACCCAAAACACATTTTTTGCAGTAAACCTCTCTTCAGTAACAATCATTTTGTCAACAGTTAATCACACATCTGCTTGTAGTTGTATTTTCTTTAAAAAAAAAAAAAAGCACAATGCTCCACCCTAAGGATGAATTGAGCAGAGGCACTTTATTTTTAAAAGCTTGTGTGCACAAGAACATGTGTCCAAAGACATGACTAAAAAAGTTTAGTGAAGGTGTGATCAGTCAGATGTGTTTCAAAGCTAGTTTAGCCTGGTTAGCTTCACAGACGCTTGCGAGAGACATCGTCAGTGTGATTTCTCTTCTGTGGCAGTGAACACAACACGAGTCCACAGATAACTGTGCTAAATGCAGACCCGATGAACGGTAAGATTAATTTAAGCAGAGCTACAACAGCGTCCCGACACTCAGAATTCAGCTGCAGAATTCAAGCGTGGTCTTAAAAAAGCTAGATCAGTCCAGATTACAGGCTCAGCCGAGCTGCAAAGCCACCCTGCAGGCGACTGATGAGACCTGCAGGGCCAAATTAGAGCTGCAGGAGCTTCTGTAACATCCAGCACTTTGAATTAATGCCGCCACTTCTTCAAAAAGTAAGTTTTAACTCATTCACACAAATACTCAAATAATTTGACTTATTTTGAGCCTAATCCTAAAACACTTTATGGCTGTGACCACATCTGGTTTAGCCTGATGTTGTTAGCCTGCTAGCTTGCACAGTTTATGCTTACAATACTGCCAACACTATTTCCTGTCCTGCCTGGTTTTTGCCTCAGCATGCTGGTAAATGGCAGCAGGTGAAATCCAGTTTGACTGAGTTCCAGTTATTCACACAGTGTGTCCGCTGCCTCAAGTCAGTGACAAGATAACCAGCCGCTACACAACGTCAGTAAACAGAAAAACATTTGGAGCACGACGCACAGCCTGGGGAACTGGTAATATTTTTAAACAGTGGTTCCAATTTCAAATAAAAAGTGACCTTTTGTCAATGTTTTGATCATGACAATACATTTTTTCCATAAAAGGAAAATGAAAGAGGCCCTCGGATTGAACCCTGTGGAACACCACAGCTTCATATATCAACAAAGGCATTTCTGATCAAAAAGCAATTGTGGTATCAATCAAGCATTAAATCACAAAGGCCAACATATTCTTGTAGCAAGTTAAAATCCAGATTTTTTTCTTTTTCTTCAAACTACCGGATAACTTTTTGTGCATGTACAACTTCAACAAGAATGAAGGGATGATTCAAGCGACATGATCTGAGAGCACAAATCACAAAATTGATGAAAAATCCTTTCGCACGCTGTATTAGCAGCCATTATAATACAACCCTGATCCAACGACTCTGGGATGCTGTAAAACATCAAATATACAGAATGTGATGACTTTTTGACAGAAACTCACCTGAAAACAGCTCAAAGTCAATATACTTACTGTCTGAGCTCATCAGCTTCAGTGATTTCTGTAAATATCTGCTGATTCTGGATCTGAGGCAGCAACACGTTTCAAACACGTTGTGACAGGAGCAACTAAAGACTGGGAAAGATGTGGAACGCTCCAAAAACACCTGTTTGGATCATTCCACAGGTAAACAGGCTGATTGGTAACAGGTGAGAGTATCATGATTGAAAGGCTCAGTGGTTCACAGTGAGGATGGAGCGAGGGTCAACACTTTGTGAACACGTGATTGGATAAGGGATGTTACTACATGGATTTATAAGAATCTGGTTTTATTTACGTTTTCACACAGTCCAGATTTCTTTGGAATCGAGGTTGTAGAAACGCTTTAAGGCGTTTAAGTGTGAATACTAAGAAATGCGGCTTCCAGCTGACACTTGCTGCAGGTTACATGTGTGAAAACAGCCGCCAGAAGTCCAGCTGCAGATGCTGCTCTGAGCGACCTCTGACCTCCAGCGACCGAGCCAGCAGTGACAGCAGTTTGCTATGAAGGAGTCAAACACAGGTCAAAGACCTGCCTCAAACACTGAGTTCACATGTTACAGTACGGAGAGCGAGCAGCCTGTATAATCCTGTTAACAGTTTCTGAGCTTCATTATTCACATTCTTCACATTCCAGCTCTGAAAATCCTCCAGGTGACGCCGCTGCTACTGCTGCTGCCTGCAGGTCCCGCTGAGTAAAGTCAAGCCAGTTTTATTTAAATATCACCGGTTTACCTCAAGGGGCTTCACGGTCTCTGCAGAACACGACCTCCGCTGTCGTCACACCGTGCAGGTCACACCTGCAGAGTCACTGCTGCTCCTTCTCACTCTAATTCTTTAGGAGCCCGAACCGGAACGACTTCATTCACCCACAGGCTGACGGATTAAATGGTTTAGTTCAGACAGACAGGCTCAAACAGTCAGAGCGCACATGTTGCACCACCTTGTCTCCACCTGCTGTTCCCAGAGAACGGCCTCCACATCAAACATGACATCTGCGATGCGTCGCTGATCAACGCCCCGTGTCAACGTGTTACTTGATCTGTGTGAAGTCGATCATCTACACAAACTTTTCAGTTTCTTTCAACCAGGACTGTGTTTGTGTGTGTGTGTGTGTGTGTGTGTGTGTGTGTGTGTGTGTGTGCTGGGTTAGCATCAGTGTGATGTCACAGACTGACCAACTACAAGAAACACAACAACCACGAAGAAGCAGAAAAACGAGCCCAGAGAGACACAAAAACGACAAAAGTCACTTCTCTCCTCCAGTCTGGGGGTCTCGGGGTTGGGGGGCCTCTTACAGGGGCCCGCGGCCTCATAGTCCAACCCCGCTGAGCACAGTTTGTCCTCAATCTGGCTGATTGTTGTCGTAGTTTTCAGACAACACAGTTCAACTCGGCATGCTCGCAGCGTTGCCACGGTTACCACGAGGCTCCAACGTCCTTTTTATTGTTTACGTGGAGTTTCATTTAGCTGCTTCCAAAGAGACGCACACACACACACACACACGTAGAGACACAAAGACAAACACACACACTGCCAAGGTCTTTCCCAAAAGTCAAATTCAATGGGAACAAGGCTAACTGACACACACACACACACACACACGCACACACACACACACACACACACACACACACACACTCTGTTGGCAGACTGGAGGTCAGATCTCTCAGTTCAAACCCTTCAGTCACAACAATCAGTGTTTCATCATTTCCTGCAGCTGAAGCTCAGGTTTAAAATGAAGCTTTACATCCAGAAAAACTCAACAAACGGGCAGAAAACCAAGCAGCTGCTCTGATGTGGACGCTCAGTTCACACACACACGCTCTGTTTTCATGATCGTGTCGATGACAAATCAGAGCAAACACAGACACACGGCGAGAAAAGCTGCTGAGTGTCACTGGAGTCTGTCGACCAATCAGAACAGGGGACGAGCACCTGCAGACATTTGGCTGGAAACACGGAAATTATATGATATCACGAAACATGTAGACCAGCCAGACACAGGCACTGGGTGCAAGGCATTATGGGTAAAAACTCAATGACTCTCTCTCTCTCACACACACACACACACACACACACACACACTCACATCATGTTAAGACTTTCAAAGCTTCAATCATAGTTTAACAACCGTTTAACCTCTGTTCTTAATCAGAGCTCGATGTGAGTTAAACTAAATGTAACCATGGCAACAGCACTGAGGCCGTGTTACCACTTAATCCACTCAAGGACCAGGTTTAACTTCTCAGGGACCTCAAAAAGCTCCTCAGACCCACCAGGAATCTCCTCCAGTTCCTGTACCAAGTCTTAGAGGACCTCTGGAACCTCCTTATGGAATTCAAGCCTCTTCATGAACTCTAGAACCTCCGTAAAGACCTCTGGAACATGCTCAAGGACCCTTAAAAATCACCTGAACATAGAGGAACAATGGGTTCTCAGGAACCTCTGGAATTTCCTCAAGAATTCGGGAAGAGACCCCTAGAACTTCCTCGAGGAACTCCATGTTTAAAGAACAGCCTCAGATATGTCTGGAACCTCTTCAAAGACCTCTGGTACCAACTCCAGGACCACTTGAACCTCCCCAAGAAACCCTGGACTCTCTTTTTGGACGACCTGAGCAATCTGCTAAAGGATCGTAACTAAAATATGTCTGAAACTTCCTCCAGGATGCCTGGAATCTCTGCAAGGACATCTGCAGGCTCCTCAAGGAGCCCCTCGACCTCGTCCTCGTCCTCAGTGAGCTGTATAGTAATCTCGAAGCAATCCTAAAATATTTAAACTTAACTAAATTCAACACGGCCGCAGAGAATCCTGGTCTCTGATTGGCTATCAGGTTTGGGGGAAGTGAACCCTCAACTCTGACATGAGGCTGACGCGTCCGTCCGTCCGTCCGTCCATCTGTGCTGAGTGTGTGACAACACAACAACAGTCTGTTCAAGACGAGGAAAGTCACACAAACACACACTGTCATAAAACATCCTGCTCATAATCAAATTGTTGTGGAGACAAAGAGAGAGTGCAGTCAGCTGTTTTCACTTACGCACACACACACACACACACACACACACACACACTGAGATAACAGTGTGAACAGCTGAGCTCAGCGTTTCCTCCCATCTTTCATTCAGTTATTTCTTTTCTCCGTCTTTCTGGGGAATAAACTCTTATTTCGGCCGAACGACCTGATTGGTCGAAACCTTCCAGCCTCATCCTCCTCTCATCATTCAGAACTCCCATGATGCTCAGCAAGTCTGCATTTTTTATTTATTTACTTATTTTTTTGTTCACCTGATCATCGAGTCAGAAACAGTTCAGGAAAGAACGAGTTATCTCAGTTTGGATCTCTCAGGAACACGTCCCCCAAAAACTAAATTATTCAAGAAGGTTTCAGTTTCTCCAAAGTGAATTTTTGCCGGTTTTATTCGTCTTCTCTGAAATCTGATGTCATATTTCAAACAGACTGCAGGGATTCACAGAAACCGTTATCGTGTCTTCAGTCCTGTTAGAACTTATCAGGAACGTTCAGGACAATCTGATCACAGTTACAGATCAATTAAAGTGCTTCATCGTCTTTTTATCAATGACACATTTCCCCCCGTCCTCAGAAAAAAACGTAAACAGTAAGAATGAATTGTTGTCAGGTGATTTAAGGCGAAAACAAAGGCGGTTTTACTTAAACTGCTGCGAGGATTAGTTCATTAATCAGCAACTAGTTCCATCATTGATTAACCAGTTTAGTCATTTTTTAAACTGAACAGTGTTTCCAGCCTCTCGTGTGAGGTTCTGATGCTTTTCTTCATCAGTAGATCAGGAGATATTTCTGGGCGGGGGTTTTTTGGGGGGGTGAATTAAACAGCGTTTAAATACATCTTATAACACGTCACTATTTACTGATGTTTTATGACTCAAACGATTAATCGCTTCACTGAGAAAACAATCAGAAGAATCCATCATGAAAAGAACCGTCAGCTGGTTAGATACAGGTTATCCAGCCCACAGGGAGGACATACGAGCTCGGAGATTTGGCTCAAATGCAAAGAAAACAACAGGAAATGAGCGTTTAATTGGTGATAATTCAGTCTGAATGAGATGAATCAGATGAAATGTATCTCCTGTAACGTCCCTGTGATGTTCTGATAGGAACCAAACTCAGATTTAAACACTTTCAGCTCCACTTCTGAAACCACAGGAACCCAGTTTGTCTGTGTTTTCTGTCTCCTGCAGCGTCGTTTCCCACCACAGTCACCCAAACTGTCCCAGCAGCAAAGACTGAGTGAGCGTAACACCACTCAACATGATGAACTGACGACATCCTCCTAGAACATCATCACGGTGGATTAACTGTGTTGTATTTGTCACATAAAAGCTCATAAACTGCTTATTGCTCAGCAGTGAGTCTGTTATAGAGGAGGATGGGTGTAATAATCCTCTTCTATTCCCAAAATATTCTAATGCCACATTTAACCAACAAAACCATCATTTCTGATGATGCTCTCACCCACATTTCTATTTCATGAAGGTTTCACTTTTTTTACTACTTCAATATTCTGCTTGAGTGTTTTATTGGCTCGTGTTAACGTCATGTTGTGTCGAAAATATTCATCAGTTTGCACCAACAGATCAAACATTTTGCCCAGATTACTTCCTGAAATGACCACTTTTCATAACAAATCTGTGCGAACACATTTCCGGACTCACGCTCCCTCTCCGGGGCTCTCACCCCGGACTCACGCTCCCTCCCTCCGGCTCTGACACGCTCCCTCTCCGGAGCTCTCACCCCGGACTCACGCTCCCTCCGTCCCGCTCTGACACGCTCCCTCTCCGGGGCTCTCACCCCGGACTCGGTCTTACCTCTCCTGCCGGGGCTGGTGCAGCAGCAGCGGCCGAGCAGCAGCAGCAGCAGCAGCGCCGCTCCACCTCCACAAAACTTCATGTCTGCGGCTGATTTTAATGAAACTCCTCCAGGCTGTTCTTCGTGTGAAGGTTGAGGGCAGAAAGTTTCTCCATGAGCAGCAGAGACAGTGAAACTGCTGCTGTGATGAAGTTTGGAAGCTGAGTGACGGATCCTGGTGGATTCAACGAAGCTCCGCAGAGAAGTGCACACCTCCTCCTCTGCCTCCCCACCTCCTCCTCTGCCTCCACACCTCCTCCTCTACCTCCACACCTCTATCTCTATCTATCTATCTATCTATCTAAGATAAATCCAGTGTTTCACTTCAGTTCAGTTTTATATTTGCCGAATATATTATTAGAATATTTTGGGAATATAAGAGGACACCCATCACAAACAGCAAGAAATGGTCAAAATAACAAAAGATGTCGTGTTTTTAGACCTCAAATGCTGCAAAGAAAACAAGTTTCTATTAATTTTGAACACAACAGTAATGTTTAACCTTTAAAAACCTTCAGGAATCAGTGTTTGGTGGAATAATCCTGGTTTCCAGTCACAGCTGTCTCGGCTCGGCTTTGTTTGATGGCTTGTGACCATCCGTCTTCCTCTTGATCACATTTCAGAGGTTTTCAGTGGTTCGGGTCTGGGGATTGGGCTGGCCATGACAGGGTTTCGAGCTGGTGGTCCTTCATCCACACCTTGACTGACCGAGCTGTGTGGAAGGAAGCAAGTTTTCTTCCAGGGAAACCTCGTACGCGGCTCGATTCGTGCGTTCAGCCTCGCTGAAGCAGACCTTTAGACGGCCAGGTGTTGGGCAAAGCTGAAAACTGGACTCATCAGAGAAGACGACCTGACTCCAGTCCTCTGTGGTCTAATCCTGATGGTCTTTTGCAAACCTCAGCCTGACTCTTCTTCGCTTCTCACTGATGAAGGGCTTTTCTCCAGCTTTCTCTAGCTGTCATAACTATAAACATGCTGCTCAGTGGTCTCTTAATTTTCCCAGAGCTGTATATACTGTACAATGGGTACTTTTCCCTCGATACTCTGTATTTTGTAGATCAGTATTACTACTTCATCACTGCAGCAGCTGCTCGTCTCAGCTTGTGTCTCACATTTCTTTATTTACAGTAAAATGAGGCGAGACATCAAACTGTTGAGATTTTTATGAAAATGTTAAAAAAAAGTCATTGTCACATTAACGTTTTTCTTCTTTCCTCTCCTGTTCTTGATCTCCTGATCCTGAACCCTCTAATGGGTTGGGAACCACTGATCCACAACGGGGATCTACTGGGATGTTTGAATGACCTTTTCCACTGAATGGTGATTTACAGAAATCTGATCCTTCAAACCTGCTGTCCCGTCTCTGAAAACACGACACACAGGACAGCTGCTGTCGAACACAAACAGAGAACCTGAGACGAAGAAACAGCAAACATCCACCTGAGCAGGCGAACAACATCCGCCTGAGCAGGCGAACATCCACCTGAGCAGGTGAACATCCACCTGAGCAGGTGAACAACATCCACCTGAGCAGGCAGGAACATCCACCTGAGCAGGTGAACATCCACCTGAGCAGGCGAACATCCACCTGAGCAGGTGAGCAACATCCACCTGAGCAGGCGAACAACATCCACCTGAGCAGGTGAGCAACATCCACCTGAGCAGGTGAACATCCACCTGAGCAGGTGAGCAACATCCACCTGAGCAGGTGAACATCCACCTGAGCAGGTGAACAACATCCACCTGAGCAGGCGAACATCCACCTGAGCAGGTGAACAGTCAGAAAGCTGCAGAAACCTGAATTTTTGCAGACTGCAGATGTTCACACAAATATTTGCTGAGCTCATTTTTATAGTTTAAGGAAGTTTGACGTGCGGACTGTAAACGGCCATTTTTTAAATTTCTTATTTTACTTTTATTTTCAGGCAGCCGCTCATTGAATCACCTTTTTTACACAAAGTAATTGTGGCTTTGTTGATTCATATTAGAAAAACTAATAGTTTCTAATAGCTTCCTGCTGTTTTGTTCTTTTTGTCTGAACTGACTTCAGGAGATTAAAACATCGTCCAGCGGCTGCAGAGCTCAGACGTCCTGTTTTCAGACTGGACTTCGTTCATTAGCTTTTATTTATTTGTCCTCAGCGCCGGCTGATGTTCTTCATCATGCCTTTTCATGCTGATGGGGTCACTGATTTCACCCACAGTGCAGTATTTTCTGCATTCATAATTAATAGCTCCTCTTTGCTTTGTGTGTTTTCTCTTGTTTCCCTAAAATCCTTCCCGTGAAGCCGTTTGCTTCTTGCCGACAAAGCATCTGTGGAAGCAGCGAAAAGCCCCTTAATGGATTTTGTCACTCATTTGTGCTTAATGAAATCTGACGGTGTGTCGCCGGGCAGAAACACTTCAACACTGTTCACATGTGGGTCAGCTGAGCTCAGGTGGAGCCTGACTGTGCTCACCTGGCGATCACAAAGACCACGTTCTGAGGTTAACAGTCACAAACATCATGGAAGCAGAACAGGAAACCAGCAAACAGGGCAACAGCTCCACAGCTCTTTTATTTTGGAAACCAGTCACCATATTTCCTGCAAACAGTACGAAGAATCCTGAACTTCAGTTAATGTCGACAGCATAAAATTCACCGTGAAACTTAATGATTTACACTATGGGGACCTGCATTTTGTCCCCATGAGGAACCACATGAGGAACCACGAGTCCCCACGATGTGACAAATTGTCACAATGTGTGACCCCCCCCCCCCCCCCACACACACACACACACACATACCTTTGTCATATGTCTGATCCTTGAACCAATGAGAAAACTTTGTAATTTGTGGAACATTTCTTCAGAAAAAACTGATATTTGTAAGAGCTGCTGTGAGATCAGAAATGACTTAATTAGATGTTTATCTAATAAACTGATTCAATTCAGACTGTCTGGACCTGGATTTGCTTCACCTGCAGGACTTGCTGAGCGGTCCAGTCTAACACCGGCTGTGTTTTTTGCTAGCCTGATATTTCATGAAGGAAACACGGACTGATGAACAGGCACTATTTGAATTCACTTCAGTCTGTGTTAGTGATGTCATGTGACTAAACCCAGTCTGCATTCAGACCAGCCGGAACCGGAGCGCCTGATCTCCCTGTTCGGACAGCAGACTCAGAACAGCAGCTGAAGCGTCTTCACGGTCCAGTCCAACGCTCTGATGTGCAGTCTACCTGTCCAGGTGCTTTGAGCGGTCAGTAAGACTGGAAAAGAACTGTGTGATCATGATCAGCCTCTTCCTTCCTCTGCTGCTGTCTCCTCCTCAGCTGTTGCTCTGCTCTCGCTCAGTTAAACCAGCATTTTCCTGCGTTTTAGCTGCTTTGAGTGTTTGCAGGTGGAATCAGGTTAATCGACTGAGAGCTTTCAGGGGAAAGTAATGGCCGAGAGAGGCGGGCTGCAGAGAGGGTTTGGGGAAATAAAGACGAGGAAACAAATACAACAGAGAGGAAGGAAGAGGAACAGCAAAGAGCAGCAAAACGTTTTATCGTCCAGAGTTTGTGTTGTAGGACAGAGAGCCACTGTCTTTTTCTTTCTTTTATCATGAAGTAACACAGACAGAACAGTGAGACCATCCTTTAACACATCTGTGAGACTTTTACTGGGCGCCAACACATGAAACATAGTTCAATACCCGTGTGAAACTGTGCTGAATGTTTTCACATGATTTAAGGTTTCGAGACCAAACATCATGTAAAATGATGCTTTTCTGAAAATATGAGGTTTAGTTTAATTACAGTGAAGAATTAAGGTGATATATGTGCACACATATTGCTGAATTATAAAAGTGAAGTTGTTAGGAGCCGAATGAGCTGAATCACGAAGAAGAGCCGGAAGTCCCATCACTGTTACATTCAGGAAATAAATAACAGAATATGTCACGACTAAGATTTCAGTAATATCTTCACGATGGTTTTATTACGTGACGGGTTATTGCTGCTCTCAGCGACGTTAACCCTTTAACGATGTTCAACACAGGAAGCACGAACCCAAAGACGCTGCTGTTAATGACAGCTGTGGATGAGAAAGATACCAGAAACCAGAAACCAGCAACACCTGAACACACACAGTACACACACTACTGTACACATAGTGTACTGCAAACAAACAAGCTTCTCAGTCCAGCACGGCATGATGGGAAATGTGGGCTGTCGGCGTGGTGCAGAGAGCGAGCAGCACTCTTTACTCCACCTCTGTTGCAAAAGTGTAGATAAATACATTGATTCGGTCGTTTTCCCTGGGCATTAACCTCAGGTGTGGGCTTGCATTGTTCAAGGAGTCAACCTGGTTACGCCTGTGAGACACAGCTGAGGGCTGAGCCTGATCGAGTGAAGGATGAAGTCTCATAAATCTTGAATGAATGAATGTTTACTGGGATTTACATGGAGCAGCTCTTTGAGGGTAACTTCTCTGTGTGCTTTTCTTCATCTGATGCCCAGTTCAAGGAGAGGAAGAGGAGGATGAGGATGAGGAGAACGTAAAGACGGAGGAGTGGAGATGAGGAATGAGGGAGGAGAGATGAGAGTGAACTAATGAGCCCAGATGGCTTCACACAGCAGCCAGACCTGAGGATGAGGATTAGATATACTGTGTGTGTGTGTGTGTGTGTGTGTGTGTGTGAGAGAGAGAGAGATCAATATCCACCATTAAAAGTGAAAATGTCCTCAGGCTGAACACTCTGAGAAAAGCTGCTGTTGGTTTTGTCCTTTATCATGTAAATTACAAATTAAATCAGTTTCTTTATTGTGTTTCTGAATCATTAAACACTTCAGTTATTTAACAGCAGTACATTTACTCAAGTAAATGAGTAAATGTACTTTATTTCCATTTTCTGCGACTGAATACTTCTACTCCACTACTGAGGGAAATATTGTACTTTTTACTGTACTTTATTTTGATAGCTTCGGGTACTTTGCAGATTCAGATTAATAATATAAAACATCATCGTAGTATCATCTCATAATTTCTGAAATGGGTCATTCTGCACAACAAGTACTTTTATTTCTGGTACTTTACTTGATATTTTGATGCTACTTTTACAGAACAGGAAGATGTGAGTATTTCATGAAGGTGCAGTAATAATAACAGAAGCAGTTAGAAATACTGATGCAGTTGTAGTAATAATTCATATAATACACAGTCATGCTAGCAGCTCTGCAGGGCGCTACATGCTCACAGCGGTGATGCTAATGTGCGAGTGTTTAGCAGGTTTACTAATGTTTGCTATCTAGTTTGCTAGCATGCTAACATTAGCTAATTAGCAGTAGCAATTAGCAGATCCTTTGATGTACTTTTGATCGAAACACACAAACACATACATTTGATTTAATGGCTTCTGTCTACTTGACCTCCACAGAGAGACGTGTGCTAATCTGAAAATACTTCTGGAATACTTTGCATGTGTCAGTCAACCTTTCAAACAATGACCCCAAGTCTAGAGCCTGTATTGAACTGTAAAGCTGATCACAGGCAGGTACATCTGCAGGCAGGCAGCGCCTCCTGCTGGCTGCAGCCCGTCAGTAACAAACAGTCAACACAAGAGCAAGAAAACTTTTCATGATGTTTCAGACTGTTCGACCTTTACAGAACAGCTGTTTATCTGCAGTTCACCCACAATATGTTCTGAAAGATTCAGTCAGTCTTCGCCTCACTGACCGTCAGTTCTTCCTCCTCAGTTTGAGGTCGGTCTTCTTCACTCACTGCCCTTTGTCACAGGCCTCAGATCAGCTTCACTGGCTTCATCACTGAAGCTTCAGTACACCTCACTGTTCCCTCGTCAGCTCCGTCGACCGGCCCCTCCCGTGTTTTCACTCTGCAGCCGTTTACAGGATCTGACGTCGGTTCAGTTTCGTCTTTATTTCCGAACGAGTTCTTCTCTCCCGACTGTGAGATGCCGTTCTGAGCTCGCCGCTCGTGTCACGGTTCACCGGCTCGTCGCAGGTTTGAGCCGGTCGGTTCCCGAACTCCAGTCCAAACACGGTGACGCACTTTCTCTCACTCAGAGCCGGTCAGAGGGTTTGATGGACCAGAAGCCGTTTCAGTGTGAAAGCTGAAACTGGTCTACTTCAGAGTGCTGGTCTGAGTCTTTCCAGTGAGCTTCAAGGGTCTGCAACACTTTAATCAGCACTAATTTACCAATTTAAGCATCAAGCTGAAAGAGCTTCTGATCCTTTATGACCTCAGGAACCTTTTCAAGAACTCAGAAACTTTACCTGAATTTACGCTGCTACGACTTCTGTACATCGTCTGTCAGACCCTAACACTGATTCTCAGGTGTATGAACTGAAGGGCTGCAGGTGAACCTTTCGTGTTTGTAAAGTGAAGCTTTGATTCATTTTTTTTAGCAGTTCAGTGTGGTTTTGTACTAAGTAGGCAGATCACCTCAGCCTGTTTCTAACGAGAATTCAGACGTCACAGCAATGGCCAGGTGAGGAGATGGAGGAGGTGGAGGTGGAGGTGGAGGAGCCAGAGGACTGAGAGGACTGGTGGTGACAGGTTGTGACGGAGGACATTACCTGGTGGTACAGGGAAGTTTCAGGTGGACTTCTGCAGGGTTGATGATCTTCTCCACGACAAAGGGTCCAGTGTATCTCACACAGTTTCTTGGCATCAGTTTTCAAAGTAAAGGTAAAGAGCCATACCTGGTCTCCAGGGGTGCAGATAGGAGCTGATACTGACCAGAGGCTCTCAGCAGGGCAGAGCGGGCGCAGTGCCGGGCCTTGTGGCGCTGACGCATGCGGGTTTGAACCGATGGAACAGGGGTGTCCCTCTGCTGAGATGGGAAGAGTGAAGGCTGATTGAAAAGGTGGCACACTTGTTACCTGATGCAGAGGTTGGCAGGGTCCAAGTGGGTGGATCGGCTGATACAAAGCAGCAGGTTTTTCAGGGATGTTCGTCCGGTGAAGTGAATCACACTAAAAGCTTACTTTTAGAGATGGGATTTATGGCTCTTTGAGGGGAGCCGGATCTTGGTGAGCCGTTCCTTTCAAAGAGCCGTTCAAAAAACTGGCTCATTTGACTCATTTTTATATTTATTAAGTTTGAAGAAGGCAGTCTGGCCTTAACTCGTTTTATCTTGGAAATAACCACTGGGAGGAATAAATTTAGATATCCCACCAATATGAGTTTAAATTATTCTGAAATATTGATTATAATCTTATTTGACATGTGTGGAATAGATTTTAAAGTCTGATCTGGATTAATTGTAAATATTCCACAGGGTGGCGCCACATCACTTTGCTTTGACAGTGCTTTGCTTTTTTTGGTTACTGGCGCACTCACGTGAAGGCAGCGACCACAAGGTGGCGTGATGCTATTTGCACATCTAATAAGCAGCGCGCAGCTGGGCAGCGCTCCTCCCCGTGTAACTTGGAAAAACAAAGAACGGTTCCCAGCTGCGACTCGGTTCCCATCGTTCATGTTAACGAGCCGTTCAAAAGAACCAGTTTGTTCGTTAACGTCACAACACTATTACTTTAGCATGTTCAGGACTATTTCCAACGATCTCTGAGTCCTGATGTCAGTCTTACAAGCTCAGAAACTTTTCTGTGATAAAATGAGACCAGTGAACCGGCAGGATTCAAGACAACATGCAGGTTTACTGAGAACAGAAACAATCTGCAACAGGCTGCTTCTCTGTGACCTTCGGTTATGTTGAGTTTTGGTGAATAAAAGTCAAAGTTGTGGTTTTAACTAGTGCATCCGGATAGTCCAGGACCTGAACACCTGCAGACACAGAGACACAGAACACCTTCCATCAAGCATGAGCCACATTTACTTCATTTCCTGAACATCAGAGACGTCAGTCAGCTCTGATTGACCAATCAGCAGCATGCGTCTCACCCCTGGGTGCAGTTCTGGTGGCAGGACTGGCACTGGCCCGTCCTGTCGGGGTATTTCCAGATCGGCGTGTCTCCGTCTCCCAGCACACCGTGGGGGCAGCGCGACACGCAGTGAGGGCCGTCTTTAAACTGGGCACACTGGGAACACTGGTCTGGACCCTGCAGGTGGGGGCGGAGGAGGGATGGAGGCAGGAAGTTGTTCAGAAGTAATTTATGCACCATTTGGTCGGATCTTAAAGCCGATATCGGAGAATTTTCAGTGCACGGCTCAACCAGATCAGGTCAGATGGTTTATTTCTTTAAATGTTTCAACATGTTTTTAAAAAACAAGTGATGTAGAATATACTATGAAATATTATTTTTCATTATTTTACACTTCTGTAACAAACATTAAATTCTGCGTTTTGTTTCGTGACACTTGAGCAGTTCCTACAACTTTTTTTCTGTTTCAACTTTACTTCTAAAATTTGTTGATTAAACCACTTACTAATTATCTCACTGTCTTTTCAGTTGAATGAGACCATGCAGCAGACATGAGAGAAGCTAAGTGGACTATTGATCTTATATTAAATGCTTTTATTTTCATAATTAATCTTGTGGTTGAGAGCAGATGAATTGCTTTGACAGTCTTAAACCATTCAATACTGCACATATCAATATTTGTACAATGGAAATGAAGGCCAGCAGACAGCAGTGTCCCAGCCAGTGGCGTGCACAGACTTTTTGAAGGGCAGGGGCGGAAAGGAAAAAAAGGGCACATATAGCGTGAAGAGGGCACTTTAGCACGCATTTTGGCTCCCAGGGGGCACTTTAGCGCGCGTTTTGGCATCCAAGAGGGCACTTTAGCGCGCGTTTTGGCGTCCAAGAGGGCACTTTAGAGCGCGTTTTGGCGTCCAAGAGGGCACTTTAGCGCGCGTTTTGGCGTCCAAGAGGGCACTTTAGAGCGCGTTTTGGAGTCCAAGAGGACACTTTAGTGCGCGTTTTTCAAAAACTGGGCCACGAGGGGGGGCAGTCGCCCCCCCCTGCCCCCCTCCCCCCCTGTGCACGCCACTGGTCCTAGCAGCTGGACTGACCGGTCCGTGGCAGGTCGGGATCCCGGTCTTCAGCAGACACTCAGGGTGACACTCCACACAGCTGCCGTTCACCTCCACCTCTCTGGGCTCACAGAGGACAAAATAATCATCAATCAGAGAGTCAGAAACATTCGAGGTACACTGTCGAATAAAAGAATAATGATACTAAGCTGTGTCTAAAGCAGTAACACCACAGTAAAGAGAAGAAATGTATAAAGTTGGAAATAAACCAAGCAAAGTACAATTACTCAAATTGTACTTAACAGTAACTGAGTAACTTTTTAATCCTCACACACTAATTAGCTCTGTCTCACCCCCGCAGCAGGTTACAGAGCGGCACACAGCGCCCCCTGTGGTTGAAATGCCGACAGGAGACACACACGGTGGGACCTGGACCCCAGCAGCCCTCCTCTGTACACTCTGTGTCGCAGGTTCGATTCTGTTGTTCTGTGTGGGGGAGACAGGAAGATTTTCTCGTTTCATTCGCTTCACTGAGTTGCGATGGTGGTGATGACTCCGGCACACACGCAGGAACTGACCGCAGACATCAGGGGGGGCGTTGTCGCGCATGGTGATGGTCTGGTCGCCGGATCTGAAGAGGCGGGTCCACTGCTTGGACTGGGTGTAGCACAGCTGAGGGTTGTCCTTCAACAACACCCGGCCAGCGCTCACCTCCTTCAGAGAGCGCAGACCCAGCCAGCGGAGGTGCTTCACACCGATCACCAAAAAACTGTGCAGACTGGAGAGGAGATATTCAACATGAGGTTTCAGATTATAGTTCGAGTCCAAACAAAAAGCTGTTTCTGGTCTGAGGAGGTGGTGATGCGGGTGGTCTGTCCAACATCCTGCCTGCTATAAATTCTGTTCATGTACAACTAATCTGCATCAGAAAACACATTTTGTACAACACTTAACACAGCATAACCATAAGGAAATGTTTATATAGAACAAATCCATGTAACATTCACTGTCATGTCATTCATTATTTTATTCTGGTATCTTTATTTATTTTATAGTTTCTTATCTTTCTTATTATCCTGTTTCTAACACGGGGGTTGCCATGCAGATTTCATTGACATGTCCATGCTCAATGACAAGAAAGAAATCTTGACTCTTGTCAACATGTTTCATTTGGTTTTCTACAGCTTTACCTACTAGAGGCAACAGCTTCCTGATGATGGTTTTTATGGTTCTGTTTCGACACTCAGCACTCGGTTAAGGCTCAGGAAACATGGTGGTTTTAGTTCAGTACTGAAAAAGTCAACGCTGACGCACAACACAGGACCAAGATCAAGATAACCAAAACCAGCATCTTTCCCCAACTTTAACCAAAGTGTTTAGTAGCCTTTACATTGCAAGGCAGATGGATTCACAAGATCACGCAACGTCCATCTGAACAGGCTCCAAGTTCCGCACACATGGCCGACCCACAGTCATTTTGGACCTATCGGTGTCCTGTGAGGAACTACTGGCAGCTGGGCGTGGACTGGACAGTGACAGATGGCCCCTGAAGAGGTTAGCATAGATGCTGCTACAGCATCAGTTCTATCAGAACTGGAGAGTATTTCTTCACTGAAGGAAGAAAGAAGAAGAGCACTGAAGATTCACCAAGAGACCTCCGACAACATCATGTGGTTCTTTGATCTGATTGGTTCAAGTTAGCCCATGATAGACAGATGGTTCATCCAATTACCTGCCAAGTGTTTTTGCCCTTGCTAACCGTTTCCAAGGACGACTTCCATCATTATCATTCATAATCAGTCACTGAGAAATATCAAATCTCACATATTCTCGTTAATGTTTCCAAACCTCACTGTTAATCTGAGCATCGTGCCGACCACTGAGGTCACTCACTAACAGAGTTCTCATCCAGTGACTCACGCCCGTGTTGTTCTTCCTCTGATGATCTCCAGGTTCTCAAACACCGACAGAGAGGTCAGATTCTCCGGCCAGGACTGGATCAGCAAGAAACCTGGAGGACACACACGCACACACACACACACACACACACGCACACACACACACACACACACACACGCACACACACACACACACACATGCACACACACACACACACACACGCACACACACACACACACGCACACACACACACGCACACACACACACACACACACACGCACACACACGCACACACACACACACACACACACTGTGTGTACCTGCTGTACCTGCTGTTCAGCGAGATCAACCATTCTCTAATGTTTATGTGAAAGTGACCTTTGACCTACCTGTGATTTCCTTCACTGTTCTGAAGTACTCCAGTTTAGCTGGGTCCATGGGTGGGATTTTATAGTACACATCCCTGGAAGAGCCAATGAAAAGAAACTATTAGTTCAAGTGTTGATGTCACAAAACTTTCCTTCACTGCACATCAGGAAGTTAAAAGTTATTTTTCAGACATCAAGCTGAAGCAGCTGCAGGCAGAAGTTCAAGCACCATCAACAGTTCATGCAGGTAGACCTGGTCTCAGTAGTAACCTCAGTGAAAACAGTTCACAAAGATCTCGACACCAGAAAATGTCATTTTCTGAAGCTGTGAGGAGCTCACACAGCGAGGCAGTGAAGAGCATCTCACCCAGTAAAAGAGGTCTCAATGAGGGAGACGTCCCCGTTAATCTTCGTGCAGTTCCTGAAGGACTCGATGTTGGAGGCGTCAACGGCCATGGCCCTGCTCAGAGCACCAACCCCGACTCCGTCACAGACTGGAGGAACAGGAGGACTCTGTCAGGTCATGTGTTTAGTATTCAGGTCTGTCTCTGTCTCAGTCTGTCTCTACCTTTAGGACAGGCTCCATCACAGGCTTTGCAGCGCTGGACTCCGTTCTCCTCCACCTCGTACATTCCAGCGCTGCAGACACATGATGCACCATCTGCCACGTAGTTGTCTAGATTTAAACCAAAACAAAGCACATCTTAGTTAAAAGATGAAAATCTTGCTGATTAACTGTTGCAGAGCTTAGAAACTCAGAAACAGTCTAAAAATCGATGCAGTAGAACCCGAAGTTTTTTTTTATTGCACATACTAATCTTCCACATCAAAACCTGGTACCTACATTTCCCACAATGCAACTGGACCACTGAGCCGTGACCTGAAGCAGAGCTGAGCAGCAGCTACAGAGATCTGCTCAGCTCACTTCTTTCTAAATCAACGTCATGATGATGATGACTCGAGTGACATCACTTGAGGACATAGATCAGACTTCACACAGCTGTTTTGAGACACTAACGGCTTTATGTTGCTTTAAAACATATACAGTCCATAAAGTCCATACGTGGGCAGGACTTGACGCAGGTCGCCCCGAGGGTGAATTTGGCGTTGGGATTTTTGACCAGCTGGCGGGTTTTGGGGTCATAGACTGTCAGAGGAGGACAAGTATCCTTACAAGTCCCGTCATCATTTAACTCCCTGCAGGCCTGCAGAAGAAGCACAGAGACAAAAAGAAAGACAGTGTCTTTAATGTGTGTGAATGTAGCTTTAATACACAAGGTAGAATAGTGGACAACAAGTTTAACTCAACCACAAACAGTGTTCGCTGTTAGGTTGGAAATTTTTTTTTTTTTTTCAGAAAAGAGAAGCAGAACGCGTGACTGGCCGAGTCAAGAAACAAGGGAACCGCAGCGGGATTACTGGCTTCAGGAGAAGCTGATGCTTAACTGCCTCGTTGTCTGAGCTTCACTGCTGGAAATGCCACAAACTAAGCTGCATTGTTGGAATAAATTTGTATGAAGGAGAAAATAAAGAGGTCTGAGTTGAAATCGGGCGAAAGGATGCAAAACAGGCCATGAATGAAGTCTAATTAAAAAAAATGTAAATTAAATATTAAGTCCATAGTTTTCTATTAACATACAGTGATGACTGGATGCTTTTATTTTGAAAAACACGCTTCATCATTAGCTTCCTGTTATGACGCAGTTAATCTGTGGGAGTTTAAGATTGAAAAATATCCTCAGGACAACAGTTGGAAATTATCCATAGCTGTCCATCCTTTGTCAGACCAAACACACGCAACTTATATTTCCTACTGTGGCTTCCAGACGCTCCATCTTTCCTCTCTGCTCAGATATATATTCCCCCACACCCACACGGACTGTTCCCAACACCAGCCCCAATCTGCAGCACACCCAGTCCCCCCCTCACTGAGGTGAAGAGAGAGCTGAGGCGACTGAAGCAGAGGAACTCTGCAGGCCCAGACGGCATCAGGCCCAGGCTGCTGAGGACCTGTGCAGACCTGCTCCGTGAGGTCCTCCGCCACCTCTTCAACCTGAGCCTCAGCCAGGACAAGGTCCCTGTCCTGTGGAAGACCTCCTGTGTGGTCCCAGTTCCTAAAATGACTCACGCCAAAGAACCAGCCCACTACAGACCTGTCGCCCTGAGCTCCCACCTCATGGAGAGGCTCCTCCTCGGCCAGGATAGACATCTTCCTGCCTTTGTCTAGTTTGCTATCGTGATGCTAAATGCTCAGCTTCTTCTGACTGAGACAAGAGATTCAGACGAGGGACATCTCTCAAACTCTGGTTTATCAAAGTGTAAATTGCCTTGATAAGGGACTTCCTGGACTACCCAGGTAAGTTTCAAGATCCTGTATTTATTTATTTCTTGCCCCAGACATTTGTGACCACTAAGAACCAGGACACCTTCCAGGGCCCAGCACTGTGTCAGGATGAAGTGGTTGAGCTGCACTGGACTACAGTACTGACACACACACACACACACGTGCAGACACTGACCAGGCAGTCGGCGGCTCGGGGTCCAGTGCAGCCTGCAGCACAGTGTTCATGACAGCAGTCGGTGGGTTTTGGACCCCGACACCTCCTGCTGCACTGCTCCGCACACTGCAACCTGGTGACTGACAGAGACACACAGAGACAGTTTAACTTCAATGACACTAATGTTTATTTGTCAAAGGCAAAAGGTAAAAAATGAAGAATGATATTCACCATCAGGGTTTTTTTATTTACTGAATCTTGAAGACATTAAACTTGATTTGATGGTTTAATATTTGATTTCAAACTGTTCCAGACTTCTTCACCTCTATGTTTAATGATATACTAACCCTAAGCCTTAAGAAGTGTGACAGACAGGAAGCGAATGAAAGTGTCACAACCTGGTAGAACGTGAAGGTTTCAAATGTGATGGTTTGGAAAACAACAGGGAGAGGATTAGATTTAAACGTTGATTAAAGTGAAGTTCAAACTAATTTAACAGATGAGAGCCAGAGGGAAGGAAAGGAAGACGAAGAAGATGAAACAGAAGAAAAGGAAGATGAAAGGTGAAGACAGGTGGACAGGACAGGTGGAGCAGAGAGACGATGAGACAAAGTGTGTGTTTACATCTCTGGCAGTGATCCGGTCCTGCTGCCCAACACGAACCGTTAACACACCCCGGGTCACACTTCTGACCTGGAACACACACACATCAATATTCATTAAAACTGAGCAGATCAGAGCCTCATCAATGAGTGAACCATCACTTTTCTACATACATGCATGTAAGAAGACGTCCTTCTCGAAAACCAAGCGGGGATTGCGGGCTCTGTCCAGGATGTCCCACCACTGGATGGTGTCAGTGTTACACAGCAAGGGATTGTGGGTCATCTTTACTCCTCCTCTGAGGATCTCTGTGAGTTCAAGAAATAATTCATTGAGTCGAGTCAGTGAATTTTAGTCACATGTGAGAGTCCAGTTTAACACAAAACCTGCATATGAACACTGAGTGGCACATAAGTGCAACACAGCAACCGGATCGTGTGGAGTTGTTTTTTGAAGCTGGGATTCCAGTCAGAGTCTGACAAAATATCTATTATTACTAATATTCGTCTTTCACCAATCAGACCCCACAAAGGATGCATGAAAATAAGCAGATGTGCAGATGTCCACCCGGTGTGGACCTTGTTCCTTGCTCAGGAGACTTCAGTTAAAATTCAGAGGTCTAGTTAGATCTGGAACGTCCCGCTGGCAAACAAACCTGTTAGAAAAACGACATGTACGTGACGACTTTGGAAGCAGGTTATTACGACCCAAATTCAGATTAATTGTTAGGCAGCGACCTCTACTGGTCATAGTAATTATGACAGGAGCAAAGGAGGAAGCCAGATGCAGCTTGAGGTTCACTTTATCTTTTCTTGTAAACTCCATTTCACATTTTAACAGTTTCAACCAATCAAACAGTCTCAACACATCTTTAACGCCTTAGCTTCTTTTTCTTTGCCCCTTACACGTCTCCTCTGTCCGTCCTATTCATCTTGTCGTGGCGCTTCACATTGCAGCCTTTTATGATCCCATGGTCTCTTAACGTACTGTGTGAGACATACATAGTAATTTTCTTGCTGTCTTGACACTTTGCTAGCTAACGAACTCTTTGGTGTGTGTGTGTGTGTGTGTGTGTGTGTGTGTGTGTTCGTGTGTGTGTGTCTGTTTGTGTACCTGTCAGACTGCTGAGCTGCAGCTGTTTCAGACCTGTAGTGTCGTTCTTGTAGTTATACATCACTACCAGGGCGAACTGGTTATCGTAGAGTTTCTGGCCTCGGATCAGCCTCAGATTGACCAATGGGAAGTTTGCAACCCCGTTCATGGCGATCAGAACGTAGCCACCGACCTCCTGGATGGACTGAAGGAAGAGAAGGTGATGATCATGAATAAATCACCAAATCATCGATATTTGTTCTCACCGATGTGCCCTCAGTTCTGTGAAGGAACATTCTGATGAGTTTTCATCATCAAGTTGTGCAGGCTCAATGGTCAGAGTTAATAATTTGAATTCGTTGGGCAATTTGTTAATTAATTAATTAATTATTGATTTTAGGAAGTTCTTTGAAATTTGTTGCTGAGGGATAATTCATCGCTGTCAGCACTGAGTCACTTTGACACTACACACAGTTTACAGCTCAGTGACATTAAAGTTTCCTGCACATGCAGCTGTGATGAGGGTCCTTCTTGAGCTCCCTCTGCTGATGTGATGAAGGATGCTCTGACCTGCTTAACAGCTACTTTGACAAAAACCCTCATGATTCTTCTCACAGCGTCAGTGTTTGCTCATTCTAATCTTCTGGGTTTGATTTTTCTGCCAACAGAGCCTCTCAAGGCGATCCTGTTTGGCAGATGACCATCAGTTCACAGATGTCAGAGCGTCCCCGAATGCAACACAAGGAGAGTTTTGAAAAAGCTTCCTGCTCACAGCTGCAGCGCCGCAGGAGGAAAATGTCCCTCTGACAGAAATAAAGACGACTGAGTGTTCGGCAACTGCTGCCTGGAAAGAAGGTGATCAATCTAAAAACTGATGGGTGATTTTTGAAATGATAAAATCAACCATTGATTCACAGAAACATTCCAGCTGAAGCTGAGACACTGATGCTACACAGACAGACCTGGAGGAAGGACAGGTCCTGGTTCTCCCCAGTGAAGGTGATCTCCAGGTTATCCAGGACCACGGAGCAGTTGGAGTACATCCTCACCATGCTGTCATAGTTACTATCAGGACTCCCAGAAATGCTCAGGCCGTTTTTTGTTCCCTGACACACTGATAGTAGACAGACAGACAGACAAGCAGATAGATCTTATGATGTCAGAACTGAACTAAAGTTCAGCCCTCAGAAGATCATTTTATCTTCTCCTAAGATTAGCCTGTACGGTATCGGCATGCCCATTGCCACGCCTTCCGTAGAGGAAGCAGGGGCTGGGGACCCAGAGGTTGCTTCATCCATCACTCAGGCTGAGGTCACCGAGGTAGTTTGGAAGCTCTTCCGTGGCAAGGCACCAGGGGTGGATGAGATCCGCCCTGAGTACCTCAAGTCTCTGGATGTTGTCGGGCTGTCTTGGCTGACATGCCTCTGCAACTTTGCGTGGCAGTTGGGGACAGTGCCCCTGGACTGGCAGACCGGCGTGGTGGTCCCTCTATTTAAGAAGGGGGACCGGAGGGTGTGCTCCAACTACAGGGGGATCACACTCCTCAGCCTCCCTGGTAAAGTCTATTCCAGGGTACTGGAGAGGAGAATTCGGCCGATAGTCGAACCTCGGATTCAGGAGGAACAATGCGGTTTTCGTCCTGGTCATGCAACACTGGACCAGCTCTACACCCTCTGCAGGGTGCTTGAGGTTTCGTGGGAGTTTGCCCAACCAGTCCACATGTGTTTTGTGGACTTGGAGAAGGCATTCGACTGTGTCCCTCGTGGCATTCTGTGGGAGGTGCTTCGGGAGTATGGAGTCCGGGGCCCTTTACTACGGGCCATCCGGTCTCTGTATGACCGGAGCAGGAGCTTGGTTCGCATTGCCGGCAGTAAGTCAGACTTGTTCCCAGTGCATGTTGGCCTCCGGCAGGGCTTCCCTTTGTCACTGGTTCAGTTCATTAACTGCGTTTGCATTTGTTTGTTTGTTGAGTGGCATCTACAGAGGCAACTTCTCATTGGATCTTATCTGGATTCATTCATTATGATTTGCATCAAAGAGACCATCAGTGGGATCATTAGGAAGCATATTTTGCTCCTGCTGATGTCCCTGTTTTGGACAGTTGAGTGGCTACTGGCAGTACTGCTGGTAACAACTGCTCTTGGAGGACAGAGGGCCAAAAAGGACAACTTCAGACTTCATTCAGCTGTAGAAAGTTCCGTGCCATCCAACATTTTATGTCCCCAAGGCAGCTCCAACTGGATTGGACTGGTTGTTTGGTTTCAAGGGGACCTAGAGCTTTGTGTCATATGCAAAGCAGTCCAATGAAATGTATTTTTGAGTGATCTGGCTGAGAGAAAGCTCGTACAAAGAGAAATTAATGGGGCCCAGGATGGTGCCTTGTGGGACGCCGCAGGAGAGACTAGATAATATAGAAAACCAACTGTGTTCTAGTTTTGGTGTAAGTTCTGTTCCACTTGCCAATTTGAAGAACAAACAGGAGAAGCATGTGGATTCCAGTTTTTTTTTTAATCAGCAATGCAACATGTATTTGTTTGCTGTGTTACCAAACAAGCTGGACAGCTGGCTTTGGACGGAGGGACAGGGGTCATACAGGGACCATCTCTACATCCTGTGTTTGAAAACACGATGAAAACAACAGTGTGTGTGTGTGGGTGGATGTTTGCTTGTTAAACCTTGACTAAAGGTCAAACACCAAATCAGAGAACACATTTCCAGTCAGAAATCTTCCTCTGAGTCTGTTTCATCTGTGTGTCAGACGATACGAAATGACAAGTCATTTACAGCTTTAACACCGAGCGCAGCTGATTAGCAGTGAACTCTGGAGCTCTTTGCTGACCAACAGCTGACGGATGAAGGGTCGAGAGAGAGAAAAGAGAGAGAGAGAGAGAGAGAGAAAGAAGAGAGAGAGAGAGGGAAACCAAACCAGGTGTTTCCTGGGCTCTCAGGAGGTGGAACACACACACGACTACACATCACATCCACAGGAAACTTGAACCTGGCTGTTGATGATCTCAGAGAGAAGGGAAGAAAGGTTTTCTATGCAATAAACAAATCTTCAAACGTCAATGTACCCATTAGAATCTGGCTCAAAAAATTCAAATCTATAACTGAACCAATTATTCTGTACGGCAGTGAGGTGTGGGGTCCTCTTGCAAATCAAGATTTTGAAAAATGGGACAAACACCCCATCGAAACCCTGCACACAGAGATTTGCAAGAGCATCCTCAGAGTGCACAGGAACACCCCCAACAATGGATGCCGAGCCGAGCTGGGCCAATTCCCCCTTTTAATCAGCATTCAAAAAAGAGCCATCAAATTTTATAAACACATTAAAACAAGTGACCCCCCCTCCTACCACTACAAAGCTCTGCAATGCCAAGAGGAGAACATGGAGAAGAGCCCCCTCAGCCAGCTCATCCTGAGGCTCAGCTCCTCTCAGAACAGCCCCCACACAATCTGGACCCCCCAAATCATAGAACAACAAAAACAACATTACATTAACTATTGGACATCTACCACAACAACACAAAGCAAACTTCAGTGTTATTTGGCTCTAAACAGAAAGTACACAGTGGCAGAATATCTGAGAGACACTGAGGAAGACTCTGACCACGTACAGACTCAGTGACCACAGCTCGGCCATAGAGACGGGCAGACACAGACAGACCTGGCTGCCCAGAGAGGACAGGTTGTGTCAGCTCTGTCCACACAGACAGGTGGAGACAGAGACACACTTCCTGCTGCACTGCAGCAAATATGAACAGGCGAGAGCAGAGTTCCTCTCAAAGATAAAAGTTTCAGTCACTGACTTTGATTCTCTGCCTGATCAAATTAAAATGCAGCACAACCTCGGAGAGAACAGAGTGAGCAGCTTAGCAGCAGCTAAATATGTCAAACTGTGTCCCAGCCTGAGAGACGACCATCAAAACACCTGACACACCTGTCTATACCTACAATCTGTTTTTTTTATTCATGTGTTGCAGAAAAATGGTTCTGTGACACATGAATATAAATTCATTATTTTCATTATATATTGTTAAAGTTATTATTGTTAATTATCTATTTAATGTACACGTCTAATCTTATGTTTAAATATCTAATTTAATTTTATGAAAAATATCTGTTATATATTTTTTTTTTACTCAATTACTTTTATTATTATACTTTATATTTGTAATGGCTTTGGTAATATTGTTGATCTACAGTCATGCCAATAAAGCTTATTGAAATTGAAAATTGAAAATTAAGAGAGAGACAGAGAGAGAGAGGGAGAGGGGGGGGGGAGAGGGAGAGAGAGGTAGGTGATCTGCAAACAAGTCAGTCTGACCCTGAAAGTTGGAACCATTTGTTGAAACCAACACATGCACGCGCACACACACACACACACACACACACCATTACTTGGACTTACATTCATTTCGTAGAGACTTTACCTATTGCCATTGCTGCTGCCTGTAACACCTAAATATCACCAGCTGGGGATTAATAAAGTGTTACCTTATCTTATCTTATCTTATTTTACCTTATCTTAAATTATTTTACCTTATCTTATATCAATGACACTCTAATATGATGGAACTGAAATTATATGCCTGTAGTATCACCATGGTATAACAACTGCATTTATAGTCGCCCCGGACTCACGCTCCCTCCCTCCCGCTCTGACACGCTCCCTCTCCGGGGCTCTCACCCCGGACTCACGCTCCCTCCCTCCCGCTCTGACACGCTCCCTCTCCGGAGCTCTCACCCCGGACTCACGCTCCCTCCCTCCCGCTCTGACACGCTCCCTCTCCGTGGCTCTCACCCCGGACTCGGTCTTACCTCTCCTGCCGGGGCTGGTGCAGCAGCAGCGGCCGAGCAGCAGCAGCACCAGCACTGCTCCACCTCCACAAAACTTCATGTCTGCGGCTGATTTTTAATGAAACTCCTCCAGGCTGTTCTTCTTCTGATGGTTTAAGCTCCTGTGATAAAGCAGAAACTGACGGATTCACCTCCTCTGCCTCCACACCTCCTCTGCCTCCAAACCTCCTCTGCCTCCACACCTCCTCTGCCTCCAAACCTCCTCTGCCTCCACACCTCCTCTGCCTCCAAACCTCCTCCAAACCTCCTCTTCCTCCACACCTCCTCTGCCTCCAAACCTCCTCTGCCTCCACACCTCCTCTGCCTCCAAACCTCCTCTGCCTCCACACCTCCTCTGTCTCTGCCTCCACCCGACCCCTTTGTGCTAGAGTTGAATTTTAACCTTGCATTACCATTATCATCATTATGTTTTATTATATTGTGCATTTTTTATCTTTACTCTTAAAGTTATTATTATAATATTTGGCACATTCACATTTTCAAAATTTTACTATTCTTGTTGTTGTTGTTGTTGTTGCCATTATTATGTTTTCTTTATAGTAGTTTGTAACTTTGTCATTCTTGACCTTTTACTTTATCCCTTTTTCTCACTGTGTGTTGAGTAACCTGTACTGCAACAATTCATTTTCCCTGCAGGGATCAATGAAGTTTTTTCTGAATCTGGATCTTTTGAATACTTAAATCTAAAGCCTGTATTGAATTATAATTCTGGATTTGATTGATTAGTGTCCGCTGTGGGCGGTGACAGCAGTGTAGCAGCAGTAGCTCAGTAGCTATATCCCGCCCCCTAGCGACTCATCCCGTCACTGCATAATAATAATGTCATAATAAAAGTGTTTCAATATAACATTTGACCAAACTTGCACTGTTAGTCTGTTGAATCAGCTGCTAGCAGCTCAAGTTAGCGGTGGACTCGTGGATGAACAGACCACTGTCAAGTCAAACTGGAGGGTTTTTTTACTTGGGAGAAAATAGGATTTTTTTTTAGCTGTGAGAAAATGTTTCTAAGTGTGTAAATAAATGATAAATGAGTAAATTAAGTGTAGTAATAGTAAAAAGACGCTAGCTGACGTCAGAGCGGCCGGAACTGATTTCCTGCCCGGGGCATTTAAAGGACGGCCCGCGGCGTCACAGGTTAGATGGTCCGGGTGATCCGGAAGTGAGAGCTTCAACAATGCTAACAACAATTCATCGAGTTCTCAACAATGATCTAAGATTAGATAAGAGCAACTTAGATCAGTTTATCTCATCATCAGTCAGGCCGTGTGCTGATGCGTTTCGGAAGTCCGGACTGGAAGCCGGTAAGATGCTGTTTCTCCTCGTCAAAAACTTGCGGGTGCGAGTTGCATTCACGTGTGGCTCAGAAATCTGACCCTTCTGAGTGCAATGTGGTTTGTTTTTTGTTTGTTTGTTGACATATATTTGCTAAGCTAATGATGTCTGTGTTGTTGAGAGAGTTGGTTTAAAGTGGCAGTTTGGATTTAGTATTGTTTCTGTTGATATGTTTATTGATTTTGTTGATGATTTGGACTGTGTAGCATCGAGTGTCGGCTTTGGTTGCGCTCAGTGTGAGATTTTAAAGTGGGCGAATTAATGCCAAGATGCTTGATGTGGTTTGCAATATTTTCAAATGTGTGTTTATTTTTTGGTTTTCATTCATTTGCAATATTATGTGTTTCTTTTCCGTTTTTAAAGGTTTTTCACCTGACTAACTAAATACCTACACTAATAGAAAATGTGACATGGAGCTACCTGAAATTCCAAAAATAAAGGACAAAGAAAAAGGAAAGCTGCCCGGTCATTGAGTCAAATCCAGTTTTACAAACTTCATGTTGATGCACCGATTCTCTTTCAAGTGAGGAAATTGCACATGTCCAAACCAGAACATGACAGTCTAAAACTGTGAGACCAGGAAGTGGAAGATCCAAGAGTTGAGAACCTGAACTGTAAAGGTAATTACCTGGAATCCTGCAAGCTGAAATAAAAGGGCTCAAGAGTTGTATTCACCCTCTCATCTGTGAATAACCTGTGATTGAAAATCAAACATGGCTGAGCAAGCTAACGGGAGGTCAGTTGAGCAACTTAAGGTGTAGAGAACGACAGCAAAACGGCTTTTCACTCGCCTGGTCAACAGTGTTGATAGGACCTTTAAGGACATGTCTGAAGAAGAGCTCAGAATTTCAATAAGCTCACAACAAAAGAAAGTCATGGAAGCTAATGACGAGGTGGAAGGAGGACACAGATGAAGAAGCTCTGCTAAATGAGCAGCAAAAAGACTACAGGTGAGTGTGAGCTGAAAGTAAAGGAGACCTAAAGGCTCATTCAGGAGGCTCTTTGGGACAACTTTGGAGACGTTGAACTGTCACTAGAGACCTTCGTGTCATATAACATGATACTGCCGATGACATCTCCTGTGTCCTGGAAAACTGCTATTGAAATAGTGCAGGAAGCAGCATTCAGAAGGTGCTGCGCGAAATAAGATAAGATCACCTATATTAATCCCCAGCTGGGGAAATTTGATAGATAGATACTTTATTCATCTCCGAAGAGAAATTTGCAGTTCCAGCAGCTCAAAAGGTGGACACACAAGGCCATGCAAAAAAGAGCAAGAACTACTTTCAAGTAATGTGATACAGGCAGCATAAAAAAAATTAGCAAATAGCAAAGGTAATGAAAAACAAAAAATACAAAATAAGAAGTTGACACCTCATTATTATTTTTTATATATGTGAAGAACCTTGTATGGCTTTGTGTTGGAGGAATTGTGGAAAAATTTGGGACCTCACACATCTGTTGGGATTGCCCAATAATTCAAGAGTTTTGGAGAAATATTAAAAGTGGATGTTCCCTCGGACCCACTGATATTTGTTAGGAGTTTTACCTAAAGAGAGAGAGAGCACAGATCAGAGATATATACTCAAGATACTTTTACTGATTGGCAAGAGAATGATAACAGTGAACTGGAAAAATTAAAAACCGCCACCTTTAACCCCCGTGGATGCAGAGACTCAAAGGTCTCCATAATGGAACGAATGACGGCAAGTCTGCAACTGAAAATGGACATCTGGGGGGTTAACTGAGTGGACTGGACTTGTAATGGATTACATTGTAAAGGAAAATCATGAGGGACGCCATTGTTATGTTCTTCTGTAGCTGAACCTGCTCTGCTGCAAATGCCCCCCCCCCCCCCCTTGTAAATATTGATATCTTATTTATTTGATTTAACTTATTTAATCATGTTTACATGCATTGTTTATGTGTTCCTTTTTTTTTCTCCTTTATTTATTCTTTACTATTTATTTATCTTTTTTCTCTCCTCTTTTAATAAGATCCTCTGTCAGTGAATGTTTTGTGTTTAAAAAAAAAGTTGACTATATATATATGTGTACATTGTGTACAAAATACTATAGAAGATATGTTGCCAATGGAAAGTACTTGAGATGTATACATCCACGTTGTGAAGTGGTATCATCTCCTTGGAGCAGGACAGCGAGAAAGTTACGGCTATCAGACATTCTTCGCAAATCAGATCAGAGAGATTCAGAACAGCACATGGACTCGAGACTGGTGGTGCATTCCTGGTCCACAAAACATCAGAGGTGCCGGTCTGCCGAAATGAGGACTCGGCATGGCAACGTGTCCCAGAGTTCTTACGTTTGCCGGCGGATGAGTGGCCGAGCTGAAGAGCCGGCAGCCATTGGCAAGGAAAGCATCAACAAAGTGCAAAAGAAGGCTTTTGTAGCTGTGCTGACGAGGACTAAGATGTATAAACGAGCACTGTAGACCTCTTTGGACCCTGCCAAGTGAAAGACGACATCAAGAAGAAAGTGACGCTGAAAGTCTGGGGGGGGGGGGGGGGGGGGGGGGGGGGGGTTGTCTCGTTGCATGCAGAGCCATTCATGCAGACTTTAATGAACACCTCATAGCACTGAGCGTTAGAAAGTGGGCAGATTAATGAGATGATGCTTGATGTGGTTTGTGACATTTTCAAATGTGTTTATTTTGTGTGTTTTTCATTCATTTGCAGTATTATGAAGGAAAATGTGACGGAGCTGCCTGAAATTCCAAAAATAAAGGAGAAAGAGGAAAGCTGCCTGGTCATTGAGTGAAACATGTTCAGACCAGAACTTGATGAAAACTGAAAACTTGATGATTCTCAGGGATGTTGTGTGGTGATATAAAAGGCATTTTTCTGATTTCTAAGCAGATTCATGGACCGTGGACATCAGTAGACATCAGTGATGCCTGAATCACACTGAATCTGAAGAAATGTGTGTGAGCCACAGTGTGAAATCCTCTGGTAGGCGTGCAGGCTCCGTCTGTATACACAAAGATGTTTAAATGAAGCTGATTATACCAAAGCCTGGATTCATTCATGGCTCAGGAGGAAAATCTCTGTAACCCATCACACACATTCAGCTGCAGCTAAACTCCCCAGCAGAGGACACCTGGACTGCTTCTGTCAATGAAATAAACAGTGAGGAGAAACCTGCTTTTCCCTCCAGACTATCAAATGTTCAATATTTAAAATACTGGACAAAAAGAACATGCACCTGCATTATATGTCATTGTTTCTGATCAGGTTTCCCATGTTAACCTTCTCTAAAATATAAATAAAATCACTACAAAGCGCTGCCTGCCCCCCAGGTGAGTTTTAGCCACCCAGGACATACTGTCAGCCAGTCCAGCACTTTGGTCCAGACTGAAACATCACTTCTGGTCCTCGCAGGATGAAACCTCCTGTCTTTGGTGATCCTCTGACTCCCCTCTAGCGCCACCTGCAGGTTGATATTTTTGGAGAGAAATGTCTTACTGAAATACACAGATGCAAAATCAAATTAATTCCCATCAGCCTCAGCGGCTCTGTTAATAACTGCTGATGATCTCATGTTTTCAGCAGAATCACCTGGACATTTTTATTCTTTCCAGACAATAAATCAGCTGCAAAGAGGAACATGTAGAGTTTCTGACAAGACTGTCTCTCTCTCTGTCTCTCTCCCTCTCTCTGTCTCTCTCTCTCTCTCTGTCTGTCTCTGTCTCTCTCTCTGTCTCTCTCTCTCTCTGTCTGTCTCTGTCTCTCTCTCTGTCTCTCTCTCTCTCTCTGTCTCTCTCTCTCTCTCTCTCTGTGGGAGTGGTCTCCTCTCCTGCAGGTCACGTGGTTCGAGCCTTTGTTGATGATTCAGTGGAGAACGAGCAGGAGGACAAAAAAAAAAAAAAAAGTCCCGGTCCGACCGACCTCCCCATCCGTCCTCTCGCGGCGAACACTCGCTCCTCGTCGGCCTGGATGCTGCTGGAAGCCCCGTCGGGTCTCTACCTGGAAGCTTTTCTCCGCGGCGTTCCGCGGTTCTCCCCGCCGGTTTGAGTGCGAGGCAGCGGGGCTGGGGGATGGAGGCTGAGTCCGGGCTGTGAGCAGACTGGTTTTAGGGGGTGGTGGAGGTGTGGGGGTCGGTGTGTGAAGCCCCAGGCCCTGCTTTGCTTTGTTATCCTGGGCTCCGTGTAGCGGCCGCGCTCCCGGCTTTCTCACCGTGTGTTCGAGGCTGTTTCTCGGGTTCAGCATGAAGTCTTGGTCCTGAGACGCTGGAGGAGTTTTTGGCAGAGGGGGGAACGCTCATGGACAGTTTAGTCCTCTTTTTCTGCGGCGAGCTTTTCTACTGAGGCTTTTTCTGAAGGACTCTAGATTCATTTCTGATTTGTCTCTTTGGCTTTTGGTCCTGGTTCCTCTCGTCCGTCTGTCTTTGTGTCCCTCGGTCTGTCCCTCCATCTCTGTATTCACCCCCCTGTCTTCTTCACCTCCATCTGTCTCTCTGAGTCCATCCCTCCATCTGTATATTTCTCCCTCCCACCGCCCTCCATCATGGCTCCAGTGTGCCGGATCTCCTGGTCCTGCTGCCTGCTGGTTCTGCTGGTTCTCCCCGCCGTCCGCAGCTCGTTCCCCCGGAGCGGGGGCAGCAGCAGCGCGGACTGCGGCCCCGGGAAGGCCGCCGACTGCCCAGGTGAGATAGTAACATCCTGTTTACACCTGAGCTCGTCACAGTCCACCTCAGGCTGCTCGGTCCGCGGGGGGGGGGTTCTCTGAGACTCAGGTCCATGTTGAGGTCAGAGGTCACAGTCATCTTTATGTATTTGACCCTCTGCTGTCAGCTCTTATTGGATGTCTCAGTGCGGCTGATCACATGATCCAGCTGTTGTCGTTGACACATCTTTGTGGTTCTGTTGTCATGACGACCACACAGGCCTGATGGAGGCTCATGGGTACTGTCTGAGGAGAGCAGTGATTGATACCTTCCATCAAATCAGTGTTTTATGTCAGTGCAGTTGTCATGACAACAGAAAGATGGCGTCGATAACGCACCTGTACAGTGTGATCAGAGGTTTGACCTGCTGCAGCGGCCATGTTGCTCACTGAAGTGTGTGTGTGTGTGTGTGTGTGTGTGTGTGTGTGTTGACCACTCCTCATTTTAACCGAGCTCTATCTTTAGGGTTAATTACAGGGTGGAGAAACAGGGCGAGGTTACATGAAGGAGTACCCTGTTTGTGTGTGTGTGTGTGTGTGTGTGTGTGTGTGTGTGTGCGCGTGCTCAGCCTATATGTTCTTCATGGATTCATCAAACTGGAGCCACACAGTTTCTATACTGTGGAAAGTAACCTTTAACATTTACTCAGGTACTGTATTGAAGTACAAATTTGAGGTAGTTGTATTTTACTTGAGTATTTTCATTGAATGCTGCTTTCTTCTTTACATTGATCAGTTTTAGTTACGTCAACAGTTAAGATTAACATACAAACATATGAAGAGCTTATAAAAGTTGATGCTTTGACAGCTGAAGTGATTGGCTGACAGGAAGTGAACCGTCGAACGTGATGGTTTGAGTGTGAACTTGAGATTTAATGACGGGAAGAAAGATACAGCAGAAAGGGACAGCAGATTTCTCCACCGACTGTGAAGCAGTTTGTGTTTTTTTTGGTTTGAATCAGTTCACTTTGATCTAAATCTGGAAATGTCAGACACTGATGAGCAGAAACCGGCTCGTCTCCGGCTGGTTTTCTGACGATCTGAAGGATCAAATCTTTGTGATTTCTATTTCCAGCAGATCTGAACTCTGTCTGATCACGTTCGCCCACTTTAGCTCAGCCTCTGTGTGTGTGTGTGTGTGTGTGTGTGTGTGTGTGTGTGTGTGTGTGTGTGTGTGTGTGTGTGTGTGTGCACGCTGATGTGAGGTAGCTGACTAAGATGGTCCGGTTTGTTTCTCTCTGTGTGTGTGTGTGTGTGTGTGTGTGTGTGTGTGTGTGTGTGTGTGAGTGTGTGTGTTGGTTGCACCTGATCTGGGGACAGCACCCACCTGGTGACCCTGCAGACTGACTGCACTCTAACACACACATTCATCTTAGAACCACTGAGTTCTTCTGTCCACATACTTTTGGCCATGCAGTGTATTTGCAGTTGCAGGCTGAGAAGCAGAAAAACAAGGAGCGAGATAATGAAGGCAGTGGAGCGCGAAAGGGCGAGCGAGGTAGGGGGATGCAGAGAGAGAGAGAAGGTTAGTCAGTCTTCGCCTCACTGACCGTCAGTTCTTCCTCCTCAGTTTGAGGTCGATCTTCTTCACTCACTGCCCTTTGTCGCAGGCCTCAGATCAGCTTCACTGGCTTCATCACTGAAGCTTCAGTACACCTCACTGTTCCCTCGTCAGCTCCGTCGACCGCCCCCCCCCCCGTGTTTTCACTCTGCAGCCGTTTACAGGATCTGACGTCGGTTCAGTTTCGTCTTTATTTCCGAACGAGTTCTTCTCTCCCGACTGTGAGATGCCGTTCTGAGCTCGCTGCTCGTGTCACGGTTCACCGGCTCGTCGCAGGTTTGAGCCGATCGGTTCCCGAACTCCAGTTCAAACACTTTCTCTCACTCAGAGCCGGTCCGAGGGTTTGATGGACCAGAAGCCGGAGCTGACGTGAAACTGGTCTACTTCAGAGTGCTGGTCTGAGTCTTTCCAGTGAGCTTCAAGGGTCTGCAACACTTTAATCAACACAAATTTACCAATTTAAACATCGAGCTGAAAGAGGCTCTGATCCTTTATGACCTCAGGAACCTTTTCATGAACAAGAAACTTTACCTGCATGTTGACAGCAGGAACCTGAGGCCTCATTACTGAAAACTCCCGTCCTGCTCGTCCTGCCTTCAGTTTCAGGAGCGATTCCTAACAGCAGAGAAGATTTCAGACTTGATGAGGCTGCAGGTTTGGTTCTGATCTCCTAAACGGTCTCTGCTGCCGGAGAGGAACTATCATTGTTGAGTTTATAGCACTGAACAGAGTCCAGGAGAACAAAGCTAAGCTAAGCTAAGCTAGCTTTCATTTCCTGCAGACATTGTGGATGCAGCACAGGCCGCCTGCGGTCAGACAGGCGGTTTTGAGCATTTCATTTGTTTTCTTGGTTCTCTTGGACAAACTGAAGTATCTCAGTGTGGTTTTGTACTGAGCACACCAGCTCTTCATCGCAGACCAGCTGTCAGCCTGTTTCTGACGAGCCACAGTCTGTAAATTCATCAGGAACCGTCTTTTCATACCTGCTGGAAACAGGGGTTTGGTTCCTGGCTTCAGTCTCTGACTTCAGCTCCTGATTTAGCCGCTAACATTGTTTCTGGTCCTGACTCAAGTTCCTGGTTTAGAAGCAGACCAGCAGCTGTAGGTCGCTGTGTTTTGTGTTGTTGGTGTTTAAATGGAGGCTTTACTCACTGTGAGTCCCCACAGAGGCTCCGTGACGGGTCTCTGCAGACCTGTCTCACTCTGTAAACAAGCTGCAATTGGTCGGTGATGCAACCAATGGCTGTCAGATGAGAAGTTTGGAACTATAGCAACCAAACATAATTGAAAAGCCATGTTTGTGTGTCAGGTGGATGTTTGTGCTTCCAGGTGAAGACAAGAAGATGAAGATCTGCAGCCAGAACGAGACCTGACAGGTTTTATTATCCCCGTTCAAAGTCGTCACTCAGGACGTGTGATCGCCTCCTGCAGGACGTTTTACTGCAGTTTAAAGACAGAACGGCTGCATCAACCACAAACCCTGCGAACAGGGTCGAGTGGCAGGACGGTGTGAACTGTGCGGCGGTGGAAATGTGCCCTCTGGTGGAGATTTGGTGTTACTGTTTCCACACACACAGTAACACACACTCTGCAGGCACAGTGTTTCTGTTATTTTGTCCACCCTCACAGTCGGCTCAGCAGGTTGTTCCGGCTGGCTCAGCACACTGAGGTATTTATTAATTACAGGGGAGGCGGGGGTCACGACCCCTGTAATTACCAGCTCTAATTGGCTCGCCTGCGGCTTGTCGACCAATCAGATGCCATAAGGAAATTACTGCCCTGGATAATAGTGTGTGTGTGTGTGTGTGTGTGTGTGTGTGTGTGTGTGTGTGTGTGTGTGTGTGTGTGTTACTCCATTAAGAGCCACACATGATGCTGAAGAAAAGTTAAAACAGTTGATTCTCGGGCAGGATCTGAATATATGAGGACGTTCTTAGTCTCTATTTGTCAACATTTAATTGGCTCAATATAAAGACTCTGAATTAGCTGTTAGCAGCTTCTGTTAGCACTCTTGGACATCCAAACTGTGATACTGAAGGAGGTTCTGCAGCTATAACGAGCGTCTTTCTTTGATTTGTATGCAGATTTATGGCCGTTTGTTTGTGATGGACATCAGAGACGATGACGTCCGTCCTCAGGAGTAACCCCGGCGTCTTCTAAAGGACCTAAACCTCCGGCCTCGTGATGATCTTTGCTTTTCTTTTCTTAGATCTATCAGAGAAGAAGAGCGACCTGCGGGTGTGCGACGCCGGGACGTGTCGCTTCGGAGGAACCTGTCGCGAGAACGGAGCCGATATCAAGTGTGTCTGCCAGTTCCACGTGAGTCTCCGGTTCCCCTTCTCTGTGTGCCGAGTAATTTCCACGAATGCACCGTCACGGACTTTAAACCTGTTTAATAATTATCGTTATATCGCTGTGTGTGTTTCAGTGTCATAAGAAGTACGTCCCCGTGTGCGGGTCCAACGGAGACACGTACCAGAACGAGTGTTTCCTGAGAAGAGCCGCCTGCAAGAAGCAGAGAGCCATCAGCATCCTGTCAGAGGGACCCTGCTACCATGGTAACGCACACACACACAGGCTGGGAGAGCATCATTTCCAATGAAAACCTCCTCGCTGTGCACAGTTTGTTGGTTTCAGTATTTGTTTTACTGCTCTCGTGTTTTTTGTTGACGTGAAAATTTACCCAGAATGACTTGCAGTCGTCTGGCAGTTTATTAGATCCATGTAGCTGAATCTGACGTCGCTAACGGTCTGTAGCGATCCTCCGTCATGGAGGTTAGAATGTTCAGTCTGAGCTGCTTCCTGTCAGCTGATCACATCATAACGTCTCTGTGTCTCTGTCAGACGGCGGTTCAGGATCTGGTGATGGAGGTAAACAACTTCGTATCTCACAGCTTCAAAATACTACTACTGCTAATAATACTACTACTACTAATAATACTACTACTGCTAATCATACTACTACTGCTAATCATACTACTACTGCTAATAATAATGATAATAAACGCAGAGGCCATGTCGTCATGGTGTTTGGTCTGTGCAGATGATGAAGGCTCCGGTCGTGGAAAAAAGGCTTCGAAATGTGGAAACTGCAAGTTTGGAGCCGAGTGTGATGAAGACTCCGAAGATATGCTGTTAGTACACACACACACGCACACACACACACACACACATGCAAAGTGCAAAAACTATATAAGGAGTAAAAAAAATAAACACACTTCAAAAAGTCTAAATCAGATTTCCCAGGAAACATAGTGATGACATCATGCTACTGCTACACGAATCAGACGATCCGACGTGTGTGTGTGTGTGTGTGTGTGTGTGTTTCTGTGACCAGCTGCATGTGTAACATCGTGTGTAACGGCCACAACGACAACCCGGTGTGCGGCAGCGACGGCGTCACCTACGACACGCCGTGCCACGTCCGGGAGGCGTCCTGCCTCAAACAGCTGAAGATCGACATCAAACACGTGGGACGTTGTCAAGGTAACAGGAAATACATCACCGCTGATTAATTACCTGATTTAAAAATCAACCCCAAACTCCCAGTTAGGGAGAGTCGAAGGAAAAGAAAAGATCAGGAGACGACAGGAAAGAGAGAAAGCAGAGGAGGAGAGAGGAGAGAGGGAGATTATAGAAAAGAAAAAAGAGGAATGAATGAAAACACTAGAGGAGATGAGGTGGCAAGGAATGGAGAGAGGAGGAAAAGGAGAGATGGAATAGGAAAGGAAAGGTGGAGGAAAGATCAAAATAGGAGAGAGATGGAAGAGAAGAAAAAGAGGAAGCCAAGGAAAGATGGAAGAGGAAAGGAGTGCAGGAAGCAAAAGAAAAGACGAGGGGAAAGGAAATAAAAAAGAGAAGAGGAAGGAAAAAAGGATGGATAAAAAGGACAATAAGTAAGGAAAAGAAGGAGGAGGAGAGAAAAGGAATGAGAGGAAAAGAGACAAGAGGATATAAAAGGAAAAGAAAAGGAGTAAAGGATGGATAGCAGCAGGAAAAAAGAGACACTATGTGGAGAGGAGGAGAGAGGGAGTAGGAAAGGAGAGGAAAGATAAGCAGAGTAGAACAAGGAGACAGAAAAGAAAGGAGGAGGGAGTCGAGAAGGAGGTGAAAGAGGGTAAAAAGGAGACTCTGCTGCTCATTTATATTGAATGATGACCTGACCCCAATACACACACACACACACACACACACACACACGGATGACTGAACAACCAGCTGGTCACATTTAACCTTCTGCTCTTCATTTTTTATAATCCTCCTCCTCCTCCTCCTCTTCTTCTTCGTTGGTGCAGCTGGTGGGCTCTTCTTCTCTTGCTGACCACACTCACCTGTCAGTCTGTGTAGTGACATCACTTTTCCTCGTACGAGTTCAGTGATGCTGACCTCAGCATGCTAACATGCTACAGTGACAATGCTAGCATGCTAATGTTTAGCAGGTTTACCGCATTCACCACGTTTAGCGTGTTAGCTAGCGCGCAGCTGAGGCTGATGGGAGTGTCACGAGTTCTGCGGATGTAAATCTTCATCTTCATTTTACCTCAATCTGATGGATGCAAATTTTTAAATGCAATTATTTTTCATTTAAATACATTTTGGCAGCTTTCTGATGCGAAGTCATAAACTTCTTTTTTTCTTCTTCTTCTTCTGCTTTAAGATCACATGTGAGTGTTCAAGAGAGAGAGAGCGAGAGAGACGTTCAAATATCTCTCCACCATCATTAGAACATCACCCTGAAGGCAGAAGAGAGAGATAGTGTGTGTGTGTGTGTGTGTGTGTGTGTGTGTGTGTGTGTGTGTAGCTGACCTGTTTAACCCCCCCCCCCCTCTTTACTGGCTGGTCTCATCACATTAGTTATGAGTGTGACTCTGTCACTGTGGGATGATGGAGGCTCATCGTGTCGTTTGAAAGAAGAAAAATCGGACACATCCACAAATATTTCGATGTCTTTCTCGCAGAAATTTGCTTTTTTTCCTCCAAATTTTATTGAAACAGTCACATTGCACCAGTTTTACATTGGAATACTTTAACCCCCAAGATTTAGCATTTATATCAGGATACAACAAAAAATCAACAATTTGATGAAAGTGATGAATTAAATATTTCCTTCAATTAATGAAGTGACCAAAAATGTATTGATCATCCATGTTCATCAATCAGTCTCAGATTAGATTCTGGATTCTTTGGTTGTTTCTGGGATTTTTTCACCCAGCTGAGTTTCTGTGTCTTGAAGTTTTGATGATGCGGGGAAACTTTTCCTCGCCATGACGTCAGACTTCTTCACAAGACGGAACCAAACCAAAAACACCAAGACTGAAAAGCATTTTCTTCTTCTGTGGTTTCAGATAAAAGCAGGAAGGACGACAGCATCAGGACCAAACCGGACATCTATGGTGAGACTCCGTCCTGCAGTCTGACCGGAGTTCTGCAGTGTGTCTCTGTAACAGCCAATCAGAAACCAGACTTCTCTTCTTTTTTTTTTTAGCTGTGTCCAAGCCTGGTGAGGGGGAGGGATTTGTGGACAGCCCCGCCCCCTGTCCAGAAGACTACGCCCAGTTCTGTGAACATGGCCAATGTGAGATGAGACACAACCTGCCCACCTGCAGGTAGGTAGCTCCCGTCTGTCTGTCTACCTGTGTGTACCTGTCTACATACAGCACAGGTCCCCCCCCCCCCCGGCTGTCCCATGAGGCAGTGACCATCAGCCAATCAGAGCAGAGAATAACTCAGACAGTGCTGCTTGTTGATGTGTAGTTTGTATGTGAGGATCCTGCTGCGTTTGTGCAGCCGCACCTGTCGCAGGGTAAATGTGGCCTGACAGGTAAAACCCGGGGCAAAAAGCACCGAATGATATTATTCAATAAACTTTGTGATGTTGTGAACCTGAAGGCAGCTCAGAGGAGTCATCGCCATGGTGATGAGCTCCTCTCTCACCTGGACCTGATCACTTCCACCTGTGGAAATATGAACCATCGCCATGACAACGCAGCTGGAGGACATCAACCTGAGTGTCGTGTGTGTGTGTGTGTGTGTGTGTGTCTCAGGTGTGAGGCGGCGTACGGCGGTCCTCAGTGTGATCAGCTCCTGGACTTTAACATCCTGTACGTGGTGCCCAGCGGTCAGAAGCTGCACTACGTCCTCATCGCCGCCATCATCGGAGCCGTTCAGATCGCCGTCATCGTCGCCGTGGTCATGTGCTTCACCAGGTACTCGCATCACTACCGTTTATACTGCTACCAACAATACTATTAGTACTACTACGATTAGTACTGCTACTACTAACACTGCTATTAGTACTACCACTACTACTACCTGTACTACAATTAGTACTGCTATTGCTGCTGTTAGTACTACTACTACTATTAGTACTAGTACTGTGAAAATACAAATCAACAGATCATCGGCCGGTTTGTTGCAGTGATAGCTGGTTTTAATATTTAATAAACTCTCATGATGACTGAAGTTCACTAAGTAATACTACTATTAGGCTGCTATAATATCTGTTACTACAACTACCACTGCTAGCTAAAGTACTGCTACTACTACTGTGTACAGCACTATTACTACTCCTTTTATCAGCAGTACCAATATTAACTGTAAGGATCAGTAAAACTTCTAGAACTGATATTAATAATACACAGTAACTAGTGTGTTAGTGGGGGGTGTTTGCACTGCAGTGACCATCCTCTGCCAGTGGGGGGCCGACACTCACCGACACAGATCCTGAAACCCGCTGATCACACATCAGTCCGATCAGATTCATGTGGAGGAGAAATCACTTCCTGTATCCCCTCTCTGATGCTGAGCGTTTAGCCTGAAGTGCTCCAGGACTCCATTCTGTTTATTTTATGTTGCCTGAACGCAGCACGTCCTCCATCCGTCATCAGCCTTTAAACACCTGAAACGAATCCACCGCCGTGGATCGATTGGGCCGTTAATCAGGTGCTGTGACCTCAAACTGCTCGTCAAACAGCTGATCTGGTAGAAATTTGCCCTGATTCTGAGGTTAGCTAGAGGCGACGGATTCTGGGCTAAAATCGAGCTGACGGTCCCGGCTTCAGTGAGCCAAAGTCCACTTCCTGTCCTGCTGCAGGTAGATGCTGATGGACAGCGTCCAGGTTACGACTGAGGGAGGACACTGTATGAAACACCGAGGTCTTCCTCAGCGGACGGACAGATGGTTCAGTTGACATCATGTGACTGAAGCAGCCACGTGGTAACAACTGAACCATCGCCATGACAACTGAGCAGGCTGATGAAGACTGAGATGTGGTAGCTCTTTAAACGTAAAAATGAAGTAGGCAGACTTTGAGCTCCGATGTTTTTCCTTGGTTTAAGACGAAGGAGGACTCTTCACACTCAGGTGTTGTTTGGTATCGTGCTAATGATCCTGACATCCGCCGCGTGTTGTTGACGTGTACTTCCTGTCGTGTCCTGCAGGAGGTGCAATAAGACGAAGCGTGGGCGGAGGCAGAAGCAGCACCTCGGTCACTTCCCGTCGGGAACGTCCTCCAGGATGATGTAGCTGCTCTCCTTTTCTTCTCTCATGTTTTTATGAAATACAGGAAGTCTAAATTTTTCGTACCACACAGACAGACTGCATTTTTGATAGCTCGACTTTTTGGTGCCTCTTTTTTTCCCTTTTTTAAAATATTTTTTGAATTTCTTCAGGGGCCTTATTTCTCCTCCAGGTTTGATTTGGTTTTTCTGTCCGGGCGGTTTCGTCCGCAGATGGTTTCCTGTTTTCTGGCCGGCGGAGCAGAGACGTTCAGTTTGCTGCCGTCCTCTCGGACTCTGAAACTCTGCGGATCCTCCGGCAGGAAACGTTATTTATCTGATTGTATCTTCACTTTGGACCGTCCACACACGAACTGGAAAACCACAGATTGTCTCTTTGTGTTTTAACCCCCTGAGACGCAGATCGATGCTGTTTCTGTGCTTTTATTTGAAAGGAATATTAAATATTTTTAGCTCTGTTTGTGTGGTGTATAAGTAACCCAGTAACACTTCATGTGGATGTTTAAATACCACTGAATTCATGGCACTGACATGTTGGGTGAATGTTTGGGGTTTGACTTTTTTGTAGGATTAAGAAAACTAAACTCAGTTTGATAAAATTCTGCTGTAAAAAACTGAAAATATTTTTTTCAGGAAGTTGGATTTGAAGGTAAAATGTGTAAGAAGTCAGAAATTCTGTGGTATTCAAACTTCAACTTAAAGTGTGTACTAGTGGGTAAATATCACCACGAGGTATTCAGTTGTTTATGAGATGGAAATTATTATGGTCTGTTCATGAATCAAATTCAAAACGCAGCATCAAACCACAGATTTGGTTGATTTTTCTGTGTTCTAACTTTTTACAGCGTACAGTGTCCACATGGTCTTCAGCCTGGGGAGTTAAAGATGTTTAGTATAAAACTTTCCTTCCTCCTGTTTCCTTTGTGTTATAACAGCTGTAATACTCCGGGGGGCGCTCTGCACCTGGACTACAGGTTTCCAGGGACCACAGGGACCCTCTTGGGTATTGTTGCTGAGGTCAACTCACTTCTGACGGGTTGTTTCCTGTTTTGCTGCGTCTCACAGGGTCAAAAAAACTTTTCACGGTACTCAGATAAACTTTATTTGACTTTTTTTTTGTATTTGTTACGATGAGACGCACCTGAAAACCAAAATGCTGTTTTTTCTACTGCTTAAAAGATGAAAAGGTACAAGCTGACATGTACAGGTTGTTGTTAGAACTGTTTTATTGCCTAATTTTCAGATGAGGCCATTCCGGAAATGGATTCCAGTGTTTTCTTTGTGTGTTTCGACAAGCTGATGCTAATTTAAATGTTTTTGTTTTTCTGGTCGAGTTTTTTTTCTTTTTTATATAATTTGTAAGGATGGTACGAAGTGTCCGTGTTGGTCGTCTCATTGTGGTAGAAGGAGTAGACTCAATAAGCGGGGAGGTTCCTGAAGTATCGCTGCACTGAGATCAGATTTGACTCTTGGAAGCGGTCGTGAAGCTGCGTCTCGGTCTCTGATGCCTGCAGGAATCCAGCCTGATTTTACTGTAGATGTTGCATGAACCCGTGAAGCTGTTGTTTAGACTGTGCTGTAGTGGAACTAGAATTAAATTATGACGTTTGAAACCAGCGTGTCGTGGCGTTCACCTGTTCATTCACCCGATTTCCCTCACACTGACGGCAGGTTTGATGAGATGGTGTTTAAACTGTGAAACTTGACAGGGATGGAAACCGAGAGATCAGAATTATTAGAATTACAGATACGGATTCAGAGCTCGATATCAGATCTCTGAACTTTGTGAGCATCAGTAATCAAAAGCTGCATCACAGAACTGAATCCTTGATCAGAGTCTTTGAGAGGAAAACTGTGTTTTTCAACCCCAAATTTCTCATGTTTTTATGTTTAATGTAGACAACACTTTTTGAAATTGGTCCAGTATTGATTAATGATCTGCAGCCACAATTTTACTGTTCAAGGCAACTGTGCAAACAGGAAGTGCTCAGATTGTTTTTCTTCGTCATCGTGGAAATGATCCTACACAGACTAACGCCTTGTTCCATTCACAGAAACACCTTCCACAAACAAACAACTTGTCATTTTAACGTCACCTTGAGTCTAATGATTGATGACGTTCAGTCAAGCTGAACGTAGTTTAATTCTCATTATGTGTCTGTGAAATGATGAAAGCCTGCTGCTCACAATAATTACACAGAAATTAATAATATTACAGACATGATGAGTAACAGCAGAATAAAGCCTACCTCAGACACCTGGCGGCAGGTGTGCAGCACCCGGGGACGGAGATGCAGCTGAATGTTGAGGTGTGGTAACATGCAGTTCCTCATGTGGCCACTAGATGCTGCTCAAAGGAAACTGCAACTGAAACACATTTGTACACGTTCAGCTCTCAGTGATCAATTTACTTTTTCTGAAATCATTTAGAAAACGTTTAAACTTGAGGGAAGAATGCTTCAGTTTGACTGACAGGTGTTTCAGCCAATCACAGTCATCTCTGCCTGAGTGTCGTCCCTACTGCTGAAATTAGGATTTTTTGGCTTCGGGAACTTTACATATGAAATGACACTGACTGCACCCCGGCAGACGTTGTCCCCTGTGATTCACTGAGCTGTTAACAAGCCAACCTGAAGACTCCACCCGCCCTGACGTGCTGCTGGTGCTGCTGAAGCATCAATGTCTTCCACAGGCAGCAGATAAATATAGCAGTGACGACAGGATAATTATAGGCTGCAGCTGGTGGAGGCTTTTAATGGCGGGGAGTCCCCTTCTCTCTCCATCTGAGTCCATCCCTCCTTTCTCACCTCGTCTCTTTCTTCTTGTGTGTTTTGATCATCGCTTGGCCCCCCCTCCAGGGTTTTGGAAGTTTTCTGAACTTTCAAGGGCTCTCTGGCTGCAGCTCTAATGTGATCCAAGTTCGCTTATGGGAGCAAAAGCAAAGGAGTTGTTATCTGAAAGGTATCCAGTCGGATCCCTGAAGAAACCTCCAGACATTCAGACCTGCATCATTCTTCATGTCTCCAAATATAAAAAGAGAATCGCTTTTGCACAAAAACTTAAAATCCATCAACAGCAGTTGGCACTAACCTCAGACACATTATAGAGAGCCTGTTAGCTTAGCTTTAGCTTTTCACACACACTTAAAGAGGACAACTGCATTTGTGAAACAAGGACGACAGCCATTTATATATCACTTTATCCTGACATCTCAAAGCGCTTCAGTGCCTCAACTCGACCACCAGCGTGTAGCACCCACCTGGGTGATGCAGAGGTGGAGGTGGAGAGGGCGGGAACCACTGAGCCAGTTACACAGGTGAGACAGAAGGCTGGGAACTTTGTCAGCACACCTGGGAACCGGTAAGTGCCGCAGGATCTTTAATGATCAGGTTTAACATCATCTTTAAGACAGCATCTCCTACAGCACAGCGTCCTTTTACTGCACTCAGGGTTGTTTATCAGGACCAGAGGGAAGACTGCCCCCAACTGGCCTACCGACACCGCCTCCAGCAGCAACTTAGTTTTCCCCACAGGTCTCCCATCCAAGCACTAGAAAAGCTCACACCTGTTCATGTACAGTTGTTCAGGAGAAACAGGGAACGTGATGGAGTTGCTGTCTTTCGTGGCTCAGAGGCAGCTGCGTGAAACCTGATAAATGTCCTCGAGTGATGTCACGTGAGTCAGTGTTGGCTGAAGACAAATCTGTTGGTGTGGAGTCAGACAGGTGTGAGCTGAGCAGACCTCTGCAGCTGCTCCTCACCTCTCGTCCAGGCTACATTAGCCGCTACTAGCACAACACGCCTGAATCTCTGACCGAGCTGTAGGCAGCCAAGCTGCATTGTGGGTAATGTAGAACAATGAGTGGAATAAAAAGTTTATAGATCTGGTTCTTTTGCATCGGTTTTCCATTGTTATCTGACTTCGGTGTTAATTGGTGGAGTTCTTCTTTAACCAGTAACCAGCCAGTTGTTACTCCAGTTGAACTATTTTTCCTCTTGTTGCTTCTTCTTCAACTCAAAAACAACTTCAGTTTTTGCTAAAGCGGAAACATTTTCATGTCTGTTTGCGTCCACTCGCATCTTTCCATTATCTGCATGTGTACCAGTAGCATGTACGTCACACTCTGGCCGACCTTTGAATTCTTAAAACCGAACTTTACTTTATTGACATGAGTCTGTGAGGAACTTGTATAAATTAGCAAATATTTAAGATTAAAATTTCACAGCGAGGTGTGCTGGCTGCTCTCGCTCCGCCCACCTCAGCTCCTTCCAGGCTCCACCTCATTTGCCCAAATTCAGACCACCTGGCTTCAGTGACCAACAAAGATGGCAGTGACGGCGAGTGTTAGCGCGAGGAATTCATTTAGGAAACCGAGCTGTTCATGCGGCGGCCAAAAAAGTCTAAACCTGGACAGGGGGATTAAGACAGAACAAGTGAAAAGGTGACGGCTGATAGATGGATGACGGAGGAATAGATGGGAGGGGGTTTCCATTCCTTTTAATGCACTCATCTCCCAAAGAGGTGCAGGGAGTCACTTTACCCTCGCAGTATTTTTAGCAGCGGAGAACACAGAGCGAAGCCGGGATCCATGTCGATCTTTATCCATCTCACTCGTTAACACACACATTCCTCAAAGATCCATTTCATGTTTGAATTCTCTGACTGACGGGACGTTTCGTGTTTCTCACGTCCTTCAGAAGACAAACACGACTTCTCAACGTCAAATCAGAACAAGATAAAGTTGGAATTAGATATTTGCCTCGAGTAAATTTATTTTTACAGTCACTCACTACAACATGAACCTTCTTATTGTAAAACATTGATTAGACTTTGCTAAAACTCATTGATACTCTCCCTCTCTGTTTTACTGTCTCTCTTTTTAGGCTCACCACTTCCCCCCTCCATCCCTCCCTTCCTCCCTTCCTCCCCCTCCCAGCAGGGTGGAGTCTATCAGTTGATCTGACCAGTTTCAGGGTTAACGTCCAGTTTCAGAGGGGTGATCCGGTACTCCTGTCCTCCTCCTTTCCTTCCTCCTCCTTCCAGTGGAGGTTTCCACTCGTCCTCCCTTAAACTCTGTCTCTTTCTTTGGATCCTCCGATGCCTCAACACTCATTCTTGTCCTTTTTGTGGCTTTGATTTTCACTTTTTCCTCTGATCATCCAAGATTTCACAGTTAATTGCAAGCTCCTTCCTGGAGCTTGTCTCTCCTCTTCGTCCACCTCCTCTTCCTCATCCCTTCTTCCCTTTTTCATTTGGATCACTGGGTTCTAGCAGCTGACCAACCAAGCAACCAGGCAACTAACAGACAGCAAGTATGACAGACAAACCAGGCATGCCGTCGGGTGGCGGGGATGAAGGAAGCATCATGGCGTTGCTCGAGCGCGTGGCGGGCCTCATGGACAGTGTCCAGACCACACAGCAGCGTATGGAGGAGCGTCAGCTGGAGCTGGAGAACACGGTAAAGACCATTCAGGGTGACATCGTCAAGCTGACCAGCGACCACGCCACCACCAGTTCCACCGTCGACCGTCTGCTGGAGAAGACCCGCAAGGTCAGCCGCCACATCAAGGACGTCAGGGTGCGTGTGGAGAACCAGAACATCAGGGTGAAGAAGGTGGAGGCCACCCAGGGTGACCTCCTGGCCAAGAACAAGTTCAGGGTGGTCATTTATCAGGTAAGACTCACAGATGTTTGGTCCTTCACCACTAACACTGGAACTGCTAAAGTAATTCCTCTTGAATCAGTAAAGTGTTGATTCTCTTCTAGAAACGGTGTAGAGCATCAGGCTAACGTACAGCTACAGGTATAAATGCACTGAAAAACTTACTTTTAATGCTCTTACGAGTTCTAGTCAGGATTCAAAGAGAAAAATCTTTTGGAATCCAATCAGAAACTGATTCCTGAACACAACTTGCTGAAATTCATTATCAAAATGACCCAAGGACAGTCATGTCCGATCTGAAAACCACCAAAAACATAGCTCACCTTCCTGACCAGATCACACTGAACATAATTTGGACCATCATGGCCCTTGATGGGTCTCACTTACAAAGAACTGAGTGGAGCTGTGAGGACCTTTAACAGCACTTTCAGACTCTGTATAACCACAGAGCTCCAGAAAAGGGTCTTAGGCCGGTACTGGTGGCACCAGGCTTGGTATCTGGATTATTATATGATTCAAATAACAACATCATAACTCTAATTATAATGATCAGTTCCTGGTAAAGACACTTCAACAGTGGACAATCTGAACTGTGTTACTACAAAAGTCAAAGGGGCCAGATGGTGTTTGACTGATGATGTGTGTAAAGGTGGGTGTCGCTGGTTTATAGAGCCTGACAAGGTCTAAAATAGCCATCAGCCTATGCAGGAGAACTTTTACTATTCAGGCACAATTTTTCTGAGAGATACAAACCTGTCTCTCCACCGTTAGCAGACTTCAGACAGACAGGATTTTACTGCATGATGCCTCCAAAGGCCTTAAGAAAGCAAACATTAATACAGCAAATACGTTTCATTTGTCGCGAGACATGAAGAACTTTTCAGAATGATGTTCCGTCAGTTTCTGTGCCCTTGTGATCCAGACTTGGCACCATTGAAATTAAAACCAAATGAGATCCGCAGTGCAGTAAAGATCTTTATCTTCAACTCTGGCATGATGTGACTGTTGTGAGCCTTAAGACGACACTGAGCGATGCTTTAAGGTCTCTGTTGGTTACATCTCTGGGCTCTTTTAACATTAACAAACTGCATTAGCCAACAAACGTCTCAGTTTGTTCTCGGGGTTGAAATAGCGACGAGCACACGCACACCAGGCTTCGTTTTACTTCTTTGGCCTTCACCGTTAGCAGCTGCCAGCGCGATGGTGACCTCGTTATTTTAGCCCTGGATAAACGGCAGTATACTGAAAGGTTACGCCAAAGATCTGGAGCTCAGAGAGAAGGTTTTCACTTTGAAATAACCGTTTGTGAACAATTATTTGGCGGTTACACTTCAGAAAACTACACAAGCTAATCCCAACAAGGTGCATCTGAAGACTAAACGGTGGTTTCACAGTGTAAATCTGAGTCCAGCTACTATTTAAGTTTTGCTCGCCTTTTATTTCTCGTTGATTTTTGCATCCTGGAACTGTTGCAACGTTTTTACCTTTAATTCTTCAGTTGGGTTTGGGACTAGTTCTGGCTAGCCTAGCCAAGCAATCTGATGCCACTTAACTTTGCTGACATTTGCCAAAATGATGCGATATCGATGCTCCACAAATGCCAATTTGTGCTCCTTCACCAAAAGGAGAAATAAACACAATACAAAAATATGATGCTGTTCCGCCAGAATTTAGAAGTTAGTTGGGATCAAAGACAACCAACGACTACTCAGACTGTTAGCATCACGAGGTACGATACATGTCACATGCAAGTGAGCATGTTAACTTTTTAAATGTGCTCCGCGGCGTGCGGTTCAGTTACTGTAATCTGGACTCTGTACAGTGTCAGGTTGCAGTGCGGTCATTGAGGTCACATGATCAAACCTCAGAGAGGCCCTGTGATTGGCTGCCTGCAGCTGCTGAATGTCAGGCCAGAATTGGGAAAGATTCCAATGTTTATCTCGTGTGTGCGTTCACATCATGAGATGTTTTTAAAACTCTTCATCTTTGTACAATATGTGCACACGGTAACTGCAGCGTGGTTAAGATCAGGGAAAGATCATCGCGATCACGCTTTTATTAAAAGGCAGATACGACTGCAGGTCTGTGACAGGACACAAACCCTGGTCTCAGACCGCCATAGCCCCCCTCTCTACATGCTGTGACGGACACCCTAATTCCTGCCCAGGTACCGAACGTTAGCTCTGATGTTTACGTGTGTAAACGGTGAAAATGGACGCAGTGCTGATGATGCTGGACTGTCTTGCTGGATGTGAATGTTTGATTAACACAGCAAACAAAGTGTGTGACACTTTTCTTTGATGGCAGCTTTCTAAAATGCACCAACACACACAAGCACTAGCAGCGTTAGCATTGTTGTTATTACAGTACTGGGAAACAAACCAAATGAAGACACATTTCTTGGTTTTAAGTGAAGTAAAGTTTGGAAAAAGTGGTTTATATAACAGCTAGTCCTGGCCTTCCAAAATGTGCGAATAATCCCTGAACAGAATGCCTGTTTTTCACCCGCAGATAAAAGTGTGTGTTCAGTTAGCAGAGCTGCTTCGTGCTTTCTGTACTGTAAGTGACTGTGCCAGCTGAGCGCTGACAGACCAGGTTATTCTGAGTCTGAACCTCCACCATCTCCTAATATAGCGGTCTGCTCTCTCACCCGTCCTCTCTCTCTCTCGTTAACGACGATCTCCTGCACGACGGTTAGAAATCTATTTGTTAGCTGCTAACAGGCTGCGCTCGCTCTTTGATTTGTTCTGAGAGATTTTAGTTAGACTGATGGAGGAAATCCTCCCGGTCAGCCAGAGCAGAAGCTGTGGTTCAGCACATTACTGTGATGTCATGGGGTCAGATGGGCTCATGACCTCTGACCCTCCCTCACTTCACTCCTCCTGCCCACAGTTTAACACGAGCAGAGACGCCTTTGACCTGAAATCTTAACTTCTTGTCTTGTATTACGTTCCGTTCCGTTCCCTCATTACGTGGGATTAACTGTCTATGAGCTGCTGTCTGATAATTCAGCAGTTCCATGAACTGAAATCACCACTGAGTAATGGATTCACTTTGTGAATTCGACTGGCTATTGAACCTCTGCAACAGGCGACACAAAAGAGTTTTGAAACAGTTCACGGCTGAAAATTACCATCGAAGGTCGACAATCAGATGAATAATAATCGTTTTTGTGTTAAAGAACTAAAATTATCAACAGAATGAAGTAACAGTTCTGATATGTCAAAGACATTCATGTATTATGTCACAGAGATATCTACTGAAGTTAGCATGCTAACAGCTAGCTGCAGCCCATCCTGTCTTTATAGCTTAATTGCCAAGTTCAATTAATCGTAAAACACAATCCTAAAACACAAAACAGAACTCACCAAAATGGTCGTCTTTCCGGTTCACGTCTCTCCCGTCTCCGCCTGCCGTGTCTTCGTTGTCCCCGCTGTAAATCACCTCAGCAATGTTTTCCCTGTTGTCAAACTGGCCTCGGTCTCGGAGGCTGTGTTCGGTCCTGATCCGGTCGTGTTCACTGGTGATGCTGCTGAACCCGGTTCTGTTGCCCACTGTGTGAACACCAGCGAACCCCTGGTCCCCCAAGCTTCAGCTAAAGGTACAATGTGTAACAACTGGCCACCTATCCAAGGTCACTTCAAACAAGTAGGAAGCAGCACATCACCAGAGGAACTGCTAACTTCTGCACAGCTAACTGAGCTAACTAGCTATCGGCAGTTAGTAGCTGCACCAGAAGATAGCTACAGGAGTAGAGTGAGCAGCAGTTAGCGGTTACACTGGTGAGGTGCTGCCTTCTATTTGTTTGGAGTGACCATCGACAGCCAGTTGTTACACATTGTACCTTTAGCTGGAGTTGGGATGTGCTTACCTTAGCTTAGCATAAAGACTGAAAAAGAGCTGACCTGGCTCTGTCCAAAGTTCTAAAATACACCTACTATCACCTGTAATACTCACTGATTAGCACGCTGTTGAACTGTTTTAGGAGGATTTGATGGATCAGTTGATTGTGTGCTGTGTTTTTTTAACAGTCTGTGTGCAGACTGAACAAACAAAACACAAACATGTTAATTCGTGAGCTTTGTTTCTGAACTGAACTTTAATTCGTTTGTTAGCAGAGTGTACTACATGCTCCTGCTGTTCAGCTCAGTTATGACTGTTCTGCATTCTGTCAATGCTTTGGAAATGTCAGCCTCTCTATCAGGTGTCATATAGCGCCTATGATGCATGTAATCAAAGATCCTGATGATCCTATTAGCATGCTACACACTAGTTTGCTAACAAGCCTGAAGATTCATTTAACTTGATCATCTAGGACTGATTCAAAAATGTCAAATTCCTCAGATGACAGAGCGGAAAATTAATAGTAAGCTCCCTAAACTTCTTCTCACTTGGTCCCTTCCTTTCCAGCTCAGGTGTTGTCCAAACTGGTGTCTAGGGGCCTTCAGGGGTTCTTGAGGAAGTTAAAAGCAGTCTCAAGTAGATTTAGCCTTGCAAAGGCAGCTTAGTGCATCCGTCAAGATCACATTTCACCACAGATAAAGATGGAGAAAACTGCCTCCAAACAGGATGTCTTTAATCTGATTTTCCCCTAAACCAGAATCACCAAATCCACCACACACTGTGACTGTGTCACTGCTATCAAACGGCCTTTCTTCACTTTTTACCTGGCTTCTACAAGTTTGTGGGTAATTCTGCGTTTACTTGTGGACCTCAGCATGAATGCCTGTGACTGTCTGATGGCGAATCAGTGTCAACCTTCTCAAAGTGAATTACGTCTGCAGGGATCTGGGTCAGTCTGCAGCTTCGGCCTGAACGTTTCTGCTCCATTTCATGTTCAGTGTAACCTGATCTTTCAGTTAGAGATGGACGCAGCAATGACGTGGCCTGAAGCTGAAAGTGATCCCGCTGCGCTCCAAACGCTGCTGCTCGATATGTTTAGCCTCCTGCAGCTGAGCGCTGAGCTGCAGAAACAGGTGCTGCGGTTTATTTATGGATGCAGGATCAAGGCCTGCACGCTAACAGCTAAAGTCGACATGACACACTTTAACCAGAGACAAATTTTAAACCCAACATCCACTATTATACTCTGCCCGTCTCAATGACCAAATGTAGTATAGTTATGTCAAATATAAAGTATGTTTTTTTTCCCCAAGCACAAAGTCCGGTTTATCAGCCGTGTAGTCATGATGTTCTCCCTGGGTCACACTCTGTTCTGTGTTCTCCTCCGTCAGGGCGACCAGGAGGTGAAGGCCGTCACACCGGGAAATGAGCCGGCAGAACCCAGCGGCAGCACCGGCGCCAGAGCCGACATGGAACCGGACAAGTTTGAGCTCCCTCCGGAGTCAGACGAAGAGTACATGGTGGTGGAGGAGGCAGACTCCTCGGCAGCCGGCCGCATGAAGAAGACAGGGCTGACGCGCATCGAGAGCTTCAAAGCCACCTTCTCCAAGGAGAACATGAGCAAGACCCGCGAGAACCTGGGCACAAAGGTCAACAAGTTCGGTGAGCGCATCGTAACGGCCGAGAGGCGCGAGAAGATCCGCCAGTCTGGAGAGAGGCTGAAGCAGTCAGGTGAGAGGCTGAAGGAGACCATCACCAAGAGCGTTCCTGCCAAGCTCAACCTGAAGAAGGAGAGGACTGTGGCGGAGGGCCAGGAAGGAGCCGAGGGCGCCGCGGAGGGAGCCGTTCCCGTCCCCCCTCCCAAGGGCCGCAAGGGCAGCCCAGGCGTCGCCAAGGCAGCCGGCGACGAGGGCAAGGCAGAGGAGTCCGAGGTGCCGATGTACGACATGAAGCAGCTATCGTAAACTATGAGACAGCGACGAGATCTGGGCCGTTTTCTATTGGACCACTGAGGCCACACGGAGGGGGCGAAAGAGAAGGTTTACATAGAAGATTTACGTTTGTTTGAACGTTGCTGAAGGAAGTGAGCAGAGAACTGGCCGGTCACAGATCCAATCTGACTGAACATCGAGACAACAACCACACAGATTCCTGAAATCACTGAGGTCATTTCATACGTTTACGTGTGTCCTGGACATTATCATCCAATCAGCAAATATTTATAGGATTTTTTTGTTTTGTGTTCAATGTACACTGACTTTGGGAAAATAAATGAGCAAAGTGTTCATGAACGTTTCCCATCATCACACCACTGCTGCTCACTTGTTTTTGCATGTTGATGAGATTGAAATGTTGGAAGATGAAGCTGTAACAGGGTTCTGGTACGTGATGAAAAAAGTTTTTAACTCAGTAAGTTAAAAGGTAAAATAAATGTGTGTCATTGGGGATCGACGTCGACAAACTGGAGGAAACAGCAAAGAAAGAACGGACTTCTGTTTGCCACCAACAATCAGGACAAGAGGCTGCGTGTTCCTGTAGGGGTCTGGATCTATTTTACATTTACTGACACACAGACCCGAGCTAAAGAACGGGAGCCTACCTGGACCCAGTTCGATACAGACCATCATTTGGACCCGTCCCAATTCAGATCCCGGGTGGGGTCTTGGTCATCAGGAGCAGAGAGTACCTGCCAAGTCCTCTAGCTTGTGTAAAGTGGAGATGGATCAACTATTTTGACTGTTCTGCCAGCTACGAGCAGATTTAACACGAGGAACACCTGAAAATCTGTTTGATAGAATTCAGTTAATCACTGAGAAGTTAACGAGCTGAGGACCGAAATAATAGCACAAGAATATTTCAGAAATTCAGAGTAAATACTGAGACAGGGTCAAGGGTAAAAAGCCTTTAATTATTAACTGATTCACAAACATCTGAATGATGGGTTAATTAATACTGAAGATGTGTATTGTATAAAGCTTTAGAGTGATACTGTGTCGTAGCTCCAGAATTAATTAGTCATCAACTGGTGAAAATATTCCACACTGAAGAAAAAATAAATACCATAGAGATCAGAAATCCTGATTATTTTTTAGGTAAATTGGCTTTCTAATCTTTTTTAATTTACCCCCATTTTCAGCTTTTACCAGTCAAAACTGCAAACTGGGCTTAAAAACCAGTTTGTTATTTTACGTGTAGTTTAATTTTCAACATGAACACTCGACTGTGACCAACAGCACGTCATCAAGCCCAAAATAATGCAGTTCTCTTATGAGGTTTTCACGTAACAGCAGTGACACAGCAGCACTGTTTCTGATGTTTACTCTGTAAGCAAACCTTGTAACTTCAGTTTCTCATTTTTACAGTACCTTTGGTGTTTTTAGCCTTTTAGTGAGTGACTGCATGGCTGTAGCTCGTCAGAGATGTGACATTAAAGCAGGTTTGTGTTTGATTTTCATGTTGAGAGAATAAAAGTTCACATGAATCATTTCTGTAACCACAGTGAAGTCTGCGCTTCAATAATTTCAGATTTTTTGTTTCCTTCAATGTTCTTGGAGCTTCCACGCTGGATTCTTCTGATCAAACGCATTTCTTCTCGTTTTAAAATCGTTACTGACCGTCGCTGATTGACTTCACAGCTCTCACAGTACCCTTACCATTCTTATAAAAGAGTCCATCAAAGACAGACCCAAATTAACTGAACCACCTGGAGCACCTGCATGGTTCTGGTCTCTTTTGAAGGGAAACACTCTGGACTTTGATCCCCAGCAGTCAGAATCAGTGTAAGTGCTGCTGGCATCGAGTGGCAGAAGGTTTTTATTTTCCCTTGAATGTTTTTTTGGTAAATAGATGCCTGCAGATGACTTTATCTGGACGTGTTAGCTGGAGAACACAATGGAACCACAGCATGAAGCCTTACACCAGTCCAAGTTCAATAAAACCTGATAACACCACAAAAACTGAATATTCTCATGTTTTCTCTCAGGGTTTATTCAGAGAGTCTTCAGAAATTTGACTATATATTCATCTACATACATAAAGCTTCACCATCGATATTCATATTTATTTTTAGGTATTTTTAACTATATTTTGTCTGTATATCTTTATATCTTTTTACCGTATTTATTACTTCAAACTGTGCGTAATGTTGTTATTATCGCTGAAATCCTTGATTCGAGGTGCCGGAGCTGTAAATAACCACTGAAGTGGCAGATTAGTGGCTCCTCGAAGTGTCAGTCATATTCAAAGTCGGCTGTGATTGGCTGGGTCTTCACAGAGAAGAGATGGAGGACCTCCGTTCAGCTCCTGTTCTGTTATTGGCTTCTCTGGTTGCTAGGCTGTATGTGGCAGAACGTGATTGGTCAAGTGAGGTGTCATTTGAATCCTGATAGAAGACTTTCAATCTTTATTTTTATGTGCTTTCAGATGTTTCAGGTGTTTTGGGTGTTTTTAGGTGTTTTTTGTGTTTTTGGGTGTTTTCAGGTTTTTTAGGGTGTTTTCAAGTGAGTTTTTGTGATTTTCGAGTTGTTATTAGAGTTTGTGGGTATTTTCTTGTACTGTAATTTGGGAAATTTCACAGTGGAAAAATAAAGTCAGCGCTCTCTGCTGGACAAACGACGTAATGACACAGTTTCTAAATGATCAACATTTCTGTGACTTGTACTGTTACTGATCAGACCACAGTCACGCTGATAAAACATGTCTGGAGTCATGCAAACAGCTGAAGTGGGATCACGTCTGTTAGCTTAGCTCTCCTGTCGGAGCTCCTGACCGGCTCTGCTTTAGCACTGGAGCACAGCAGCCGCCCACGCTCCTAATGCTAACAATGGGCTGAAGGCACAGATTTCACTATATGTGCTGCTGTGTATGACTGTGGGACAATAAACTTGATCTGATGTCAGAACAAACAGATCGGGCTTTAAAAAGACCCCAAACAGAGACAGAGGACAGTAACCAGAACAGAAACAAAGATACTCAAAACCAAAAATGTGGCACAGACGTGTGATTTATTCACCATAAAAGTATCTGATGTCACAGAAATCACCCACAGAGAGACAGAAAGAAACAACAGAATACAAGTAGTTCATTTATTATGCTTCTCCATCATCAGTTAAGTTTTTTTGCTATCATTAACTTCAGCTCATTGAAGTGCTTCGACTTTCACGTCTCTATTAGATGATTGTTTTATATAAATAAAGTAAAACTAAAGATCTGCGTGGAAGGAAGAAGAAAAGATCGATGAGCTGATCGAGGAAAATGATCAACAGGAAAGAACAACATGTGATTTGTCGGGGTTAAAAAGTAGATTCAGTCCTTTAAACGCTAACTAACCTCGACGACGATCGTCTCTGCAGCGGAACAATAAAGTTCGATGTCGTCGCAGGATCACTTGCAGTCGCAGAGCAGAGCGGCGCCTCGTAGCGTCCAGTGCTCCGCCGGCTGCACGCTCCTCAGCTGCAGAGAGAAGATGAAGTTCAGGTCGGTCCGACGCGGTTTCTTGTAGACTGGACACGAGTACAGGCAGACCGCCGCGCCGCCGCCGGCCGGGCGCTTACTGTCCGCCATGTTGGCTGAGCTGATGGCGTACACGTGGACCACGGGGAGGGGAGTGAAGAGGACCTGAGAGGAGACAGAAGAGAGGTTCATGGGAATTTTACAACATTTTTATATATAATTTATTCTATTATTAATAATTATCATTTAATTTAAGCATTTTTCTTTTCATTTAGTTTCTTTCATTTAGATTTAATTAAATATTTATTTTATTTTTCTAATTTCTTTTTATTTAAAACAGTCATTTCTTTTTAAATTTAAACATTTTACATAAATGAGTTTTATTTACGTTTTTCGTTGTTAATAGTTTCTATTTTGTATTATTTTATATTTTTGACATAAATACATAAAATTAATAATTTTAATATTTATTTCTTATAAATTTTGTTTTTAACATTTTCTGTTTTCTTTTTTTTGATATCTATAGACATTGCTTCATTCATTATTGAATTTAGAATTTTGAACGTATTACTTTAAATAAATCACACACACACACACACACCTTGGGCGGGGCCTCCGTGAGTCTGGCGGCACGTCTGTCCCATCCTGCCCCATCCAGGAAGAGGCCGTAGATGTAGACTCCACCCACATCATCTGGGGGCGGAGTCGACACATCCTCCCTCATCATCTTGGTGACATCGTTGCTAAGGGTGACGGTATCCAAAGCCCAGCCCCTGGACAGGTTGGAACGTGTGGTCTCCTGGCGCATGGCGGTCAGAAAACCCTTTGAGAAAAAAACACACACACACACACACACACACACACACACACACACACACACACACAAAAAAAACAAGCTGATTGGACCAGACTGAGGCCACATGTTTCTAAACTCCTGGTTTTCATCCTGAGTGCTCCGGCGCTGTCTGAACCGACCTGTGGGTTGAAGAAGCCGGTGAGCCAGAACTGGTTCGGTCGGCCAGAGCAGATCCAGCCGCCGAGCTGCTGGTTCCTCTCCAGCAGCTCGCTGAACCAGAAGCCCAGCGTGGCCGACGGCCAGCTGAGCCGCAGCCACAGGCGAGGGATCCGGGCGTCGAACATACAGTCGAGAGCGTCGCGCAGGTCCTCCGACATGATGATGGTGCCTGCAGCGACGGAGGTTATGTTAAACAAGCGGTCCTGTGTGTGTGTGTGTGTGTGTGTGTGTGTGTGTGCGCACGCTGTGTCTGACCATCAATTGCCAGTTTGAGGTCGGTGAGCGTGCTCCGTACACTACTGATGACCCGCTGCATGCGGTCCACTTCCTGTCGCAGGAAGATGTTCATTGGCTGAAGTGGACCCATCTTCTGCAGTTGACCTTTGACCTTCAATGCACACTCAGAGTTACTCAACATCTCTGCAGGGAGATCTGTGATCAGATCAATAATGTAATAATAAGAAGATTTTGTATTGTTCTTCATCAGTGAGACAGGGCTGAACCTTCTCCATCGTATTCAGCCTTGATGTGAAACTCCTGTGAGTCACACACACCTCATGAGGAACGTAGTCAGGCGGGAGCTTCTCCAGCATCTCGTTGGCTAATCTCTGCACGCTGGTCTCCCTGGTCTCACCGGCCCCGCCCCCGCTGTCCTTCGGTTGGATGCTGATAATGGTGCTCAGCGTCTCATTGGCTAAGTTGGTCTGGTAGGTGATGTCAGCGTTGGGGTGGAGCCCAAAAACCTGCCAACAGGAAGAGAGAGGTTGAGTGATGGAGCTGCTGGACTGTGTTCTGGAGACCTCCGGGGAAATGAGTGAGTAGGAACAGGAACAGCGTCATCTTGTTTCTGATCTCGGACATCCAGGCTTCACGGTTCAGAGAGCGCTCTGACCTCAGGTGAGTCGACCAGCGGCAGGGCCTCGATGTGCTGCAGGAAGTCCTGGACCGTCCTGGATCTGCTGGGGATGCTGTAGCCTTTATAGAAGCAGAACTTGTCGCTGAAGGTGTTCTCGCTGAACCAGACACGAGTGAAGGTGTTGAGGAGACGTTTGTCCAAGTCGTCCGTCACCCGGCCGCCGTACTGGACCTCACCTGGGTACGGACAGGATGGACAGAGTCAGGTGGGAACGTTTAAAAAATCTGATTTTGGAAGAGAGCAGCGATGAAGTCAGAGGTTTTGCGCTTTGCTCCAGAGAGAGAAAAGGAGGATGTCCCTCATTTCACTCAGCCTGCTGTTGTCTCCTGTCGTGTCCTGTTCTGTCAGGTTACGTCTTGTTGTGTCCTGTTCTGTCAGGTTACGTCCTGTTCTGTCCTGTTCTGTCAGGTTACGTCTTGTTGTGTCCTGTTCTGTCAGGTTACGTCTTGTTGTGTCCTGTTCTGTCAGGGTACGTCTTGTTGTGTCCTGTTCTGTCAGGTTACTTCCTGTCGTGTCCTGTTCTGTCAGGTTACGTCTTGTCGTGTCCTGTTCTGTCAGGTTACTTCCTGTCGTGTCCTGTTCTGTCAGGTCACGTCTTGTCGTGTCCTGTTCTGTCAGGTTACTTCCTGTCGTGTCCTGTTCTGTCAGGTCACGTCTTGTCGTGTCCTGTTCTGTCAGGTTACTTCCTGTCGTGTCCTGTTCTGTCAGGTTACTTCCTGTCGTGTCCTGTTCTGTCAGGTTACGTCTTGTCGTGTCCTGTTCTGTCAGGTTACTTCCTGTCGTGTCCTGTTCTGTCAGGTCACGTCTTGTCGTGTCCTGTTCTGTCAGGGTACGTCTTGTCGTGTCCTGTTCTGTCAGGTTATGTCCTGTCGTGTCCTGTTCTGTCAGGTTACGTCCTGTCGTGTCCTGTTCTGTCAGGTTACGTCTTGTCGTGTCCTGTTCTGTCAGGTTACGTCTTGTCGTGTCGTTTCCTGTTCTGTCAGGTTACGTCCTGTCGTGTCCTGTTCTGTCAGGTTGTGTCCTGTTCTGTCAGGTTAGGTCTTGTCTTGTCGTGTCCTGTTCTGTCAGGTTACTTCCTGTCGTGTCCTGTTCTGTCTGGTTACTTCCTGTCGTGTCCTGTTCTGTCTGGTTGTGTCCTGTTCTGTCAGGTTACTTCCTGTCGTGTCCTGTTCTGTCAGGTTACGTCTTGTCTTGTCGTGTCCTGTTCTGTCAGGTTATGTCCTGTCGTGTCGTGTCCTGTTCTGTCAGGTTACGTCCTGTCGTGTCGTGTCCTGTTCTGTCAGGTTACTTCCTGTCGTGTCCTGTTCTGTCTGGTTGTGTCCTGTTCTGTCAGGTTACGTCCTGTCGTGTCCTCATCTGTCAGGTTATGTCCTGTAGTGTCCTGTCATGTTGCGTTGTGTTTTGTCGAGTTGGATCTTGCTCTGACACATCTTGTCCTGTTGAATCTGGTGTCATATTTTGTTTCATATCTTGACATATCAAACATCTCAGTCTCTGAAATCTCATTTTATCTGTTAAGTCTGAAACTTTACAGCAGCTTCAGCTTTGACAGGCGGAGAACCGATCAGCTGGAGGAGCTTTCGAGGTCTACTGAGTGACTCGAGCTGTTACTGCGAGGCCAGCCTGGTTCAGGAGTCTCTCGTCCGGTGGAGTAAAGAGCGGAGCGGATTTAAAGAAGACGCACCCAGCATGTAGCGCAGGCAGCTCCAGTTGACTCCTCTCTTTGAGTCCAGGTCGTCCAGGTGGTTCTGCACAAACTGCATGCTGGAGGTAAAATCTGCCTGGTTGAACTCGTAGGGGATGTTCCAGCCGAGAGGACCGAACTTACGACGCTCCTGATGGGACGAGAGGCAATAAAAAGCAAGTGTTGTGTAGTATATTACTGTGTGTATGAGTGTGTGTGTGCGTGTAATAGAGTACTAATCAGAGAGTAAAAATGAATTTAATAGAGGAATTCTTCTTCTTTCCAAATCACATTAACTAGTCAGAGACTTTAAACTGAATGTGGTCACTTCCTGCAGATACCTGCACGGTGGTGTGCAGGAAGGCCACGGCGTACAGCAGAGGCTTCCACTGAGGCAGGTTACTGATCTCTAACTGATCCTGAGTGACGCCGCTGAAGGTCCTCTTCAGACCAGCTTTCATCCCTGATCGAGACAGAGGAGCAAAGGAGCAACCGTGTTTCAGTAAAACAGTATGAACGGTTGGATTCACTTCAGAAATAAATGAATTAATACGTATATCAATCAAGTAGCTGTGATGAAACGAACCGTAAAGAGGAACAGAGGTATAATGTATCACAAAAAGATGACGGAGGAAGAGGAGGAGGAGGAGGAGCAGGAGGAAGGAGGGAAGCGTTCACTGAAGTAGGAGGAGGAGTCTATTACCAAGAGGAGGTTCATTGGTGAACTTGATGGAGGACTGAAGGAAAGTGATGGGGAATCTGTACAAACACAAACAGTGAAATCACACGTCTTCTGGTTTCAGCAGTTAAAACAGGCTTTAGTTCAGTGTTACTTTAACTTCTTGACCTTTCCTCTAGCGCCACCCTCAGGACAAACTTGACATTTTAACTCCACTACTGTTCAGACTCCGTGTTTCATCAGTCGTTGAACGGGTCATTGCATTTCTCTGGAAAACTCGAGTGACGTGATGCCAGCAGGTGTGATCAGTTACCTGGGGTGCACGTCGGTCGTCAGCCACACCCGGAAGCCTTTGTGCACGCTCTCCGGCGCCGCTGCAGTGACCGTCTCCAGCAGCTCGTCCAGGAAGTCCAGTCCCAGGTGGCAGTTCTGCAGGAGGAGCCAGCCGCCGTCCGTCATGCTGGTGGCCAATAGCCTGCGAGCGTGAACCTCTTGGCCCTGCCCCATGGAGATGGGCCGGCACGGTGCCCCCTGCAGTAGAGATCAGGCTCTGCATCACCTGTCCATCATTTCAAGATCTAAGGCTTACCAACCATCCATGCAAATGAGCTGTTGAGTGTCCAACAGTGTCCTGAAAAATAGTACTAACAAAAGGTTTCTTAAAATCAAAGTACATTTTTTGTATCACAATCTGGTCTCCTAGAAATGATGTGTTTATATGACCACCCTGTTTTCATAATCATGTCGTGGTGAGAAACGTAACCGCCACCTGGATTATGTTTGTTTGTTTTTTATTTGTTTTAAATTAGTTGTATATAAATGTAATTTCTAGGAGACAGAGCTGTCCATTAACTGTTAAACCTCCAAAAAAATCTCCATGCGGTCATGTTTATACTTCCTTATACATAAATATACATCTCCGGATGGATGGATGGATGGATGGATAGATAGATAGATAGATAGATCTCAATCCCTTCATGCATTTCTGTCCATTAAGTGATCCTCTATCCTCTATATGGGTTTTTTCTAATCTTTTGTTATCCTGATTAATTCATTATCTCCTCTCTCATCCATCTATTGAAGAACTTAAAACCTGTGGAATAATGTATGCTCACTGTGGTGAACAGAATGAATATCGATATCGCTAAGTTGGTTGCCGTAGTTGGTTGCCTCCTCCATCCACTGATTTGTTTTCAGTCTTTCTCTTCCTGTCTCCACCTGTTGCAGCCATTCATTCACCTTGTTCTTGGCCAGTCTCTCTATGTTCTCAGTCGGGTCAGAGCCCATCGACAGCAGGCAGACCATCGGCGTCCTGCTGTCACTCTCTGCCAGCATGGCGTCCAGGTCCAGAACCAGACCTTCAGCATACTGGTGACCCAGAGACTCTGAGATGTAGTGACGCGCCTGGACACACGGACACACACACACACACAGAGTGAAATAAAATGTCGCTAACTGTAAGCGTGCTATCAGAAACTGTTACTACATCTGTCAGCTTCAGGTTTGTTCCTGTTAGCAGTATAACATCACCTCTGTTACCTTCTTTAGCTGTTAGCATGTTAGCATTATAACTTTAGCTCTCACTGTTATGTTATCCTGAAGTGTTAGCATTACATCTACTGTGCTAAAGTCTAACTTAAACCATCATCCCACTTTGTAGCTAAAAATGACATCAGTGTGTTGTTTAAAAGCATCATAAATCATTTTTTTATTATTAAAGGAAGAAAAAAGGTCTTTGCAGAAACATCTAGGCTAGCTGGACGTTGGCGTCTGTGTTTGACTGACTGCAGCTGCATGTTTGCAGCTACGTTTACGTGCTGCAGCTCAGCAGCTAACTGGCTATCTACTGCTAACGTCAGCAAGCAGTGCTCTTCTCCCCAATGAATATTTGCTTTGTCACCTGTTCAACAAGCAGGACAAAACTTTAGCATGAAGCTAATGTGGATCTCACTGCTATATGGAGGATTTGATTGGCTGCATCAAATTCAAGCAAAATCATTAAAATTCGTCAACATGAAAGCAAAAATCCTCAAACCTCCATTTCTACCTTTTGGTTTCTGATTGTTTCGAAGGAGACACATGACAACAGAGCAGGTACTTTGTTTTTGTACAAGACAAAAATAAAATGGAATTTTTAAGTTTGAACTCAAGTTCGAACTTTTTGGACTGTTAGCATTAAATCTGGGCATGTTAGCACTAAGACACATCTCCACTAAGTTCTCGATCCTTGTCCTCCAGTTTAGTACAAACAGACTGCGGTGTTCAGCAGGCAGACCTGAGCGGTGGTTCGGTCGGGACACCAGCTCCGGATCAGCAGAAGCTTCCGGAAGGTGTCGAGCTTTTCCTCGTAGCCGTCAGGCAGCGTGGCATCCTCTGGCACCGGGTGGTCGAACCAGGTCCTCCAGGCACGCTCGTTCTGGCTCACCTGGAAACGTGAAAAAATAAGTTCTGCAAGTTTGTGTGTTGCAGCTTTACCAGCTCAAATGTCACTGGATTTGGGTTCAACCTGAGTCAGGATCTGGGTGAATGGTGGCAGGCCAGACAGCTGCACCAGGTTGAGCCAGGTCTGATCCAGGATCCAGCGCCGTGGTTTGGATTCTACAGAGTTCAGATCCAGGGAGGCTCCACCTACACACGTATGGGGTGTTTACTTTACTGTCAAAATACTCTGGTAAAAGAAGAAACGCATGGAGAAAGGAGGAGGAGAAAGATGGGCAACCTTTGACGAAGGTGAGCACCTCGGGGTGCGAGATGTTTCGGGCCTGAAGGTCGATCTTCAGAGCCAGCAGCAGAGTGAACAGCAGTTTGTGTTCCTCGTACAGACTCCTGGCTGTGTAACCGTACACCTGAGGGAGGACAAACATGTGCTCGGTTACACCTGCAGTATAATTATCCAATCAAAATCTAAATCAGTCTTATAGTAATTATAGCAGGTCAGAATCACCCCAACAAATAAAAGAGCGCAGATTAGATCAAATCTTTTATTGATGGAGGACTTAAGGGTCACATCTTTGGTTTGAATTCAAAGCCTTGCTTGTGAACAGCACCTGGAAGGTGAGGAAGGTGATGATGTTGCTGATACGTTTGGAGGTGAGCTGCGACTTGGCTGAATGCCGCATGGATGAGTCGAAGAGCCCCAGGAACTGCCGCAGAGAGGTCTGGTACATGACGTTGACCAGCGACAATTCCACGATCAGGAAGTAGAGGATGCTTCCCCTGGTGGCCACTGGCCGGTACTCCTCCCTGGCCTGGTTGATCTTCACCTCCGTCTCTGCCGCGACCGACAGCTTCTCACTCACCTGGGAGACAAGAAAACAGGACTGTGTCCTTCAACCAGAGAAACTTCATGGTGTGTTGTTTCAGATGCTGTTTCACAGGTTCAATCAAACATGGAGGAAAAAAATACTGTAAACAACACACAGACAGGGAGCGGTACCTCCTGAGCTGTGGTCTTGGTGACCCTCAGAACCTCGATCAGAGACTGGTCCTCCACTAGGGAGCCCTGTGTGCTGGTCAGTCTGAACAACAAACTGTCCTCCAGCTCCTGCATCTTCCTCTTGTTAGAGGTAACCTCCTCTAAGAGCTTCACTCGTTCCGCCTCCAGCTCCTGGTGGACGTCAGATTCAGATTTATGATGTTTAAGGTTTAGGATTTGGACAGGTATCATCACTGTTCAGGCACAGACTTCTACCTTTTATCCCAGTTGTGCTAATCCACAGGTACTCCTGCAGACTAACAATCCTTATTATAGAAAAAGATGAGCTGATTCTAATCATCTGGATCTGATTATGGCGGGTTCGTTATCAACTATCACGTCAGACTGATAAACTGGGTGCGATTTTGGATGCAAATTTCATCAAATCAATGTTTAGTAGCAATTCCACAAACATAAAACAACAGTTAGAGTAACTTTACTAAACATAAACTGGGCTGGACTGAAGCATCTTAACTAGCCAACTAACAGGCTAACTAACCAACTGGATAATTAGCTAACCCATAGCTAAGTACCAAACTAATTAGCTAACTACAGAATTGTTGAACACCTACTATTGAACTACATAGCCAACTAAGTAACTGGTTAAAGAGTTAACTGGCTAACGACTGCCGTGGTGTAGTGACCTGTTTCTCCAGCAGTATGACCCGTCCCAGTAGCTGGTCCTCCAGGCCTCGCTGGGTGACGGTGAAGTCCACCACGGCCGTCCTGGCGCTGACCTCAGGGCTGTATGCAGGGTTGGCCAGCTTGGTGGTGATATAGAGCATGAATCCCTTCATCACATCCACCTCCTTATCTCCTACCTTCACCTGCAGGAGGTGGACGGAGGAAGGAATCACATCACCAAAGTGATGATATGGTTGGGATTCATCTCTCGTTTGTTTTTCAGTTTGAATAATAAAACTGAATGTATGTAGTTTGATTTATTTAGATGAGATGTGATATGACAGAAAAAGAAAAGGGACTGATGTCCTACTTTATGAGTTGATCCAGACTTTATGTAGTTTTTGTCCAGTATGTTGTCCAGGACGGGGTCCAATTCCTCCCCTACGTCCTCCAGCAGCAGGGGGCGCCCCAGGGACAGACTGTCCTCCAGGTGGGAACGGAAATATTTATGGTTCAGAGACGTCACCTGAGACACAGAGGACCAACCAACAATCAGTGAAACACTCAAATTTATTCTGACCTCCGGTGTCTTTGGTTTGTTTACACTTCTCACCAGCAGGGGGCGCATGAAACTTTATGAACAGGGGTGTAAAAAGAATCCCGCCTCATCCTCACCTGTAGTTGCTGTTCTCTCTCTCTGTTCTGGATCCAGTTCTTGCCCTGGCCCTGGGGGTCTATCAGCAGCGGGTAGCGGGACGCCTTTGTCACCACGATGCCGTTTTGGATGGACAGGTCGTCGCTGGGTAAACCCTGCAGGTTCCACTCGCTCACTGTGGCGTTGTCCACCAGCAGCCCAATCACATTCAAGTCCTGCAGGAGAGTTTTCAGTGACATCATCATATCTTTAAACTTCCTCACGACAGTTCTGAACTAACAACCTTTAAATGGCATTTCAATGTCAAGATTTGTTCTTCTCTCCCATCAGATTAGTTTGGCTGTGAGCTGTTTCTGCGAGTTTCTTTAGTCATTTTGATGTTTATGGATATTCATTAAGTATTGATTCAAACAACATATTGGTATATATGTCTGCCTTAACTTAACATAAATTCTTAAAGTTTGCATTTAAATAACAGGCAGGTTTGAACAAATACTGTGATGGAATTAAAGGTACTATAAAATATAAAATATAAAAATATATAAAACGAGAAATTAGCTTGTCTCTAACATAAGCCTGTTTAAAATAAAGGCCTGGTTCCCTCTGCCGGGTATTTAAACTGGAGTTTTGCCAGAGAGGTTTTGTTTGCAGTCCTGTAAGGTGACTGGTAAGCTGTGCCATGCAAGAAAGGATGAGGTGACTGTGCTGATCTGGATCCAACAGCACCACCATGTGGCCATTTATGAGGAGCTTTTGACTTGAAAATTGAACATGAAAAAAATCATTTTATTTAATTTAACATAGAAGTATAATACTGAGAATCATTAATGTGGGCGATAGAGTTTGCAGGTATTCAGAATATGATCAGACGATGAAAAAGTTGTATAACTGCTGTATTCAGAGAGACATGAACTGTTTGAAACAAGCCTCAGTGAAGTGACGTCTGTGGTCTTACAGGACTGAAGGGGATGAGTCTCTCCTCCATCTCTTTCTTCCAGAGCTCCAGCATCAGGCTGCGGAACTCCTGGTTAAAGGGACCTGCGTAAGACAGGAAGCCTGCGGACAGAAGGACGTCCCCAACCAGGTGTTTGATCTGAGTCTGGAACCCAGCGCTGCTGTCGGTCCAACGAACCTGAACACAAAGAGGGGTGATTGATGGGTGGATGACAGGTTAGATGGATGGATGATGGACGAAGTATGAAGCTGACCTTCTCTCCTCCCAGTCCATCGATCAGAGCCGTAGCATTGGCCATCTTGCGGCGGCAGGCCTGGGCGTCGTCCTCCAGGTCCTGCTTCTCCTTCATAGCAGCGTCGTAAAGCGCCTAAAGTTCAGGACGCATCGCTTGAATTATTTAAAGATATCAACACGACGAAACAAGTCGAGAAAAAACTCAAATCCTGGGGTTGGTTTCAGGTTAATGTCTGAATTTATTTCCAAACATCTTAAGAAGCAGTAATTTGCCATAAATTCTAGGTAAAATAATATTGTTAATATAAAATAATCTAAACGTGAAAACGTGGCTGACAGAGCAGCCGCGTTTTCAGGATGGTTTTCTTGGACAAACAAAAATGACTGATGACTCTCTCTCATTACTCTGTAATCGTTAGAAAACCATAAACTATGAGCCATGTTTGTTGTTGTTCGTCGTTTGGTGCCACTGCCAGCAGTCGTCACTGACGGTCAGTGGGGGAGGAAGTATTCAGAACTACTGCTGAAGTAAAAGTTCTAATACCACAGTGTGAAAATACTCTTCTACAAGTAAAAGTCCTGCATTCAAAACCTTACTGAAGTAAAAGTATGTCAGTACAATGTATTTACAGTACTTAAAGTAAAAGTCCTCATGTAGCAGTAAAATGTTTCCTGTCAGTGTTTCTCTTCATCTCTGATGTTTGTGGATTAATATTCCTGCTGTGGATGTTTCAGGTTTCAGGCTCATTTGAACTACTTTATATCCTGTTGGCTGGTTTAATCTGCAGTGATGCATCATATCCTATAAGATCATCACATGTTTGTCCTGTGAGAACCTCGTATCTCAGAAAAACAGCCTGTTTTCAGCTCTGTGAGGATTTATTTTCAGCTGATCCAAGAGGCTTTTTAAACAGTTTATTTAGCTGAAGAAGACGTGAAGGAAAACTTCATCCTTCAGTTCATCACAAACATTCAACAGCAACACATCTGGAGATACGAGCTTTTCACTGGAAAGGAAGGAATCTGAAAAGTAACTAGTAACTAAAGCTGTAGTCAAGTAGAAGTATACATTAGCGTGAAATGGAAAAACCTCAAGTACCTCACATTTGTACTTGCATACAGTACTTGACCCCGTTACATTCATCAACTTACTGAGTTACATTCTACTACTGCGGATTGTTACCATGGCAGCACTAGTCAAGAGGACATTGTTACCATGGAAACATGGCTCTAAGTTTAGCCTGGGGGTAGGATAGCCAAATTTAAAGGTTAAAAGAAGTCATTCCTTACTTTGTGCAACTGTCTGACCTGCACCAGCCTGAAATTTGTATGACGTCATCAGCTGGTGTGTGTGTGTGTGTGTTACCTGCACAGCATCCAGCTCCTGCTGTTTAGCATCCAACTGTTCCTGAGCTTTAGCAAGTTCGGTCTGAGCGACCACCAGGCGAGCCTCCTGCAGGGCCAGGTTAGCCTGCACAAATACACACACACGCGCAAGCACACACGCGCAAGCACACACATGCGCAAGCACACACACATGCACACATGCACGCACAAACACACACACAATGAGTCATTTGTTGCACAATCAACCTGAATTGTTGCTGCTCCGACACCTGTCTTGCATGTAGCTCCTCTGTATCTGTACCTTCAGAGGCAGCACCTCCTTGTTGATGGCGAAGAAGTCGGCCATGGCCTGAGTCCAGGAGCAGAGTCCCGCCACGTTGCCGCAGATCCTCTTGGCTGACTCCAGGTTGTAGTCGTCCATTTCCAGGTAGGGAGCGAGCAGCTCCACCACCTCCTCCGTGATGGAGTCCTACAGCACAAACACACAGTACAGGAGTGCTACTGCCTCCTCGGGCGGAGGATGTAGCACTCAGACTGGCTGCGGCCCAGCGGCAGCACCTGGAGGCCGGATCGATTCACCAGAAGGCTGTCGTCAAACCAAGAGCCAGGAGGACTAGATTCTGGCTGCTGTTCACACATGGTGAGATTTTAGGACTCAAATAGAGACAAGAGACTTGATAAGATCATCAAGAAGGCCGGCTCTGTACTCGGACTCAGACTTGAGTCTTTTGAGACTGTGGTGGAGAGGAGGACGCTGAATAAACTGCTATCCATCATGGACAATGATCAGCACCCTCTCCATCACACAGTGGACAGACAGCGGAGCACCTTCTCCCACAGGCTGCTGCAGCTCCGCTGTCGAAGGGACAGATACAGGAAATCTGTCCTGCCACATGCCATTACACTGTACAATAACAGCTGAAGATAATAATAATAATACAATACTTCTTACCACGACTGTTTGCTTTTGATATTTTATTATGTATATAATTTTTTACTGCTTGCTATTTCGATATTTTATTATATATAGTTTGTTCTTACAGTCACGGTACACTTTATTTTCACTGCCACTCGCTTTTGATATTCTTATTTTGATATTCATTTTGGATATTCTTTTTTGTGCAATACTTTAACTACTGTTTACTATTTGGCTATTTTATTATTATTGTTATGTATATAATCTTTTTACTGCTCGCTATTTTTATATTTTTATTATGTATAGTTTGTTCTTTATAGTCTTATTTTCACTTATTTCACTGTGTGTAATGCTGCTGCTGCACTGCAATTTCGCAGCTTGGGATAAATAAAGTCTATCTATCTATCTATCAATATGATGTGTGACACATGGAGATATTTGTAGCTGGCTGATGTCAGCATTAATGTTAAAAAATCCTGGGAAAAAAAACGCTGCGTGACACGCACGCACGCGCTCACACGCACACGCACGCACACACACACACACACACACACACACACACACACACACACACACACACACACACACACACACACACACACACAGTCCAGGGTTTTTCCAGCTCTAAGAATACAGATGACCAGTGCCAGCTTCACTAATCCACAGTTTAGCAGGCATGTAACACACACACACACACACACACACACACACACACACACACACAGAGGGAAACTCCCTTCTCATCTTATCACACTACTGCCATCACCTGCTTTTATAATACTGTGTGCGTGTGTGTGTGTGTGTGTGTGTGTGTGTGTGTGTGTGTGTGTGTGTGAGACCTTGCTGAAGTTGAGCAGCGTGCTGAGGAAGGCTGTGTTCTGCATCAGCTTCAAGGCCTCGGTCCACGACGGTCGCGGACACGGCCGCTCGGGGTCAGCGGTCACGGCGTCGATCTGAGAGAAACAAGCGAAAGAAGAGAGCGATAGGTGATAAACGAAGGACAGGACGGCGCAGCATCTACCTGACCGTCTGAAACCAGGTGAGACCGAGCGACCTTCCTCTGGAACAGCAGCAGAACAGCGTCCATGATCCTCATGATGAGATGAGGAGGCTTCTGCAGCTTCCTCACTGTGGCGATGTCAGCTGGTTTAATGGTCTGCAGACAAAGAGAGTTCATCCGGAGGTCATCCATCACTCACTGACGACTGCTGACGACTCAGTGGAAATCTCTCATTCACTAATTGCACTAACGCCCTCTGCTGGCAGAAGAGGAGTTCAGCAGATTCCAATTTCTAAAAACTGTCTACGTCTGTGTGTGTGTGTGTGTGTGTGTGTGTGTGTGTGAGTGTGTGTGACCTGTAATGCGGCCTCAGCAGCTTCTAGTGCAGGTTTTGCAGCTTCCAGTTTGGTCTCTGCTGCCGTTTTATCAGCCTCGATCTCGTCGACGATGAGTTGAGCTTTATCCTTCACCTTCTGCACCTGCTGCTTCACCTGAAGAGAGGGGACGGATTCAAACTGCACTTTCTGGCCACTAGAGGGCACAACAAGCTGACAGAGAGTCACTGAGCTCATCTATGGACCATTTCATTGTTGTTGTTGAGTGTCTTTGATGCTTCCTGGATCCTGTAGAGGAGTTTCTGTTGGGATCAGGACTCAGTCATTGGTAGCTGAACTGTGGGTTTGTATTAAACACTGACGCTCTGAGCTTTTCTAGTTCAGTATCTAGTTATCAACATGGATTTGACATGTTTTTAACAGTCTGTTCACACTACGGCTCATAAAAATAGCATTCATTTTGCAAAGTGAATGAAACGATAATAATAATTTGGTTATTTCAAAGTCTGCCCCCACAGTGTTTGCTTACAGAACTTGCTAACGACATGATATTTTGTCTCTTCGTGCGTCGCTGCATCGAACCTTTTCAGCAGCCTGAGCTTTCGCTGTGACCTCCTGCAGGACTTCATCTGCCCTCTGGGAGGCGACGGCTAGCTCCTGCTCCTTCACCACCAGCTCCTCAGAGAGCTGAGACACCGACTGCTCCGCCTCCATCAGCTTAGACAGACCTGCGACAAACAACGGCAGCAATCAGGTCCGGCCTCTTCGTAAGAACCAGACTATTGCAAACATCCCGCAGCCTTACCCGTCCTCATGCGCTCGGCCAGCGTGCCCACGTGAGCGATCTTCTCGCCGTAGATGATCTTGTAGCTGTCGATGAAGGACAGGTACGATTTGGGCGTCACAAACGTTTGTCGGCGGAAACGCTCAAAGTACTCTGCGCATTTCTCCGCCACCAGGTCCTGCAGGGACAGAGGTCGTGTGATCAGATGGCTGATCACGCTGGTGATATCATCGTATAGCGGGCACTACCTGGAATGTTCCCATGGTAACCACCACGCTCTGCTTCACGTCCTTGGAGCAGCAGAGTTCCTGGTACTGGGACAGGAAGTGATGCGATACGGCCACCAGGGCGTCCCGAGGCCAGCGCTGGAACCAGTCCACGGTGCAGCCCGATATCAGGCCTGGGAACTGTTCCGGTCAAAGGTCAAGGTTCACTTCAACACGTTCTGTAACTCACGTATTTTTAATCTGGCTGTTTCTGGCCTCACCTTTAAGGCGCGAGTCCGAAACTTCTCCCCGACAGGCGAGAAGCAGAGGACGACGTGGAGGTTGCTCCGCACTCGGGACAGGAAGAAGTCGTAGAGGTTTTCTGAGGTGGGAGGTCGGCGAGGGTGCTGTCGCTTCATGACGGGGATCAGATCCTGAGTGATGTCATCCAGCTCGTCACGAGCAAACAGACTGGAAACCTCACCGCTGGCCAGGACGTTGTTCATGTACTCTGTGATGGAGAGGTCAGGCGAGGCTAAATGTTTCAAACCAATCAATGAAGGCTACATTTACACGGAAAACAGACTGTTCAGCAACATCTAAAGCCAAACAACTACTTATAGTGAAATTATCAGGATGTCGTCTGCACGGTAACATTACGGCGGTAACGATGTGACGGTCAGTTACCCAGGAAGGCTTCGTCTTTAATGTCGTTGTCAGTGAAGACGAACGTGACTCCTTTTCCCCGCTGACCAGCGATACGATACAGAGTCTTCAGGTCCTCGAGCAGGTTACTGCAGCTGTACGACCTGCAGGACACACACACACACACACACACACACACACACACACAGACGAGTGGATATTTGTTTAATTAGAAAACATATTTTAGACTTTTTTTCTTCATGTTGGTCAAAAACTGCGTTCCGTGCAGCTGCTGCGTACAGACTTCATCCTCTAAATATCCAGAAGTTTACAACCGTAATAAAATAAGAGATCCTGTTTAAAAATATAAACTGAGTGCCCTGGTGGTCTGGTGGCCTGGGGGTTTGAGGCAGTCTGGGGGTTTGAGGCAGTCTGGGGGTTTGAGGCGGTCTGGGGGTTTGAGGCGGTCTGGGGTTTTTGAGGCAGTCTGGGGGTTTGAGGTGGTCAGTGGGTTTGAGGTGGTCTGGGGTTTTTGAGGCAGTCTGGGTGTTTTGAGGCGGCCTGGGGGTTTGAGACAGTCTGGGGGTTTGAGGTGGTCTGGGGTTTTTGAGACAGTATGGGGTTTTTGAGGTGGTTTGGGGTTTTTGAGGCAGTCTGGGGGTTTGAGGTGGTCTGGGTGTTTTAGGCAGTCTGGGGTTTTTGAGGCAGTCTTGGGGTTTTAGGCAGTCTGGGGGTTGTGAGGCGGTCAGTGGGTTTGAGGTGGTCTGGGGGTCTTGAGGTGGTCTGGGGGTCTTGAGGTGGTCTGGGGGTCTTGAGGTGGTCTGGGGGTTTTAGGCGGTCTGGGGGTTGTGAGGTGGTCAGTGGGTTTGAGGTGGTCTGGGGGTCTTGAGGTGGTCTGGGGGTTTTGAGTTGGTCAGTGGGTCTGAGGCGGTCTGGGGGTCTGAGGCGGTCTGGGTCTGAGGCGGTCTGGGATCCTGTTTAACAATATAAACTGAGTGCCCTGGTGGTCTGGTGGCCTGGGGGTTTGAGGCAGTCTGGGGGTTTGAGGCGGTCTGGGGGTTTGAGGCGGTCTGGGGTTTTTGAGGCAGTCTGGGGGTTTGAGGTGGTCAGTGGGTTTGAGGTGGTCTGGGGTTTTTGAGGCAGTCTGGGAGTTTTGAGGCGGCCTGGGGGTTTGAGACAGTCTGGGGGTTTGAGGTGGTCGGGGGTTTTTGAGACAGTCTGGGGTTTTTGAGGTGGTTTGGGGTTTTTGAGGGAGTCTGGGGGTTTGAGGTGGTCTGGGTGTTTTAGGCAGTCTGGGGTTTTTGAGGCAGTCTTGGGGTTTTAGGCAGTCTGGGGGTTGTGAGGCGGTCAGTGGGTTTGAGGTGGTCTGGGGGTCTTGAGGTGGTCTGGGGGTCTTGAGGTGGTCTGGGGGTCTTAGGCGGTCTGGGGGTTGTGAGGTGGTCAGTGGGTTTGAGGTGGTCTGGGGTTTTTGAGGTGGTCTGGGGTTTTTGAGGCAGTCTGGGGGTTTGAGGTGGTCAGTGGGTTTGAGGTGGTCTGGGGGTCTTGAGGTGGTCTGGGGATTTTAGGCGGTCTGGGGGTTGTGAGGTGGTCAGTGGGTTTGAGGTGGTCTGGGGGTTTTGAGTTGGTCAGTGGGTCTGAGGCGGTCTGGGGGTCTGAGGCGGTCTGGGTCTGAGGCGGTCTGGGAGGGTACGAGCTGTGTGCTCGTATCCTCCTCCACCTCAGGAGCATTAAAGTGCTGAGCTGTCCGTCACTGAGCTTCATCCTGATGATGCAGGATCCAATCAGCCGTCTGTCAGTCTGTTTACTCCTCTTGATTCTTTTCTAAAAGGTCAATGTGAACAAGAGCTGGACCAGAACTAAACAGCGGATCCAGACCAGGTCTGGACCAGATGAACTGAACTGCAGGTGTGAATTCAGACTTAAAGCCACTCGGAGCTCTGTTAGAGTTATGAAGTGGTTTCTGCAGGACTGAGTGACGTAACGGTGCTGAGGAGGTTGTTCGATCAGTCCTGTTTCCCGCTTTGTTGACCGAGTTGCTTGATCGATCAATAACACAGCGGTTGTGTGGTGGAGGCGTGCGTCGTGTTTCTACCTGGTCAGCGTGATCTGGAAGGTTTGGTATCCTGCGATGAACGACGCCAACCTCGTCAGACTCTGCTTCCCCGAGCCCCCGACCCCGACCAGCAGGGCGTTTCCCTGCGGCGTCCGCAGGATCCGCGAGATCCGCATCAGGTGGATCATCGCGTCCTGCCATTGGACGAAACAGAGAAGGTCGTCCACCAATAGAAATACAGAATGGGCAGAATCCATCTTTGACCACAGCTCTGGTGAACGAGCGAGCCAGAAATTAACCAATCACAGTGCTCCAAATGCTACATTCAGTGTTAGTGACTGACTGCTAACTCCCTCCTGCATAAAAGCTGACTACATTATCTTTTATCAGTTAGGTAAAAGCGCTAGTTAAAGTTTGGAAAAACATGGCCGCTCGATGAAGATGACGAGTCAGAAATTCTAATATTACCTTGAAGAAGACCAGGTCCATGGCTCCGCCCCTCACTGCCTCGTTGTACTGCTGCTGGAAAAAAGACAGCCGCTCCGCCAGAGTGTCCAGCGACGGGATTGGCTCATACACCTGTCAATCATATCAGCACACCAAACATTACTTGTCACACCAACACCTGACGGCCTAACCACTGCGGCAACGTGAGGAAGACCAAAGTACTGAAGAAGACAAAAAACTTGGATTGACTTTAAACACAATAATAAAATAAATGCAGTGAAAATGAGACGTCATTGGATGTAACACGTCTCCTCTGAGTTGAGGACCTTTGGAGCCTCCAGCTCGGCGTCTTCGGGTTCGTCCCCCGTCGCCTCCGGAGCTTCACGCAGGAAGTCCACGAAGCTGCAGTCCCACTGAGCATGCTCAGTCAGAGTTCTCCCATGATCCTCCACTGTGACCTGACGGAGAGAGGGTTCGATGAAAAAATAAACAGCTGTGCCCGAGTTTATTCATGCACAGCACCGTCATTTGTTGTTGCAGATCCTTTTATTTGTTCTACTTTTCATCGACTCCGTCATCATGTAGTATTTAGTATTTCATTTTATTAGATATGCATATATATACAATGTGTATATTTATCTCAACATGTTCATCGAGCATGTTTGACTTAGAAAATTCCTTTAGGCTAAATAAAGTTCTTCTAATGACGATAATACTAATAATTAAAGGAATGTGTCCACACACACCTTCTCCACGATGCTGTTGAAGGTTTGTCTGTCGCTGCTGTCGACGAAGCGGTCGGCGATCACTCGACAACATTCATGATGGAAGAGAGCCGAGAGGAGCTGAGAGCTGTGACACACGTCAGGCTTCACGGTCAGGATGCCCTGAAACGCACGCACGCACGCACGCACGCACGCAAAAAAAACCTCCACCTTCAACCTGTAACTTCACACCTGTTCAGTTTGTCTTCTTCAGAGTCAACGAGAGAAAAGAAAAACATTAACGATGCTGTGATGATGATGATGATGATTCTACCTGCCAGATTCTGCTGAGGTCCCTCAGGTTGAAGATGTAGTGAAACTTAGCAGGAGACGGCAACATCTGAGGGAACAGAGGAGAGGCAGCTTCACTGGGTTTGATGCAATCGCACACAAACCAAAGATATTTTCAGCCTAAAAACAGAAGAGTGTGTGTGCGGGGGGGCACAGGGGGTCAAACTGTAACTGAGATGGAAATGTGTTCACACAGGTTGGTAAAACAAGTAGAAGAAAGGAGGAAGCTGCACTCAGTGAGGGTGTTTTGCTGGGATATACATCAGGCCTTCAGAATAAAAGCATCAGTCTGTTATGTGCAGCAAACAGGACACACATTAAAGTGCATGACATGTTTTTATCAATCTGCGCTTTCATTCAGTGAGTATCACGGTTAAAGTTTGCTTCTTGAAGGAAATGTCAGAAGAGGCTGTTAAATCTAGTCTGTCGATTAGGCCTCCACCTTCAGCACCCTCTAAACTTTCTACCCCCTACCCGAACCAGGGTTTGTATTCCCACCCCGCTTTTATTGGTGCAGTTGGTGAGAGGCAGGGGTAGATGATGGTAGTGCGGCAATCGGCAGTTACATGTAGCATCTAGGCCTGTGATAGCATTGTAGCAGCTAACAATAGCTAAAGCAGTATGATGGTATCTTAGCACTTAGCATTGGCATGTAGCAGTTAGTATTGGTAGTATAGGTGAATCTAGCTTTATTGTCTTCTTCTGTTCCTCTTAGCAGGTAGCAGTTAGCATTTAGCATTAGCATTAGCTAAGTGGTAGCATCGGTACTGGCCACTACCTGGAGCATCTCCTAAACAGGCCTGGGTCAGCTGATCCACCTGATAACCCCCAGAGACGTGTTAGGAATCACTGCTCTTTGGCAGGTATAGAGGCAGATTAGGGTTTTTTAATTAACTAAAAAAGATCAAACTTTTAACGTCCTTTTATTCTGAAATCAATACTTCAGATGAGGAAAGTTAAACGATCAGAGTCACAGAAAAACTGGATTTTGAATTCTGTCATCATTTATGAAGCAGGAGAGAGGAACAGAAGGTTTTTATATGTTACAGATAAAGAACAAATAAAGGTAAAGAAATCAGAAAAGCAAACAGCAGGAGTTTACTATTTAATATTTCACCTTCGCCTTCACAGCCTGCCACACCCGTCTGGTGGTAGGTACGAGGGCGGCGGCGAGGTCACAGACCTCGGCGGCGAAGCCTCTCTCCGGGCAGAAGTATCCCTGAGCCACGGTACCGAAGATCTTATCGATGGAGGAGTTGGAGGGCAGTGTGCAGTTAAAGATGGAGAACTGCCTCTTCAGGCGCTGAGGGATGTCGTTGCGGCCGCCGCCAGGGTGGATCATGGCCGCCACCAGCTGTCAAAGGTCATTACACTCTTTACTGTCTGTGAGATCAGTTACACCGAAACATTATGAGCTTCATGAAGGCTGAACGTACGGCAGAGCTGCCGTTACTAACAGGTGTACCTAATAAAGTGGCCACTGAGTGTATAACACTACGAGAAATAAAACAACCTTCCTCGCTAATTTAACTAATTGACACATGAAAGAATGAAGGTGGGAATGGGATGAGGTTAAAAGCTGTAGAAAAAGCTAGTCAGTGGACCTTTGAGTTAATATTATTGTGCTGCGCTGCAGCTCAAAAGGTCAACAGGTTCGATCTAACCGCCGATGCTGCCAACAGGAAACTGAAGCACAACCGTGCCGCCGCCGCCGCCGCATCATCTCGTCCATGTTGTTACCTGAACGTCCACCACAGTGAGGAACTCTCCTGGACGATCCAAACTGTAGAAACCTCCCTGCTCCATCAGCTGACGCACAATCTCATTGGTTATCTGAGGGACATGGGGGGCGGGGACAAAGACGTGAACAGTCTGATTGGTTGGACTGGTTGCAGACGTGTAATTGGATGATTTTTTTGTCAAAAAATATGAATCAAATAAAAAAATATATTATAACTGATTATCTGAAAGGGCAGCAAATGTCTCAATAATGTTATTATATCTAATGTCACATGATTGATTACCTGAGTAATAATTGGACTAGATTAGAAGACAGATTTTCTGTTTTTTTTAAACTATATTTTACTGTTCTATTATTCTACATTATGTTCATATGTTAAACTTTTTTATTGCATTATGTAATATATTATATTTCTGTAAAGAGAAGAAGCAGAAGTTCGTGGAGAGCTTGAAGCCGACCTGGTCTCCCCACTCGTTGATGACGGGCATGTTGATGTCGTCTATGAAGACGGTCATCTTGCGCCCGGCCGGCGGCCCGTAGGTGGCGCCCATTCGTTTGTCGATGTAGCTCTCGATGGTTCTCTGGAACATGCTGGGCAGCGTGGCTGACGAGAAGTTCAGCGTCTTACTGAGGTGGAGCTCCGGGTCGAGCTTACTGGTGTAGCCCTGCGGGGGAGGGCGGAGAGAAACACGTAGCATTAGCATTAGCACTGAGGCTAAGGCCAAAGTGCCCTGCTGAATGCTGAGGAGGGTTAACCTTCCTCTTCAGATGAATGTAAAACGCCTCCGTGTCTCACTTTAATCATGACGGTCTTGGCGGTTCCCTGCTCTCCGATTAGCAGCACAGCCTTCTTCTGCTTCACGATGGTCTGCATCAGGAAGTCCGTCCTCACGTTGTCCACGTTGGGAACCAGGATGGACGAGTAGTCTGGGATGTAGTCTTTGGGGTAGACGTAGTCTGGCACCTGCATCGTGACAATAAATACAGAAGGAACATATCATGTCGACTTTGTTCTTTTAATGTAGAGTTTAATCCAAACACCAGAACTTAAAGGTCCGGAGCGAAAAATTTAGTTATGACGGGTCAGGGTTCACAGACCTTGTTGGACCAGTGCTCCCACTGTCCCTGCTCGTTGACGGTGAACTCAAAGATGGTCTGGTCATCCTGAGTGTGCGGCAGGTCCAGAGACAAGCTGTGGCGCTTCAAATACAATGAACAACAAACAGGACTTGTTAGAGGCCCCTAGAGGATACCTGGATCTAAACCTCTCGTAACTCAAGATCCACTTCTGATTGTTGAAAAAAAAAATCAATATTCTGCTCAGCCTCACACTTTGCTGCTGGTACTGGTCTAGGGTCGTCTCACACATGACTTTTTCATTTCATACTGAGTCAGTGCGTCGCAGCAGCAGAGCAGTTTTTATTCATGTGAATTATTAAGCATGTTTAGACATAAAAATAGTCAGATCTGTAAATCACAAAATAATAACAATACTAATCTAACCATTCGGCAGCACCCCTGCCTGCCGCGGCCCACTAGATGGCGCTCTGTGGTCCACCAAGAACAACTGACTATATCCAAGGGGTGTAAAGAAATATTAAATGACCAAGTGATGGAACGGAGGAAGACTGATTTTTAACCTGTCACAGATTTAGAAAAATGTTTTCAATCAGGCAGAGATGGAAGAAGAATTCAGATCATTTATTTTAGTCACAAGAGCACACTCTGCTGGCAGAGATAAGTTCTGCCAGTGTAGTGCTGTTTCTTAGTTCTGCCACCAGGTGGTGATATACCGCCTGTGTGTTCATTTGCCCAGGTTACAACAGCCAATCAGAATGACTCAAGTCAGAAAGTACTGCTAGTGAGTATTTACAGTAATTAACATGTCTTAGAAGGTGTGTTGAGGGTCAATTTTGTGTTTGAGTAATTTAAAGGGTTAGAATTAATGAACCATTGTTTCGGTGATATGGCCTTACTGTATGTGGCTTTGGAATGTACATCACTTTCGTTCTTTTTCTAACTATCTGATCATTTCAGTGAGCAGTTTGGCAGTTTATTATGTAGTGATTGTGGTAATTGAGCATTTATATTCTGTCATCTAAACATGTTATACAGCGCTCATTGAGCAGCACTTGTTCATAGGCCTAATGCTAGTATGGGCGGCGTCTGTTATGTTCACTTTGTATGAACAGTTAGCAATGCATCACTGAGCTCTTAAGTTGTTGAGGAAATTCATTATTCGTATCTGTTGTTTTGTTGTTTTCTTCCAGTTTTACTCTGGTGTTAATTAAAGGTAACGTCTCGTTGAAGAAGACAATACACCGGTCGATTTCCATCCATCCATCCATTGTCTTCCGCTTATCCAGGGCCGGGTCGCGGGGGCAGCAGTCTAAGCAGGGATGCCCAGACTTCCCTCTCCCCAAACACTTCCTCCAGCTCTTCCCGGAGGACCCCAAGGCGTTCCCAAGCCAGCCAAGTGACATAGTCTCTCCAGCGTGTCCTGGGTCTTCCCCGGAGCCTCTTCCCGGTGGGACATGCCCGGAACACCCTCCCAGGAAGGCGTCCAGGAGGCATGACGTGGAGGGGCGTGACGTCCCTATCTCTAAGGGAGCGCCCCGCCACCCTGCGGAGGAATATGCTTGAGGCCGACCGATAATCCTCCTCCATGGCCTCCCCGAACTTTTCCCATATCCGAGTTTTTGCTTCCACAACTGTGCCGGTACCTGTCAGCTGCCTCAGGAGTCCCACGAACCAACCAGGCTCGATAGGACTCCTTCTTCAGCTTGACGGCATCCCTTACTTCCGGTACCGGCCGATTTGTCAGAGAGTTATCTGTCTGCACAGCAGTGAGGGCAGAACACTATAAAAAATACTCCATTACAAGTAAAATCTCTAAAAATACATCATATTACAAAACATTCATATGCTGTTAATATCAAATCCTCATCTGAGCGTTAAATAGTAACTGTGAAATAAATGTAGTTGAGTAAAAAGCACACACACACACACCTTTAGGAAGACCTCCATCTTGGCTCTGTCGTCCGGCTCCAGCAATGCTCCGAGCGACCACATCACCGCAAACACAAACAGTCGACCCACGTCAACATGGCTGCCCTGTTTCTCCTCCGCCGCCGGCAGCAAACCCTGAAACACGCAACGTGAAAAACACACACACTGACCTGTGACCTGAAAGCATCACCACTGAGCGGCCGGTCAGAGAACAACGACAATCATAAGAGAACGCTGCGTTTTCCTTCTGTGTCGTACCTGCAGCAGGTCGACAGTCTGTCTGATGTACATACAATCCAACACCTGCATCTTAGGAGACGCAGCAGTGGAGACGAAGTCCAATAAGTCCTGCAAGAGGAGCAGAAAATACATGAGATGGAGAGAATGTAAATCCTGTCCCTGCTCAGTAATCCTGCACAATATTAGCATAAAAACAGGGAAGCTAAGATATAAGATGAACGGCTGCCTGGAGGGACTGAAAGTCACCCTCAGACTGATGGATGTGCAGTTTCCTGCTCACCTGGTAGCAGCAGCTGAAGCACAGTTTCAGGGCGTCGGCCTGCTGCTCAGGTAGCTTCAGTAACCACGGCTGCAGGATGGCGCTCCAGCCGAGCACCGACGAGCTCATGAACACCATCCCGTTCCTGGACACCGTGGCTGGGGAGGCGTTGTCGATGTTGTGGGGCTCGAAGACAATCTGGAGGCAGATGACGTCACTTTAGATCTTCTACGCGATTCAGTTTTAGTCTGCATCACACTGCTGCTGGTCTCTGATTGGCTGACAGCTGCTGTTCCTGATTCAAACAACATAACCCTGCACACTGAAACATGAGGACGGATGGATGGATGGATGCTGTGATGTCACCTTGCAGCAGGGCGCCATCGGGATTCGATCTCCATTTGCCAGCGTCAGGGTTTTGTTGTCATCCAGAACTGAGTTCAGGTTCTCGATCCAGATGGCGTCAACCGGACCGTCCAGCACGATCCAGATGTATTCCCCCTGACACACACACACACAGTACACACCGGTTTTTTAACGCACTCGAGGCATTTTTTGAAAGACGGCTTTGCATTCATGCACTCATTCATCAGCGCTGAAATATCCACCAACCTTCTTGGCCTTCAGAGTTTTCCTCCACAGGGTAGAAAAGACGCCGTCCGTCCAGTCGTTGGTGGTGACGTCCAGCGTGCCGAACATCTGCGAGGCCGTGATGGCTTTGGGGTTCATCCTCATCTCCCGGTGGGGGGAGCCGCACTCCGACATGGCCTTCATCAGTGTGTGGATGCAGGCCGTCTTCCCGGCGCCGCTGGGACCCAACGTCATCATACCTGCGTGAGCACACGACAGCTGAACTCATCTCCACACTGAGGACATCACGTCTGCAGCATTTCCTCTGGAGCTGAACATTTACACACTGGGCCACTTCCAGTACTTTAATTTCTCTCGCCATCATGAATTTCATAATTCTTTTTCAGAAAATAAAGTTCTGACAGTTACTGCAGTCGAGTCATTTTGTTCTTATGCAGTTGAGGAATTCCTTGAAATAATGTCGTCAACCCTCAATACATCATCTGCTTTCAGCAAGAAGAAACGAACATGAAGAGTGTTTTTACGACTGGTTCGTGATTCAGATTCTACACAAACACAATATTTTATTTTGTCAGTAAACATGAACAACAGCAGATCCGTCGTCTGTGCCGTTATTCCTGTTTTCACAAGCAGTTTGTCTAATTTACAGAATTATATCAGTATTACAGTACAGCTGTTTCCACAGCAGCCCCACTCTGACCAATCACAGGCTACTCCTGTGATCCTCCAGGAGCCTCCTCCCTCCTCTTCTCCTCAGAGACAAATTTAAGTGATGTGAACACCCTCAGACCTCTAGCTGACAGTCTGGAGGACAGAGGAGCAGGGAGGAGCAGGGAGGAGCAGGGAGGAGCGGCGAGGGCAGGAGGAGGCAGCCACGGTACAGCTCCACCTCTGTCTGACCGTCAGGACAGACACATCACCAGGATGCTCATTATTCATGTTCTGTGCTGATCTGTACCATGTCGGACTCTCTGCGTCTCGTAGAGCTGAACCAGTTTGAGGATCCAGGGAGGATGAGGGATCAGACCGGCCTGCTGAGCCTGACTGAAGATGGACGACTCCAAGTCTGGATACCCGGCTTTGTCCAGAACTACAGAGGAGAAGGGAAATAAAACGAATGTTTAGAAAACTAATCATATGAAACAAAGACACAGAAAAGAACTGAAAAGTACTTTGATATGAACGTCAGCTACAGAGCAAAGCATCGCTCCGTGGTTAAACTCCAGCTGTTTGTGATGGCTGTGTTAGTGCGGTATGTGTTGAGAGACAGAAACCTACCTATACCAGGAAACAGATCATTGATCAGACTCATGAACAGAGGCTCGTCCTCATCAACCTACACAGACACAGACAGGATCTGTGTTACTGCTGTACAGCGATGCAGTATAATTAGTGAAAAATACTATTTCAGTTGCTCAAATAAGCCGGAAACCTAAAGTATTATTGAAACATATTGATACAGTTTTGTGAGTAACTGCCTTCTCCACCTGCCACCATGATAAATGTGTATTTCCCAGCATGATCATGTGACCAGGTAACCAGGTGTGTGTGTCACATATGTACAGTTATACTACATGACCGTTCTCTCAGGTTACTACAAAGCAAACAGACCAGTTTGGAGAGGTTCATGTCTCTCAGGACCCTCATCACCACGGTCTTCTCCGGCTCTGACGGGTTGGATCTCTTCACAGCTCCCAGCGTCCTCAAAACCGACAAGATGTTCCTCAGACCAAAATCATAATGGACCTGGTGCAAACACAGAACTCATCACACACCATCAAGTCAAACGTGTAAGAAATACCTTTTGAAATCCGGCAAATGTCGAGATGCAGATGATCGGGAGAAGCTTTAAAGATGTTTCTGAAGATTGATTTCATCATGGTTGTAGGATCAGCAGTATCACGATCATTAACCTCTGACCTGTTTGGAGAGCTGCTCCTCACACAGTTTGTAGAGGGTGTAGAACTTCCTGCTGAGGACCTGGTTGTCCCGGAAACCTGCACTGGCCAGTTTGACCCTCATGATGATGGCTCTGTCTGGGACCATCATGGCCACTGTGCGAAACTGAATTTTCAGGTTCTCTGGCAGCTCTTGACGGCCGGCGTATCCGGGGTTCTGGAGGACAGAGAAGCTACTTGTAAAGTCTGGAACTCTGTGGTTGGTTCGAAGGTGGATCAGCTCTCCATCTCAGCAGCTCAGTTCAAGAACTCGTTCTGAGATACATCCCTTCCACCACAATGGATCTGCCTAAGTTCAGCTCTAGAACTCTCAGATCAGTCCTCTGGTAGTTCAGTTCAAGAATTCTCTAATGGTACTGAGGCAGATCAGTTAGCAAACTCTGGTTCTGCAGTGGTTCTGTTCTAGAACTCTGACTGGTACTGAAATTTAGCTTTAAATCTCTCAGACTGGTTAAAAAATAGAGAGGTTCTTGAAATCTCTGACTGGTTCTGCAGCAGATCAGTTCAATAGATGGACTTATATCCATGGTGATGTAGTTCTAGAATTTCCCGTCTCTAGTGGGAACAGATAATTGTGTGGCAATTCAGCTGAAAAAGGTTCCTTCAATTAATTCTGGTTTGATCACTACAAACGTGGTTCTAAAACTTTCTGATTTAATTTAAACACAAGATACTTGTGCTCTAAAAGAGGATTCATTTTCAGTGAAGAACCTTGGAGCTCTAATCTGCCTCTATACCTGCCAAAGAGCAGTGATTCCTAACACGTCTCTGGGGGTCATCAGGTGGAAACCTCCCTTCAACAGTGTTTCGCCTACTTAGTCCAACGACACCTCCAGGAGGCTAGGCGGTGAACTCCGGCGTCCCAGAGTCACCCCCCCTAGTGCCAGTTCACACTGCTCCTACACAATCCAAACAGCACTGCCACGTTAAACTGACCCAGAGATGCTCCAGGTAGTGGCCAGTACCGATGCTACCATTTAGCTAATGCTAATGCTAACCACTAAGAAGAACAGAAGAAGACAATACAGTTCCGATGGAACCATTTAGCTAATGCCAATGCTAAATGCTAACCGCTACCTGCTAAGAGGAACAGAAGAAGACAATACAGCTTGATTCACCTATACTGTTAATGTTAACTGCTAGATGCCAATGCTAACTGCTAAGATACTATCATACTACCACCGCTTTAGCTATTGTTAACTGCTACAATGCTACCACAGGCCTAGATGCCACATGTAACTGCCAATTGACAGTACATTTAATCAGGTTGTGTCATTTTTCTGTGAATAAATAACAGTATTAAAAGCTACTTTAGCTGCCCAGGCCACTCATGCAAGCGGCTTTGTCAGGTCAGAGTTCAGTTACCATGGTGAGGAAGATGCCGAATTCAGGGTCCATGTCAACCACGTCCCCATCCGTGAAGACGAACTGTTTCTTCTTGTTCTTCTTACACTGCAGGACGATGTAGATCTGCTGGGCGGCGACTGACAGGACTGGCAGCTCGATACGGTTAAACTCATCAAAACAGCCCCAGGCTCCAGACTGGGCCAGACCTGCAGAGACACACAGCAATAAACTGGTGACACTTTGCAAGATGGGCTAGAGACAAATATGTACAGCTGCAGAAAACAAGAGAAGTCTTATTTGAAAAGGAATATGGGTTTTGGTCTCGGTATCCAGCCTTTAAGAACTGATTTGGGCGTGATCTGTTCTGTGTTGAATGTGCATGGATCTCCTCCTTCAATCCATCAGATACTGTTTCCACCATCAAAGATATGGACCATATGAACATCTGTGGATACACTAAGTTCCTCATGACCACATAGAACCATAAACATTAGACAGTAAAACATGTTCTACTCAATTCTACGTCCTGAATCGATCTGGATTTTGTTCTTGACACTTTTGTGGGAGCAAGAGATCATCTGGAAGACCAAAGACCAGCCTCAACTGGACTGGGATTCAAACTTTTAACGTACCTTTGTTCCAGTTTATCAGCACAGGTCTTGGTTGTGTGCATGATGAAAAGACATGTGAGAAACACAAGCTGAATTTTTAGGCAGTCATTTAACTTTGGTTGGTTTGGGGTTGAGTCCAACTGACCGCTGGTCCACTCAAGTTCTGAACTGAATTGAACGTCACGGATCCCTTCAAGGTCAGTCACAACCTTCTCCACTGAGAAAACTCTCTTCTATTGTTCCAAATCGAACACAACCGTTGATCTGAATCCACCAGCAGAAGCAGGAGGTTTCCAGTAACTACCTGCCCACTGCTGCTGTTATCACACACACCTTTGTAGATGCGTCCAAGTCCTCTGTAGTCCATCTGGTCAGAACAGTTGAAGACCACCACATATTTCCCAAGACAGCGGCCCATGTCTTTAGTGGTCTCTGTCTTACCTGGAAACACACACACGCACACATTTAGAGCATCCAACAGAGTCAATGCAAGAATATTCCAGTTCCAGTTACTAGAGACGTGTACCGTGTTACCTGTTCCCGCCGGACCGGCCGGCGCTCCGCCCATGCTCATCCCCAGAGCCTGGGACAGAGTTATGTAACACCTGGACAGATGTTCAAAACAGTATTAACATATTCGGTGTGAGGAATGCATGATCTGAACGATCCTACCATCCAGCAGCTTGGTGCATGTGTCAGGTGTGTGTACCTGTCTGTCAACGGGGTGATGACCAGTCTGTCTGTGCAGCCCAGGTATTCGTTACAGTAGCTGAACTCCACATCTGTGATTTGGATGACACATCTGTCCGCCTCCTCCAGGAAGTAAAACCTTGACTGTTTTTGCCACTCAAAGTCAGACGTAGATCGCACGTTGAGACGCACCTGAAGGAGATTATACAACATACCAGAAAATACAACTTTGATCAACATTAAAACACATTTTAATTTATTACATTTCCTCTGTCCACCCACCAGCTCGTCGAAGATGTCTCTCTGATGGACGTGGATGGTAATGAGCGTCTCGTACTTGGTCCTCTCATTTCTGCTCAGCTCCCTGGTCGTCACGTCTATCAGCTCATTTAGGAGGTCTAGGAACTTCTGATTTGTCTTCTGCATGATCTGTAAGCCAATCAGATCGAGGAAAGTGAGGGGATTTGCATAATAATGATAGACATGATGACCCTCAGTTCCTACTTTCAAAATAAAAGCACCTTCTTGTCAGACTTGCTAAGGACGAGTGCATCTTCTGCGTCTTTGGTCCAGATCATCTGGATTCCAAGCAGGCCAACCTGAGCTGGAAACGCGGACTGGAAGTCCAGCAGCTTCAGACCTGGGTCGCTGATGGCCAGGTAGGCCTGACGAATGATAGCATGCAGGGTCTGCCTTACCCCCGCTAGCAACTGTCCTAACCACACCTCCACGTTCCCCTGGAAGAGCCAATTCTTAGAGTTAAAGCTGCAGCCTTCATGAGTCACTGATGATGCATGATGCATGCATGAAGAGGAATTAATAAGCATAGATGGCACAAAAGGCTGTCCTCCATGAATTTTGAGAAAATTAATGCTAAGCCAGTAAGCGTTGAAGGATATCGAGGTTCTTAAACTTTATTAATCCTTGATGCAAAGGGTTAACAGCAGTCCAGCCACAGAAAACAACAGCGTAGGTTTGGATTTAAGGTTCACTGTCAGATTTCACCTGACGATAGCGTCCCCACAACACTGCACAGGTGTACATGGCAGGGCTGTAAACATGTTTTAACTCTGCTCCACACAGCTAGTGTGTTCACATGCTTTCATTTATTTTGTGATACAGAGCGACGCAGCGTCACAGTCACGATCACATCCAGGTAACATCTAGTCCTGGAAGGCAGCTGCTGCTGTTACAAAGGACCACTGGCTGGATTTCTGATGTTCCCCTGCAGGTTTTCAGGGTGACGATGAACCTCTGCACTGCTGTCGGCCACAGCCTCTTCAATATGGTACTACCAGTCGAGAATAGCAAAATTGGAAATGTGCAAATCCTTCACACAGGGACTTTAAAGTTAGGATAATGGCCAAGAGAATTAATGCGGTCAATGGAAAGTAAATGGTAGCTTTTGTGTGCACCTGTGCCAGGACGGGTTGGTTCAGCACCACAGTTTCTCCTTCCTGAGACTGAAAACTGATGATCTGGTCGTAGATTTTCTCATTAAAAACAACTCTGTTCACGTTGTCAAACAGACTGAGCAGATGAGCCTGAGAGACAGAGACAAACAAAGATAAACAACAATTCAGGACAGAAGGTAAAAGACAGACAGGCAGGCAGGCAGACAGACAGGTCACCGCAAAGTCATCGAAATTAAAATGAAATCTAGAGAAGGAATTGTGAAGCAGCGTTTCAGTATCAGCCGTACACTCGTGGGTCACCTGGATAGTGTGCGAGTCCGAGGCTTGGCCCAGGATCTCCAGCAGAGCAGGATCAGACACGAAGAAAAAACGAGGAAAGACCAAACGCTTCTTCTCCAGGTAACCGGACAGAGACTTCTGACAGAGCTCCAACTGCTCCAGGAGGTGAGGGAGCAACTGGAGGAGGCAAAAAGAAGAAGAACCAAGAATGACTCTGCGTTTCAGGCCCGGATTCTCACGTCTACATCAATGGCAGAGCATTGTGAGCGTTGCTCAGAGGCACGTGGGCAGCACCTGGCCGAGCGTCTCGTCTCCCACGCAGCACTGCACCACGTTGGGAAGCTCGTGCGCTCGCTGCATGATCCTCTGCCACGACTTGTCAATGTTCTGGAAACGTTTGGCCTCCTGGACGAGTTAAAGACAAACTTTAAATCCGACCCGACGTGAGAGAAAATGTTACAGCCGCGCACGTAACACGATGATCATGTGACCTGAGGCAGCTGCTTGGCGATGTCTCCGCCCACGAACACCGCCTCCAGGTAGATCCAGAGGTTCTGAACCGACAACCACTTCTCGATGATCTCGGAGGTGTTGGAGAGTTTCTGGACCCACAGCTGGATGGACGGCTTGAATGGAGCGTTGTACCTGCAGGAGGAAGGACCACAGACGGTTCCACAACCTGTCTTCTATTCAATTCACTGTTTCTTTCTCTCCTGCTCTCTGACTCCTTCTTTCTATCCTCCCTTTGCTCTCGTCTCGGTCTCCCCACCTGTTGCTGAGCAGTGACGTCAGCACCATCAGGCTGTCCTCCATCATGGACATTTTCTCGGCCGTGTCGGCTCCTCTCAGCAGCAGTTCTCCTCTGGTCCTGAAGGTGGCGAAGGCGAGTGTCTGGCTGCTCCACTCGGCCATGACGTCCCTCAGCTTGGCCTCGATGTCGCGCTCCTTCACCGCGCTGATACAAACGTCCTGATGCACACGGGAACACAGACAGGCAGGATTTCCAAAGTTTTCAAGCCAGAAACTCAACATTTTTCCAACATGTGGAATAAAAATAAACATCTGACTTTTCAGGATTATAGTTTGTATTACTAATATTTCAGGATCATCTCATTTGCATGATTACTAAAAATATTATAAAATGAGTATTATAAATATCATTCAGACTTTTCAGGGTTATTACAATTTATCATGATTGTTTCTGTTTCTGTCATTCACAACAACAGTTTTTTTTTATTTCAAATTTTCTAAATTATTCTTGAGTTTCATGACCATGTCTGACATTTTGCAGTTATTTTAATCTTATAAGTAATTTCACAAACTACTCCTGACTTTTCAGAATTACTCAACAGTTCCTGGATTATTGGCTGTTTCTCAGGGAAATAGCAGAATTTGCTGGATTATTCTTGATTTTTATAGTACTTCCTCACTTTTCTGGATTACTTTCTACAGAAGTGTCCCAAACTGTCCCAAAGATTATTTCACACTTTTAATGTTCATCTCGACATTTCAGGGTTGTTGTCAAACTATGTCCAGGCCAAGCTAACGTCTCTATTTATACTTGAAGGTCTTGGTGTATTTAATGTTCAGAATCATCACTGAGGAACAGATGGAAGCAGGAGGAAGTCCTGGTTTCAAGTCTTGAAAACTGTGTGAAATATGATCTATTCAGGATGAACAGATCAGCTGACATTTGTACATCACTTGTTTGTATAGAAACACCTTCAGGGTTTTTATTTCTTTTTTTATTTTATTGTCAACAATAAACTGGACTGGTCCACTAACACTGATGTCCTGTACAGGAAGGACCAACATCGTCTTCATCTGCTGAGAAGACTGAGGTCCTTTGGAGTCTGTAGGACATTACTGAGGACTTTCTATGACTCTGTGGTTGCATCTGCAGTCTTTTACTCAGTGGTCTGCTGGGGCTGTGGAAGCTCTGAGAGGGACAGAAAGAGACTGAACAGACTGGTCAGGAGACCTGGTTCTGTCCTGGACTGTCCTCTGGACACCACTGAGGATGTAGGTGAGAGGAGGATGTTAGCAAAGCTAACATCGATCATGACAACCCCTCCCACCCCCTGCATGACACAGTGGGGGCCCTCAGCAGCTCCTTCAGTAACAGACTGCTGCATCCACCCTGTAAGAAGGAACGCTACCACAGGTCCTTCATACCATCAGCTGTCAGATTATTCAACTGCAGCATCAGTGAACATCAGACTGTGTTGATGTTGTTTGACAAATTACGCTCATGTCCACACATTTCGTGCAATATTACATCTTTTACTGTTTTCTATATTTTATTCTTCTGTGCAACAGTAGTAACACTATTTATTATTATTTTTAATCTGAAGGCAGCTTACATTTTTTTATATTTTTGTTTCTACATTTTTTTTCTTTTATAGTCAAATTTCATTTTTCTTGTATAATATGTACATATATATAATCTACTTATTCATTTAGTATTTTCGTTTTTTCCGAATGTTCTCTATCTCTGCTGCTTTCACCTGCTGCTGTAATGCCCAAATTTCCCCGACTGGGGATAAACAAAGTTTTATCTTATCTTAGCATCAGCACCTCGATGTCTTCTTTGTACTTCAGCAGCGGAGCCTCCATGATGTTTCTGAGGGAGAAACTCTCTGACTCCACCTGGAAACTGTGAGCCGTCAGCTCGCTGAGACGAGTCCAGTGTCGAGGCAGCATGGCCTGAGGGAAGCAGGAGTTCATTAAACAGCTGCGACTTCTGCCTTTCAGAGGATGTTTGACAGACAGACAGACAGACAGACAGGCAGACAGGCAGGCAGACAGGCAGGCAGGCAGGCAGGCAGGCAGGCAGGCAGGCAGACAGACAGACAGGCAGGCAGGCAGGCAGGCAGACAGACAGACAGACAGACAGACAGGCAGGCAGGCAGACAGACAGACAGACAGACAGACAGACAGGCAGGCAGGCAGGCAGGCAGGCAGGCAGGCAGACAGGCAGGCAGGCAGGCAGACAGACAGGCAGACAGGCAGGCAGGCAGACAGGCAGACAGGCAGGCAGGCAGGCAGGCAGACAGACAGGCAGGCAGGCAGGCAGGCAGGCAGGCAGGCAGACAGGCAGACAGGCAGGCAGGCAGGCAGGCAGGCAGGCAGACAGGCAGGCAGGCAGACAGGCAGGCAGACCTTGTTGGCCATCATGCAGAGCAGAGGGCAGGTCTCAGTGAAGTCATCGATGGTTTTCTTCAGATCTCTGAAGGCCTGCCACTCCTTCAACGCCTTCGGAAGCTTCCGAATCCTGAAAACACAGAAGAAGAGCCATAAAACTGCAACAAGCCACCAGTGACCAAACTGAATATTTTAACTACTCAACATAAAAAACATGTATCTGAATTCGCTGTCTGCACGATCTCAGTCGTGATCTCATTTCATCTGGAATCGCATGTCGCTGCACCTGTTCTGGAAGTCCTGCAGCTCAGTGTTGATCTTCTCGATGTTCAGGTCGGCCCATAGGATGTCGCAGTAGCCGGCGACGCTGTCGGTGACAGAGTTATACAAAGTGTAGAGTTTGGACAGCAGGGAGAGCTCCCTCTTGATCCTCTGCAGCTCCGGATACTCTGCAGGGAGGACAGCGCTCATCAGGAAGGACGAGCAGGAGGAACAAAGCGACGCGAAGTCAATCAGTCGTACCATTAACAGGAAGTCCAAACAGCTCCTCTCCTCCGCAGCAGGCGGTGTATTTCCTCCACAGCTGATCGAACTCAGCCTGAAAACTCTGCAGCCGCTCGCTGGCTTCAGCAGGAGCTACGCCCTCCACGCCCGGACCCCTGAAAACACACGAGTACGACAGATACAGAACGCGACGGCCTGCACAGAAACACCATCATAACTGCCCGAGCCTGACGTGTCAGCACCTCTGGTTGTACTCGGCGCAGAAGCTCTGAACGTGGCTCTGGAAGCTCTGCACTGCAGACAGCAGGTCTGCCTTCATGCTGGGCTGGATCTTCACAAGAGTGTTCTGGTTCTGCACCACCTGAAACCACAACACACTCACACCTGTACTCTACCTTGACCCCTGACAGGAAATGACGACAGAAGCTAAGAATGAAAATAAAACCATCAAAAAGGTAAAAAAGTTGGGCTCAAAATTAACAAGAGCCTCCATGAGAGGAGGGTACAAAACCTTCAGGTCCACAAAGCCTGAGTGTGAGCAGCTGTTTTTGTCACCACATTAAATCAGAGAGCCTGACTTATAAACCTCACTGAAGTAATCGACTGCGTTAATGTGCAGCTGACGCCAGCGGACTCATCAGAGCTCCATCCTGAGCTCCTGCAGCGCGGAGGAGGATCGTCAGCGTTCGCTCCGTCGTGAAAACACGAACTTGCGTCTCACCAGGCCGCTGAGGTTCTTCCAGCCGTACGTCAGGCCGTCCACTCGCTCGGCGTTCCCGTCGTTGAAGAGGAGTTCGTGTTTGTTGAGCAGAGCGAAGGATTCCTCCACCGGGCCGATGGTGGCGTCGATGCGAACCTCCGCCTCCCGAACCTCAGACAGCCAACAGCAATGGATGGATTATAAACAGAGAGAAAAACGATAAGGACAGAAAGAGCAGCACAGTCGCAGTAGTACTCTTGTAGTAGTAGTTATACTAGAACCATATACACACACATATATAAAATCCTTCATTCGATAAATATAAATAAATCTGAATGAAGATCGAGTGTCTCACTGCTGGAAAGATGCTCTTTTCTGTCTGTGCAGTTTGTTAATGAATGAACTTGTGCTGTCTGACAGAGAACAGCCAATCAGACGCCGGCTGACCTCTCTGAGCGCTGCCATGGCCCCTCGGACGTCCTCCAGGTCTGTGATTGGCCGCTGCAGCCGCTTCGTCAGCCCGTCCAGGAATGACAAAATGTCGTCCATGTCGGCGGACGCCCGGCGGTTGAGCGCGGCGCCGAAGGCTCGTTTCCAGACGCGACACTCCTGAGTGAGCGCCAGCTTCAGCCGCTCGGTGTCGAAGAGGACCGAACCCACCAGACGAAACACCGGGAGCTCCGAAATCTGCACCTCCAGCATCTGCACGGAGAGCAAGGCATCATGGGTAATGAGAGGAAATACGCTCGCAGCGGTGTTCTGCAGGTTTTCATCGCTTCATCATTTAATCCACTCAACATGTTTGACTGGTGAAGACCTGCTGAGGTCACCGTCTGGTGACCATGAACAGTCCACAAAGCCCTGATCAGGCGCACCTGCTGTCAGGTGGAGCAGTTTCCAAACACCTCGTCACGCAGGTAGAGAACCGCGAGTGTTTGGTCGCGTCCTGGTCATAATATTCATTTTAATTTGAAGCGACGAACAGAAGTGGACTCACAGAGTAGAAGGAGATCTGAGAGCTGAACTCCGTCAGCGAGGGGTCGGACTGCAGGAAGGCCTGAACCTGCTCCTCTGGGTCCTAAACACACCCGAGTGTTAGTCCGACTCAACAACAACAACAGCTGCACACACACACAAACTCACACACACTCACACACATACACACCTGGATCCACAGAGTAGAGAAGTGAGCGAGTTCATTCAGAGTGTCGGCAGCCTGAGCTCTCAGAGACGACACGACGGAGCTGAGCTGGATCGCCAACCTGAACACAGGAACACAGCTCAGGCTGTTAGCTGTTAGCTTCACTGGGGTTTCACTCAGGTTCTGCTCTGACAACAGCAAGTCAGATCATTTTAAAGCAGCAGTTTCATCTGGGTTAACATGCAGCGGTTTATTTAATATTTTAAGTGTAATATTTTGGATATGACCTGCAGAATCATTTTTTATGTATTTTCTTTGCTAGCAACTTCAAGACCTGCATCATTACGATTATTGTAAAAATATAGAGAATATTTCTTCCTTGTATATATAGGAAGTCTTTTATTTGACACGTTGTCTGTCGTCTTTACTAATATCATAGAAAACAATAAAAAAGACGAGGGTTTGCAGTCAGCCAATGACAGAGCAGAGAAACTCGTGTATTTAAAAATCTCATTCATGATTGGACCGCTGGACTGACTTGGTGACGTCTTTGTGCTCGGCCAGCTGTCGGTCCAGAGGCCTCAGCACCGGCGGCTTCACCGGGACGTCGTCCCCTGCGTCCCGACCCGCCGCCTGCTCCACCTGGTATGGAGAGTAATACTGGAATGTGATTGGCTGTTTGGCAGCAGGCGTTTCCTGAGCGAGATGCATGAGACGACTGACGAGTATACCTGCTGCTGTTTGTACTGCAGGTGAGAGTACGTCCACAGAGGGATGTCTTTGGTCGCGGACAACACAACACTCACCAGCTTGTTGACTGTACTCTGAAACACACACACACACACACACACACACACACACACACACATAAAAAACACACCTTTTCAGGTTTAACTAAACACCTGAGAAGAGGTCGAGGCGAGTTGGTGACACATTAGTGCAGATGAGCAACAGAAGAACCTGGATGTCGTCCAGGCTGGGGCTGAGGACGATGTTGGGGATGGCGAGCTGGATGGAGGCTTGGAAGAGAGGAGGAGCTGATTGGCTGCTGCAGGAGGAGGACGGCTGGTATTTGGGGACATGAAGTCTCCTCCTCAGGGCCTCCAGAGAGGATTTGGTGGCTGAGAGAAGGAAAAATCAGTGTTGGATGAACGGAGCTGAGACTGAGGAGAAAAGAGAGAAGGAAAACAAGAAAGGAAGGAAAGGCAGTCTGAGGAGGAGGGAGGGTAGGAAGGCGGGGAAGGGAAGGAGACATGGAAGGAAAGACGACTGACCTTTGACCAGGGCCTCAGTGTTGCGATGACAGAGCTGACCAATCAGGTTGTAGAAACGACAAGGAAGACAAGACTGACAGCGAGTCTTCTGTTTGGAGTCTGGATGGAGACACTGGAAAGATCCCTGAGGAGGAGAGGAGGAAGGAGAGGAGATAAGGAGAGGAGATAAGGAAATAAGAAGAGGAGGTGAGAAAAGAGTATGGAAAAATTAATGAAAGACAAACTAAAGTGTAGTTTTGGCCTAGTGCTGTGTGTGTGTGTCTGTGTGTGTGTGTGTGTGTGTCTGTTTGTGTGTGTGTTTGTCTGTGTGTGTGTGTCACCTCCAGATTAACAGTCTCTGTTATCTTCATCTTCCTCTTCAGCTCCTCAATCAGCTCAAAAGTGTACTTCTCAACCTGCTGACTCTGCCTGCACACACACACACACAAACACACACACACACACACACACACAGACACACACAAACACACACAAACACAAACAGACACACACACACACACAGACACACAGACACACAGACACACAGAGACACACACACAGACACACACAAACACAAACACACACACAGACACACACACACAAACAGACACACACACAAACACAGACACAGACACACACACACAAACAGACACACAGACACACACACACACAAACACACAGAGACACACACAAACACAAACACACACACAGACACACACACACAAACAGACACACAGACACACACAAACACACACACAGACAGACACACACACACACACACACAAACACACAGACACACACACAGACACACACAAACACACAGACACACACACAAACAGACACACAGACACACACAAACACACACAGACACACACACACACACACACAAACACAGACACACACACACGCATTAGAAACGTTGCTCTCACTCCTGCTGCGTGTTGCTGCAGCGGCAGCGTTCACTCGGGGGTCTGCGGCGTGAACGTGGTTTTACCAGCTCAGAGTGACAGCGGCCGCCTGGACTGAGCGCTCCGTCTGCAGCAGCAGCTCCTGAGGTGAGACAGGCGAGTCCTCGGGCAGGACCAGCAGACAGCGGGACGACGTGGCCTGAAGCAGCCGACCGATGCGACACTCCAGCAGGTCTGCGGCAACTTTGGATACCTGATCCAGGTCTTTGAGAGCCAGATACACACTCTGTATGACTGAGCAGGACAGAGAGAGGAGCTGAATCACTACTGGCTGCTTCTTCACGCCATTAATGTCCATAAAACTGCTGTTTATTGATTATCTGCATTCATTCATCTATTCCTGCTTACATGCGTCAGTGTTGAGAGCAGTCCAGGACAGCGTGGTGAGTCCAGGCGAGAGAGCTGCCTCCACCCGGCCAATGAAGGGCCGCATCAGAGGGAACAGGAAAGGGGGGATCCTGGAAACCACCGATCTGTAGTCCTGGAGCAACTCCAGCAGCCTGGAGAGTCAAGGCAACAGAAGCCAAACGAGGAAGATCAAGAACTGGACCTGATTGTGTTTGAAGTCCAGTAAAAAGAAACCATGAACCACGACAAGGGCTGATCTGTGTTCAGTGCAGTGAAACCAAACCACATCACACATCCGCTGCTCTCACCGCCTGGACAGAGCTTTGATCTCTGCCTCTCTGCAGCTCATTTTTACGATGACCTTCGGCACGCTCGCCCCCAGTTTGGTCATCCACCGCGCTTCCTGCAGCACCTCCAGCACCACGGGGTCCAGGTTCACGAAAACCTCCTGGGGAAACAGACCATCGGAGAATAAAACGGGAAGCCTCAACATTCATTTTAGAGGGTGGAGTCTAGCAAATACTAACCTAGTGCCTGAAACCGAGTGCCAAATTCTAACGGACATAAAGATCGTCATGTATTATGCAAATGAACCCCTTCACACAATCAAACAACCATCGTGAGCTGTGCTGTCAGCTACACGGAGCTGATTACAGGAAAGCAGCTGATCTGACGGAGCTAGGCTAGCAGTTTCCCCCTTATGCCAGTCTTTGTGCTAAGCTAGGCTAAACACATCCTGGTCCTCTGTGCTGACACACAGAGAAGAAACTGATATCCATTTAAAAAAAGGTCCGACTCTCGGTGAGGCGAGAGGAATGTCGATTTGATCATTGATCAGTGGCATCATGTGTACGTGCTAATATGCTAACAACATGATTTGAAGCTGAACAAGGTAATACGTAGTCATAAAAACTGCCAAATGAACGCATTAACTGCTCGCCTTGCTGTTCTCATGTCGGACCAGCAGGGCGGCGTTCAGGCTCTGCGGCGCGCTCTCTGCAGCCTGACTCCAGGCTTGCAGGTGCAGCACCTCGTACTGCAGCAGCACCGCGGCCATCTTGTTGTAGCTCCGGATCACTTTGGTCATCTCCGGTCCCTGGCAGAGAGACAGGCAGGGAGGGAGGGAGGGAGGGAGGGAGGGTCACTGAGGTCTCGTTGATCAGTAATATTCATGAGGCTGACGAGGTGAAATCGGAGGCTGTACCTTGAGGATGTCAAGCTTCTTCTTCAGGATCAACATGGGAGCTTCAACCTTCCTGAAGAGCTGACGGCACCACAGGATCCTACCTGCCACCTGAGAGTGAGAAGACAGCTGAGGTTAGCCTGGGCAGCTTGTCTCAGGTTAATCAGTCGGTGGACAGAAGATTAACGGTACAATAAATATATAAACACGCTGCTGAATCGAGCTTCTTAAATGTGAGATGCTTTTCTTCGTCTTTCATGATGGTGAACTCTGCTTCAGCTGTCGGTCAGACAGACTGTGCAGGCTGCGTTTCATTAATCAGTTCTGAAAATGATGGTGTCAGACAGACAGACAGAGAGGGGACAGGTGTGGGTACCGGGGGCAGGTTGCGTCCGGTGGGCGGACTCTCTCTCTGTCTCTGGTAGGTCTTCCTCAGCAGCTCCAGCTCTCTGCCGTAGTGCTGCAGCAGCAGCAGGTGGTGCTGCTTCAGGTCCAGGCGAGCTGTCGGACCGGACTCAAAGACCACCAGCAGCTCCAGCATCCGCTCCGTCTGAAACACAAGCAGCCGCTCTGAGCGCCGGTCGGTCTCCTCCACGCGCGTTTCAGGGTAAATCCATTAGAACTGGTTTTAGGTCTGACTGCGCTGAACTCACAGTGAGAGACTGCTGGAACCAGAAGTCCAGCAGAGACTGAAGAGACTGGAACACACCCTGAACCTGGAGCTGGAAGTCTGCATAGTCACTGTCAAACTGACACACACACACACAAAATGAAGGTTTATGGGGATGTTCTCTCAGCTTGATATGGGCTTTTAAGACCACCTTCAGAACAGCAGTTGACCCCCTTTTCAAGTCTTCATACGACAAAGTGTCTTAAGGTGGTATGTGCCTGTTTGCTGTCTGACAGGATGTTTCTTCCTATCAGGCAGTTTTTATGTTTCATGTGTTTCAGGCTATTGTCCTAACTTATCTTAGCAGTTAGCGGTTAGCATTAGCATTAGCTAAATGGTAGCATCGGTACTGGCCACTACCTGGAGCATCTCTGGGTCAGTTGAACGTGGCGGTGCTGTTTGGATTGTGTAGGAGCAGTGTGAACTGGCACTAGGGGGGGTGACTCTGGGACGCTGGAGTTCACCGCCTAGCCTCCTGGAGGTGTCGTGGGACTAAGTAGGCGAAACACCATTGAAGGGAGGTTTCCACCTGATGACCCCCAGAGACGTGTTAGGAGTCACTGCTCTTTGGCAGGTATAGAGGCAGATTAGAGCTCCAAGGTTCTTCACTGAGAATGAATCCTCTTCATTAACTGCTTATTTTAAGCAACATTTCCTGCATTTTATTGCTTTTTTCCGCTTGTTTTGAGAGTTCCTGCAGTGCAAAAAAGCCTCTGACAAACCTGTTGAATCGCATTGTGAGAACTTTCTTGCTTGTTCTATTATTCTATGCATTTATAGCATTTTTCTATAACACGGCATTCGATATGACTGATCAGGTTACCTCCAGCTTGCGGTGGTCCAGGACGTCGTAGGTCTTGGACTTGGTGGTGGAGACGATGGTCTGGTAGCGGGTGTAAATCTTCTCAGTTCCCTCCACCTGTAACACGGCTCAGGTTCACTGCATGCTCGTTCACTCGTTCACCTTTGCTGCGTCAGCAAACCATCATCTCACAGCAGGGATGTCAAAGTCAAATACACAGAGGGCCAAAGAAACAGATTTGCTACAAGCCGAGGGCCGGACTGGTTCAACGTTTATTAAAACATATTTTAATGATTGCACATAGCCTATTAAACTAAGATCTGACACAATGTATATTATTTAATGATTAAATGAACAATCAATATTCTTTTATGGCTCTGTCAGTAATTAAGGGAAAACATTTTCAACAGGCAAGTTGAGTTCAACTGAAAAATAAATCTAAATAAATAAAGTAAATTAAAATACAAAAATCTATAGGACACAGACAAAACAATACTTTCCTTTTTGGGGGGTGGGTAACTGAAAGTTAACATCTGTTCTGGCTGCTGATCAATAATGAAGCCGAGGCCCGTTCGCCGCGCTGCAGTGAGTTCGCGGGCCACCGTTGCATTGTGGGGAATGTAGTATTGGTGCGTGCAAAACACCAGCGGCTGCGGCCAGTTCTGATACTATTCAAATATCATCCGGGGGGCCGCATATAAATCATTTGCGGGCCGCATCCGGCCCGCTGGCCTTGACTTTGACATATGTGTCTTACAGTCTGCCTGGACACCAGCTGTAACTACAAGCTGCAACCAAAATGTGTGAGCTTCATTTTGTCTGAACATGCTGCTTTGGAACTGTTTCTATATTTCTGTTCTGCAGTTTCTCAACAGGAACCTGAAATACGAGTTTGAACGAAAGAAGACAAAAAAAAATGTGTAGGAGTGAGTGAACTCATGACCACAACCCCGAAATAATGAACCCAACATGATGAAAACACAGCGAGAACAGAGTTAACGCTTCAGGCTGGTGACAGCAGGATCCATCTGAAGAAGAATGAACGCTGATGAAGTTAAAAACCAGCCCGGCTCACCTTCATGTTTCGAAGAGCGGCCAGGCTCTCCAGCGTGGACGCCATGTCTGCAATCTTCTCCAGACGCCTGCAGAAAGCATCGAACTTCCCAAAGATGTAGTTCTCACTGAACAGGACAGAGACGGAGAGGAAGAGGAAGAGGAAGAAGAAGGTGCTGCAGGTAACGGCCGTCAGTCACACACACGACGAGCTGCTGCTGTTTACCTGAAGTCAAACTGTCGGCTCTCAGGTTTTTCTCTCAGTTTGTCTCTGACGGTCCAGAAGCTCCTCTGATACTCCACGTTCAGACCACAGCAGGAGGAGATACGCTGCAGCAGCACGGGCCTGACACACACACACACACACACACACACACACACACACACACACACACACACACACACACACACACACACACACACACAGAGAGAGAGAGAGAGAGAGAGAGAGAGAGAGAGAGAGACACACACACACACACACACACACACACACAGAGAGAGAGAGGGAGAGAGAGAGAGAGAGAGAGAGAGAGAGAGAGAGAGAGAGAGAGAGAGAGAGAGAGAGACACACACACAGAGAGAGAGACACACACACACACACACACACACACACACACACACACACACACAGAGAAACACACACAGAAACTCACACACAGAAACACACACACACAAAAACACACACACGCACACACACACAGAAACACACACACACACACACACAAAAACACACACACGCACACACACAGAAACACACACACAGAAACACACACACAGAAACACACACACAGAGGGCGAGATAGAGACACACACACACACACACACACACACACACACACACACACACACACACACACACACACACACACACACACACTTCTTACGTGATGTAATCTTATTATGAGTCTTGTAATGGAGACTCGTCTGATCTGGTCTGGTCTGGTCTGGTCTGGTCTGGTCAGGTCAGGTCAGGTCTGGCGGTCTGGTCAGGTCTGGTCTTCCGTACCTGCTGTGGTCCCAGACGTGGGCCACGCCCTGCAACAGGTAGCTCCTGCAGGTGGCGATCATCTGGTTGGTGACCTTGAGCAGCAGAGAGGTCATTCTGTCGGAGGTGTTGTAGTACGGAGAGACGGCGTGGATCATCCTGATACTGGTCATCAGAGCCGGGATGTGCTCCAGCATGCTGGTCTGTCCGAGCGAGAGGAAGAGGAGAGAGGAGGAAGGTGAGCAGCTACGACAGCCTCCATCCATTCCTGCTGCAGAACAGCCTGCGGGCTCCTGTGTGATTACATCCTTCATATTTCTAACTGGGTTTCTCCCAGTTTTCACTCAGTTCTGGACCGATCGCACTTTGATCGCGACACTTTTGATCGGTTGTGAAATTTTAAACTGAAAACAAAATATGAGGAAGAAGAGCGACCATCGTCAGCAGGTGATAAACAGGCGGAATAAATCTGAAGACGTACCGGAGAGCATTTCCCCAGCGCTCCAAAGAACTTGTCCAGAGTGTGGAGATACTTCACATTGTCCTTCGCTTCGTTTGCCACAACAGTGATGTCCCCATCCTGACACAAACAATCAATCAATCAATCAATCACGATACTGGCAACATAAACCAACTGGGAATTAAACTCGTGTGGTTTCAGACCAGCTCTCTCCAGGTTCGTAGAATTCTGGACTTGGTGACTTGCAGAACTCCCAGAGTCCTTTTCACATGAGGACGCTTCACCTCCTCCATCAGACTAACACACACACACACACACACACACACACACACATTAATCACTTAATTATTGATCTTATAAACTACTGAATGAATGTAAACTTAAAGGATAACTTTGGTTTTTTACCACCTGGACCTTATTTGTAGCATTAAATACGACCATTTACTCACCCAGACAACTTTGGTGGCATTTGGAGTCGTTTTGAAGAAATTAGCCCCAGAGGAGCGGCGCGTATATCCGTATAATGCGAGTACTCGGGGCATCCATGCGCAGCCTCTATATAACGCATAATCTGCTGAAACTCGTTCATATTCCAATATTTAGTTATGATATGCTGGTGCTATTCCCCTCTGAGCCCGTGGTGGCATGTTATCAACATCCGGCGTCTCTAGGCAACTACCTCTGACGTGGGTGATGTCATTACCGAACGCCGGGCGCTGCGAGCAGCCAGCCACAACATGGCTGACTCTGCGGCGGTCGGCTACGAATACGCAATAACGAACCACAGCTGTGCCAAACTACAGCTAAACTAGCCGGCCGCCGGCTCAGAGGGGAATAGCACCAGCATATCAGAACTAAATATTGAATATGAACGAGTTTCTGCAGATTATGCGTTATATAGAGGCTGCGCATGGATGCCCCGAGTACTCGCATTATACGGATATACGCGCCGCTCCTCTGGGGCTAATTTCTTCAAAACGACTCCAAATGCCACCAAAGTTGTCTGGGGGAGTAAATGGTCGTATTTAATGCTACAAATAAAGTCCAGGTTGTAAAAAACGAAAGTTAACCTTTAAGATCTGAGCGTACGAGACAAACATTCAGACATTAAATTATTTGGCTGCAGATCTGAGAGGAAACTCGTGTCTTCGCTGACGAGCGTCCACCTGTGAAAGGTGACCATGCGTCTCTTCCAGTGCTCCAGCTCAGCTGATGGTCCCACGTCATCGGCCTCCTTCCTCATCTGCTCGCTCTCCGTCAGCACCAGCTTGATCTTATTGGTCCACGCTGAGACCACGCCCTCCAGACGCTCCACCAGCTCGCTGTTATTGGCTGAGAGCAGAAGCACAATGGTTGCCATAGAGGCGTTTGGTACAAAACGTGAGATCACCACGCTGTCGATCTTTGTGTTGAACACTGTGATATTCATACAACACGTTTCTAACAGGTATAACTGTGACTTCATCGCCTCGCCGTGTCCTTCCTCCTGGATGGTCTTCGTCACCTCATTCTGACATGTTATAAAATCTACGTCCACACTAACACGTTTCAGCATGAATTTGGTCATTTAAAGGGATGATTTATCAAACATCGCCTCAGTTGTCGTTTTCTAAAGTTGGGATGCTGGCCGAAGGAACAGGTAGAACATCAGGCTGCGGCTGCGGCTGCCCTTCCTACCTGCGGCCGTGTAGTCTGCAGGGCTGCTCAGCCGGCCGATGGCCTCGGGAAGGTCGACCTGCTGCAGCTGGAACTTTCTGTCCGTGCTGACTCTGGCCGAGCTCAGATTGAGGACGAACCGGTCCACTGAAGACAGAAAGGACTGGACGTCTGGACAGGACACGCCCTCCTGCACAGAACCCCACGTCTGGACACAGAACATCGTCATGATTAAAGGGTCATAAAGTTTCAGTTTACACAGATCCAACATTTAAACTCGATCAGAAAACAAAACAAATTAAAGCATTTCAGTGTTTCTCACCACGACAACTAAAGAGATGAATCAGAGTCAAGAAGCCTCTCAGGTGGAGGTGCGTACCTGCTGAGACCTGAGGGCCGGTAACATGACGTGAGCCAGCAGAGTCTCCAGACTGCTCAGGACGCTGCCGTCACTGCAGTCCAACATGCCGAAGTTGACCTCCTGTAAACACGGCAGGTGGGACAGCCAAGTTACACAGGTGGATCATAGCAGCTACGAAACGTGTGTATCTCGTCTGAATCTGGAGCAGTAAGTCAAGTTACCGACCTGCTGGACGTTGGCGGTGGTTATCGCCTTGTCGGTGGTTCTCAGGAAGAACAGACACTTCCCCAGTAAAGGCTGGAAAAACAGGAAGTTTCAAAATCAGCTGCACTCGGTTCATGATCGTGATCGTTTCCACAATCAAAAGCTCATCTCACAAACAAAGACAAGGCGCCGAGCCGGAGGACTCTGCACAGACCCCATGATGGACCGACAGTTTCCAACCTGCCCTCCAAAGTCTCCAAACTCCACCTGAGTCCAGAAGAAGAGAGCGAATGTTTCTTTATCTCAGCGGTCGTCTACACGCAGCTCTGATTCCAGAGTCAACATGTTGCTCCAGTTATTAGACGGCTCCCAGACAGCCTCGGGTCCAGCATTTCATCTAGACCATCACACTGGACCAGGAACCAAGGTGGACAAGAAACTGAACCAGCTTCCGTCCTCAAGGTTTCAGTCTTTATTATGAAATCTGCCACAACATGCTACTGCTGAAGAAGCTGAGTGAGGTCTGACATCGCCGAATTTGAAATTTCAGACGAGGAGGCAAAGTGGACTCAAATAGAACGGGGTGACGTTAAGGGTCATCTGTCCTACCATTTGTGGATTTGAAACATGTCAATAAAATGAAGCTGGAAATGGATAAAACATGCTGTAAAGATGTTTGCAGATAGCGGGTCTATTTCTCGACGCCACAGCGGGCAATGTTGACTTTCCACCTTCGGTCTCGGGTCATGGTTTTCGGAGATGGGCTGCTAAAGGTCTCATTATTATTATTATTTTTTTTAACTTATATTTAATTGATTTTCTCATTTAAACAACACAACACATGTAGAACACAGTGTCAGTAAATGACTTTCAGTCTTTATGCTGTTTTTTTGTAGACAGTCCATTTTCCCATCTGCTCTCACATCATGATTGTTGCAGTTTTATAATATGTGTGAGTCTCTCCATAACGTGGATCTCATCAATGATCTCCATCCAGTTCCTCCAAGTGGGGGGGGGGGGGGGTCTTCTTTGCACCATTTCCTTGTGATGGCTTTCTAAGTAAAATCTTAATCAGATACCAGCGTCGGTCTTGGATGTTTTCTCGAGTTACATTTCTAAAGTATAGTACTCTGCATGTTTTAGGCAGCTCATATATCTTTCCCATCTCTTTCCACACATCATTCCAGTATCCCCCCCCCCACACACACAGTCTCCAGCAGAGTTGTTGTACAGGTGATCGTCCCTTTTTCATTTTCAGTGTGATGAAAAATCTCACAATGTTGTTCCAGCAAAATTCTTTCTATATTCTGGAATAACTAGTTGTTATTATCATATATTACACCACATCTCGTCAGTTATTACTTCCTTTAGTTCTTTCTCCTGCTTATCTCTCATGTACGAAGTTGAAGTGTTTCTATTTGCTTCTTGTGTGCATCACATAGTCACAATCACTTTATCTGGTTCACCTGGGAGGTCTGGCTTTATTTCTTTATTAAAATAGTCTCTGACTTGTAAATACATGTAAAAATCTTGATGTTCTAATCCATATTCCCGTCTTCATTTAGGAAAGCTTTTGATTTCTCTTTTTTCAATTAATGTATCTAATATATTCAGGCCTCTATTTGCCCATTAAGGTCTCATTATTTTTAGTCAATTATTTGAAGAAACACACTTAAAGTCCTTTACCCAGCTTCAGGAACAATTCGACCTCCCCCCTAATGATTTTTAGAGATATTTGAAAATTAGGCACTATATTACAAATCATAAAGACAAACTAGTATAGAAGAGTATTTTATTGAAATCATTACGTAAACATGTCTCCCACCTCTATAAAGACTCTTTATAGAGGTGGGAGACATGTATATACCTATAATATGAAGGAAAGATGGGAATTGGAATCTAACACAATAATAGAAGATGAACTTTGGGATCAACTCTCTGGCAGCAGTCATGAAGGAAAATCAGAAGACTGGAAACTCAAAATCTGATTTTTTTCGCCCCCCTTTGGCTTTTGGTTTCAAAAGACCCCTCAGCAGCTCAATGCTGCAGACGATGCGGTAAAGTAGGTGATCACACGCACAAATTCTGGGACTGTCCAGTTATTTTAGAATACTGGAAAAATATTAAAGACGAAATTGAGAAAATAATGAAAAGAGAAATTCCATCAAACGTGCTGCTCCACCTGCTGGGTGCTGAACCGCTCCACCTTCTCACTGCTGACCAAAGACATATATATATAGATATATTTAGCATATTTTATTGCTGGTTGCCAAGAAAAATATAACAGCAAACTGGAAGAGCGTTAAATCACCGACTGTGGCTGAATGGAAGCAGAGGCTGAGACGGGTTTATCTCATGGAAACAATGATTTTCATCATTACAGCTGAAAATGAAAAGGTGGTCAGAAAATATCTAATAATGTGAAATATTTGGGTTGTTGAGGCTGTTCTTTAACTAATGGAAATGGATCCTGACACGATGTGAATCTTCAATGTTTAACTGAAAAAATCTAAATAAAAAGTTAAAATAACAATAATAATAAGAGACATATTAACACCATTACGAGTTTCCCACAGAGACACAGAACTGGACAGCAGACTAACCAGTCAACACTCCCCGGGTCACACTGAGGAATGTCCCCGCTAACCGCCAAACAAAGCAGCACACGGGATTTCCTTCCATGGCAACACAACACAGACTCAACCAGAGCAGTAATTATCTCTGAGGCCTGACAACGGTGGACACTGAGCAGCATTGTTCTGAGCTCAGAGCCAAACTGAACACGAGCCCTCACACAGACCTGATTCAGAACGCTACACCTGGTCCACACGGGCTGCAGAGAGACAGCAGCAGTCCTCCTCTCAGACTCTCTCACCCCCCATCGAGTGCGATAAACCTCAGACGCTCTGTGATGTGTTCAACTGCCGCTCAGCCAAAGTCAAACTGTGTCGCTGACTTGCGGTGAAGCAGCCGACGCCTACCTCAGAGCTCCCTGTAGTGAGGAAGAGCTTCCTCTGAGCCACGGCCGAGGCTGCTGCGTCCACAGAGGACGAACGACCGGAGGACAGAGTCTGGAGACGAAGACATACAGAACACAGAGACAGACGGACGAGAAGCGCAGAGGGGGAAACAGGTCAAATCATACAGAGGAGCCATATTAATGAAAATATTCTTTTCACGTGAGAAACGTTACCTGTTTCACATCCTGGCAGAAGAAAATCAGCTTCTTGGAACCGTTCGCAGCAAAGAAATCATTGATCAGACTGAACTGGAAGAATCAGACATGATTGATCCACAGGCTGAGCCCTGACTCGGGGACAACTCAGGAAAGCTCAGTTCTGACTTTGAACTTAGAGAACCGGACCGAGATGCTACCTTGTCATCAGAGACGAGGGCGTCCTCCACCTCCGCCTCCACCAGGGTCCCGGCATCCACCAACCTGACGACCAGGTATTTGTGTCGAGAGTCCAGCGTTGCTCGTCTCTCCTCTTTCGTGGCTCTCGCCCGCTTCGCCATTTCTCTCCTCGCCTCATTGGACAGCAGCGCCGTCCTTTTACCTGACACCTGGACACAAGTTAGTCTCTATGCAGCTGGACTATGGCAGCAAACACTGGCATGGTCCAGGTGTTTCCAGGTGTGAATCAACTCATAAAACCTTTCTTCATTGATCCGCTCTGATACTTGAGATGTTTTTAACAAAAATGTCTACATCCTAGCATCACAGCGCCCCCTGTGGCCAGCGGCTGTTACTGCTTACTCACAGAGGTGGAGGTGGTCGGGGGCAGAGCAGCTGCAGGGGAGGACAGGTGGTTCATGGCTCCCAGGTTCTGGCCTCCTATTCGCCGGTGTCCTCTGCCAGCCGCATCTGAGGATCGCACCAGAAAACAGTGGAAATGCACCAAAAATAAACAAAAAGAAAACCAGAAAAACACCAGAAACACATGAAGAAGTGCCCGAACACACAGTCACACCATTCTGCTTTCACTCTTTTATTTTACATTTTGTTCTTCTGCCATTGATGGAAAAATAAAGACAATAAAATCAGCAGCCGTCGGCCTCACAGCTGCGCTCGCTGCTGAGTTTGGCTTCAACGCTTCAGTCCAAAGTCTTAAAAACCACAAAATGTACAAGAACAGACAGAGAGTGACAACAACACAGTGAAAACTGTTTGCTAAAAAAATCAACTGTATTGATAATATTTGTTTCCTGAAATGCTGTCGGTGCATGAAATCCATTCATAGGAAGAGACAGCTCATCAGTGGTGGTGATATCAGTCGTGTTCCTGCAGTTAAAGTCACGTTAGGAGTAAAACAAGAGTTAAAAGATTTAGACTCAGTCATCACAGGTAGCTTTTACTGTGAAGCAGCAGGTCAATATTAACAATAACTGATGATCAGTGGAGGTAACAGCATCAGCCTCAGTGTTCAGGATCATCAGTTTTAATACACACTTTGACTGCAGGCTCACTTTATGAATCAGTGTGTTATCTGTACCTCTGCAGAGCTGCAGCAGAGGAGGTCCGGGTTTGGTAAAGGCTCCGTCTGCTCCTCCCTCCTCGTCCTCTTCTTCTTCTCCTCCGGGGCCGTCCCGGACCTCCTGCCCCCCCGCCTGGAGCTCTGTGCGCAGGGAAGGAGCGCAGCCGTTCAGCCCAGGTTCAGAGCCGCCAGCAGGGGGAACAACGAGCTCCTGCCCCCTCTGTGAAACCTCAGCTGGAGAGTCTGGATCTGCCATCTGACCGTCGAGACACATCCAGATGAAACATTTCCAACATCCACTCACTCAAACGGTGACAGAAGCTTTTCTTTCTTCTCAAATGTTCATGCAACTGTCACATAAAACACGATTTAACACATTTTAAAGGAAAAATCCACAGATTCGCTGCACATGAATAAGTCAGAATATGGAAAAAAGAAAGACTTAATAATGATTTTCATTCACTCAAAGTGTAAAAAAATCATTCTGTCATCGTCAAGTCACGTTTGAGACTCCTGACTGGAAATCCTCCTGTTGAACAAGCTGAACCGCTCAAGTGCTCTTGAGCCTCAGAGTGAGCTGCTGGAGCTGCTGCAGAGAAAAAAAACAGTGAAAGAATGAAGACTGACCTGCTGCCGGAGTCTGAGGACGAGTCACCGCTGCTCCAAAACCTCTGAAACCAACTCAGCGGGTCGGACGCAGAGCTGCAGAGAAACCGTGACGGCAGGAAGTCAATCAAGATGTGGCTAAGCTAGGGAAAAGTTTCACTGTCGCCACGGTAACTGCAGTCGTGTGTGTGCGCGTGGCTCGGCAACTAAACGCACAACAAAACTGTGGAAGAGAAACCAGGAGAGACAGCGTGTGCTGACCAATCAGAGCAGCTCTTACATTTATTTTGTTCACAGTGACAAACAATAAGTCCAGTTACAAACAACAACACGATATAAAGCATGTGATTATTCCACGGTCAGATGAGTGCTGTGGAGGCATGTGGGTCGGATAGTTTCAGTCCTACCCAGTACTTCCATAAATGATCCTAAAAGAGTGAAGTCCAGGTCTAAATCACAGAGACTTGAGACAGTTACACTGGAGCTGGATTTCTTCTGTGGTGTTCACCTCTCCTGGTTATGTTTCCCCTGAAAAGGAAACAATATGCTTCCTCTCTGGCAGCTTCATGGACAACATGAATTATTTACACAGGTACAAAATTTATTTCACTGTACAATAAAATAATAACATTACATTTCAAAACATACACTTTCACTCTATTTTCAAAGTTAACTTACAACATACTCTTCTTCTTTTCTTTGACAGGTGAATAAACAGGTAAGCGTTCAAGAAAAATTCCAATTAATTAATCAACAAACTTAAAAAATACTAAAAATAAACAAAAAATGTAAAACATTAATTGTCATGTGTCTCTTCTATTCGTTGTATTTCTTGTTTCTTATCATACACAATTATTTCAGCAATCGACACACAAATGGATTAGTAATTATTAATCCCACATAAGGTGAGTAAAAGTTAAGCACACCTGTTCATTAGTAACCTCAAACTGCACGTGTCTCTTACTCAGCTGAACACACTGAAAACACACAGTGTGTGTAGCATCCATGCTAGCCTCGCGCCGCTCCGTGTTGGGGGAACACAGTTTAGCTAGCTGCTAAACAGTGAACCAATTAAGAGTCTAAACATCGAACTAACGCTTCTAAAACACTCAACATCTCGGCTGAGTTCAACAAAACACACACAAAACAACTCAGCAAACACATTTCAAAGTCTGACAGCATAAATACTCATTTCGTACCTGAAAAAGGGAAGATATTAATAAAGATGCTCGGACACGATTCTTCCTCTCTGGCAGCTTCTTTGACAATGAGGCGTCCTGGCCGAGAGCTCCCCCTTCCGGCCTCTGCAGGCATAGCTAATCAATCACAAGCTTTCAAAAAAGACTCAACAGGTAGATCACAGATCAACTCTGACTGCAGGTAAGTATCTATGTTTCACAAAGTTTTTAACCATGTTAACCTTTTTAAATATTTCAACCATTTTTCACAGGAATTAAATGTTTTAACCTTCTTCACAGGATTATTTTTTATAGATTTGCATTCAAATTATGACCAATTTATACATGAATTTCCCTGGTTGTTAAACCCATGTGACTGTTTTTATTAACAAATATTTTTATTGTCTGTTTCACTCAGATCAATGATCAGTTTTCTGATAAAATCAACCTGTTACAACTACACCTCCAGCTTTCACTCTTTGACTTCTTTAACTCTTTTGAATAACTATCAAAAAATTCTATAAAATAAATAGGATGAGTACAGGAAACTGATTCAGGACTTCATCACATGGTGTGACTCCAACCACCTGCTCCTCAACACCACCAAGACCAGGGAGATGGTGGTGGACTTTAGAAGACTAAGGCCGTGTCCAGAACCGGTCATCATCAAAGGGGACTGCGTGGAGGTGGTTCACACCTACAAATACCTGGGAGTGCAGCTGGACGAGAAACTGGATTGGACTGCCAACACTGACGCTCTGTGCAGAAAAGGACAGAGCCGCCTGTACTTCCTCAGAAGGCTGGCGTCCTTCAACATCTACAAAAAGCTGCTGCAGATCTTCTACCAGTCTGTGGTAGCGAGTGCCCTCCTGTACGCAGTAGTGTGCTGGGGGAGCAGCTTAAAGAAAAAGGACGCAGCACGCCTGGAAAAACTAGTGAGGAAGGCAGGCTCCATCGTTGGCACAGAGCTGGACAGTTTGACATCTGTGGCAGAGCGACGGTCACTGAACAAGCTCCTGTCCATAATAAACAATCCTGATCACCCACTGCACAGCACCATCTCCAGGCAGAGGAGCAGCTTCAGTGACAGACTGCTGTCATTGTCCTGCTCTACGGACAGACTGAAGAGATCGTTCCTCCCCCACGCCGTACGGCTCTTCAACACCTCTCGGGGAGGGCGACAAAAACAATAACCAACACAACAACTCCGAACCCACTACACACTTACACCACACAGCACGGACACACACACTTTATCACACACACATCCATATGCTGGACTCCATCACACACACATCCACATGCTGGACTCCATCACACACACATCAACATGCTGGACTCCATCACACACACATCTAAATGCTGGACTTTATCACACACACATCTATATGCTGGACTCCATCACACACACATCTAAATGCTGGACTTTATCACACACACACATCTATATGCTGGACTCCATCACACACACATCTAAATGCTGGACCCAAGTGTGGACAAACCGACTATTGCACACTGTTATTTTGCACAACTGCACTACTGTGCACATATTTAACTGCTCAAATGTTTATCCTGTATTACAGATGTTTATCCTGTATAGCCAGATGTGAAGATGTTTATCCTGGATTGCCTAGTTCTTTACTTTTATTTCACTATTTTTTCTTATATTGTTATTTTGTATTGTATTTTACCTCTTACATGAAAGTAGCTCATTACTTGTAAGTTGTTCATTACTTGAAAGTAGTTCTTGTTCTTATTTTGCATGCCCTTGTGTGTCCACCTTTTGAGCTGCTGGAACAGCAAATTTCTCTTTGGAGATGAATAAAGTATCCATCTATCCATCCATCCATCTATCTATCTATCTATCTATCTATCCATCTATCTATCTATCTATCTAAGTTAAATATCATACAGGAACTGAAATTTTACACTTTAACTATCTGAAATCAATTCATGCTGACATGTTGTGATGGCTGTGAACATTGATTTGAAGAGGAGAATACAATTCTTTGCTTTCTAAAGTGTTGCATTAGTTTGGAGAGAGTTGGAGAGGTGTAGAGAGGAGGTGTGGTTTGGGTGGAGCAGGGAGAATAAGACTGAATGCACCCAACAACATGTAAATAGTCAGATTTGACTGACAGGTCTTTACTGTTTCACTACTGTTGAGAAAAGTCGGAATTATACAACACACTCATATTAAATGAACGCTTTGAAGGTCAAAAGACGCCAACATCATCTGTGAGTGGGTCAAACAGGGAAATCAAAGAATCAAAGGCAAAGAAAGCCTGCTCCATTTAAAGAATAATGATGACATGTTGCTGACATCAGCAGATGAAGCTGAGAGAAGCGTCAATGATTCAAGCTCCACGTGACTGTTTACATCCAACACTTTGTTTTTAACTTCATTCATTTTTCAGCAAGTGAACAAATGAAAGCACAGATCACAAACACAACAAAAGAGACACACTAAAAGTTTAAAAGTGGCAGAAGTTCAGTAACGAGCATACATACATAATATCCAAGCCACAAATATAAGAACGTGTTGTTAATGAGTGCAGAGTTCACTGACCGGCACGGCCAGACCGAGAGCTCCTCTTTGAGTGCATGTAGGTCTCTCAGATCAAAGATGGAGTTCGTGCCGTTTGATCGCAGGATTTGTAATAACAAGGTCAGCATCACACTCAATCTGTGCGCTGATTGAGTGGTATCTCTTCCTGTTTACAAAGTCGTTCATGTTGTCCTCTGATGTGGGGAAACCGGCATCTGCATCTCTGCTGGTGCAAAACAAAAGCTCCAGAATAAATCAAAGTCATCATGAATGACAAAGGGGTGTAATCCATCATATAATTCACTCCTCCTCATCCTCCAAATTATCCCACCTTTCAAAACGATTCTCCATGCCAACCACGATCGAGCAGCTGACTTTAGAACTACTCAGGACAAAGTGGAAGATTTCAGTTGTAACTTATGATGCTGGAACAATTTCAGCTGCTGCAATCCTGAAAACATTATTAATCCGTACTAAGTTACACATTACATTCAGACTAAGGCTGAGCTTGTGCATAGCTGGTGCAACCCACTCCAGAACCTCAGAGAGGCCACTTTATACAAGAAGGCTGGATGCTGCTTTTTCACATCCACTTCCAAAATTCATCAGAAATATCATGTGGAAATTAACTGCAATTAACATCATTCCTCGAGAATGCAAAGGAAAGCAAAACAGTTTAAATAAATGTTGATCTACAGTCATGTTGTCAGAATCAGAACTTGAGTTCAGAATATATGAAAGAATAAAAGCACAGGAAAAAGTCCAGGTCCAGGTTCCAGGTCCAGGTTCCAGGTGGAGGAGGTGTGTGAGTGGGGAGCAGAAGGAGTGGAGGAGTGTCTGCAGAGACTGTGTAGGAGGACAGAGCAGCAGCACAGCAGTCCAGATACACTGATGATATTCTGTCACATCCACAGCAACACACAGGGAGGATGCTGGACTGGACACTGTGTCTGACAGTGGAGCTGATCTCAGAGCAGTTCACACTGCAGCACTGACACTCATCTCCACTTGTTGTGGTTCCTCTGTCAGTCACTGCTGGATGAAGCTCTCCTCTCCACTCTACCTCCCAGTAACATGGCCCAGTCAGAGCCTCTCCACCCACAAGCTGCTGCTGCTGCTTCAACCTCTCTGGATCATCAGGACGCAGCCGATCGGCTCTCAGCCAATCACCTTTCTGATCGCTCACGCTCTGACAGAGATCATTCCCATCTGATGAGAGAAGAAGACAGACAACAGGAGTCATGAATCAGAGTTTACAGAGACTCCTTCATCAGCTGGCAGTCAGTGATGCAGCACATCCAGTATAAAGAGCAGCAGGGACTTCAGTCCTGTTCAGACCAGAAGTGGAGCGGCTGTGTAGCGTAGCCAGCTTCCTCTCAGCTCTCATGTTAACGTGTTGGAGTGAACACACTGAGCTGGAAGCTCACACACCTGCAGACACTTTGGCCATCAAGTCTGTTTACTCTGCACATTTCACTCAAGTACACAGTGGAAATAAAAGTGCTGAGAGTCCCTGAATGCATCATCACTGCAGAGACACAGATATTCACTGTTCACTGGAATGATGCATTTACTGCTGTTAAGGTTCAAAGCTGCTAACAACCAGAGTCTCAGTCACATCTGAATATTTTATCTACTTTAGAAATATCACAGGACAAACATGTAAATATGGAGTCTGGTATAAAAATATTGGGACAAATGGACAGATGCATTTATATACTGGTACAGCTGGTCTGACAGACAGGGATCAGCTATATATGAACATGTTCCTCTCTGTGGAAATCTGATGAAGAGTATAAAGACATGACCGGGACGTGTTTTAACGTCACTGTTTTCTCTTCTTGCTTTGTTTTAATGCTCAGTTTTAATATTGTCATTATATTTTTTATTTTTCTTAATATTCCATCATTGTGTTTTATTTGAAAGCCCTTTGTGCTCGATGCTGGTCAAGTGCCGTGTGAATAAAATCCTGACAGTGAAGTAAGTATCGATGAATTATTAGCTGCCCCCGACTCCTCTCAGTTTATCACACTATACTTCAGCCACTCTACTAATAATATGAAGTTAATATTCAGCAGTTTTTAACGAGGCTAATCACACCCACTGTGAGGTTCTGCTGCAGAAGTTCTACATTTCATTCCATGTTTCACCCATTTTACACAAACAACACAGCGTTGTGTTTGATGGGTCGACGTTAGCCAAGTCAAAAAGTACTGTTAGCCAGTATTTAGCCGGTGTTCACTCACTGACATACACTCATACGTTTTCATACACCGGCCACATGGTTACTAAATGTAATGATGGTTCTTTGAAATGAGAGCCAGAGATTTGCAGGCTTCAGTCACACTGATCTGAGAGCTGTGACAAACATTAACTGATCAATTCTTTAGTGCTGAAATGAGAGAACAAACAGTTTGAGATCAGATTTGATGGTACGACAGTTTGATGAAGGAGGACCTCTGTCTCTATACAGCTTGTAATGCTGTCAGCTGTAATCCAGCTTTATTTCCTGTAGACATGAACACAACAACAACAGTCGTCTGCACATCAACTCAAACACATGATCACAACAAGACTCTGACTCCTCTGATTGGCTGACTGTTCTCTCTCTCTCTGTCCAATCCTGAAGCCTGTCACCATTCTCCTCTCACAGCTTCACTGAGGAAAGCAGCTGCTGAGAAGGTTGGAGGTTTACAGGAAATACTGGATCTGTGCTTTGATACTGTGTTTAGAACAAACCTGCTGAGACCAGCATGGACTGACTCCAACCCTCTACTGACCTCACAGTCTCCAGTCTACAGTCTGGACTCTTCACCAGATAAGACATCAGCTTCACTCCTGAATCCTGCACGTTGTTCTCACTCAGGTCCAGTTCTTTCAGATGGGAGGGGTTGGACTTCAGAGCTGAGGCCAGAGAAGCACAGCTGATCTCTGACAAAGTGCAGAACCTCAACCTGAATAAAGAACAAATGATGAAGATAAAAATCCATTTCTAATCCAATCAGATGTGTTCAGGTTGTAAATGTGCAGCTCAACATGACTCTGTCCTAATCAATGAGCTTTGCCCTAAAATCAGTCCAGTGACTTTGTCATTGTGTTATTGTGGATCATCATAATGTCAGATTCTACAGACATCATCCAAATGTCACCACAACATTCATACAGCTGTTCATGTCAACACAGATCAATAACATGCTGCTCATCTCACTCAAGTCCACATATTGATCCTTTAAACAGCTCCATCTGGAAACATGCTTTGACCTGTGTGTGTTTCTGTGTGTGTGTGTGTGTTCTGAAGGATCAATATCAATCATCAGTCATCATTTGTGAAAACACATTAAAATCATCAGAAACTAAAGAAATATTTCCACTTCATCAAGTCAACTTGATCAATTGAAACAAATATTAGTTCAGAGGATCTTCTGGATCCAGATGTGAACATTTACCAAAAATCATCAACATTCATTGACTTGAACAACTAACAATCAACATTTTCTACACTTTCTTTAAGAAGCACAAATCTTTGTGACTGAAGACTAAATTTACTTCAACAAACATGAAAATATCAACAAAAGCTCATTTAAAACGTGACTGATGGAAGTTGTGTCTGAACAGAAATGAGCTTCAGTTGTTCATTAAACATATTTTCATTCTGTTTTTAAATGTCTCTTTTCATAGTTGATCTGTCACATGTTTTGCTTTCTCTGCAACACTCAGCTTTTATCTTTACCTGCGTTCTTTCAATTCATTTTCTGTTTCCTGTTTTTATTCTGTTTTCAATGTAAAACACTTTGAGCTGCAGGTTTTGTACAAAAGGTCTTTTAACAATAAAGTTTATTATTATTATTAAAGATCGACAATAGTAACAGAGAGTCAGTGAACTGACCTCAGAGTCTCCAGTCTACAGTTTGGACTCTCCAGTCCAGCAGACAGCAGCTTCACTCCTGAATCTTGTAGGTCGTTGTCACTCAGGTCCAGTTCTCTCAGATGGGAGGGGTTGGACTTCAGGGCTGAGGCCAGAGAAGCACAGCTGATCTCTGATAACCAGCAGTAACTCAACCTGAATAAAGAATAAATGATGAAGATAAAAATCCATTTCTAATCCAATCAGATGTGTTCAGGTTGTAAATGTGCAGCTCAACATGACTCTGTCCTAATCAATGAGCTTTGCCCTAAAATCAGTCCAGTGACTTTGTCATTGTGAATCAGGTGTGTTGGAGCACGGAAACATCTAAAACATGCAGGGCAGTGGTACTCCAGGACCAGGATTGAGAAACACTGATCTATACTAAACATTCAGTCGTCACAATTTCAGTTCAAGATATCTCTCCCTTGTTTTAACGAGTTAAAACATAATTGAAGGTCACTTCAAGGGACAATATACATACTTTTAACTAATGGGAGTTAATGGGAGAGACTCCCCAGCCGTGTCTCGAGCCACAAATGCATTTTTTTCAATAGGGAAGTGTCTGTAGCCAATCAGATGTATTGGCATATTTCAGCAAAATGATTGATTATCAAACCGTGGTATATGTATCAATATCCACTAGTGTTGTCATGATACCAACATGTATTTCAATATGTTTTGATACTTTTCAAAAAAGAAGAAAAAAAATGTCATTATTGGTTGAGACAGATAACCTAAAAATTATTTTCATTAGATACAGCCTGTCTTAAGTAGGACCAAAGTCTTTAAATGGAATGTTACTATCTTTATAACATTATTAAAAGGCTAAATGTGGATGTAAAAGTTTGTTACTTCATAAAGATCTTGTGTGTGTGCATTTACAGCTCTGAAAAAAAAATTAAGGGGCCACTTCAACTTTATTGCAAATCAGCAAGTCTACATGTATGGCAAAAAGTTTAAAAATTACTGTAAGAATATTAATATGATAGGCCAAATATAAAATAATATAAATGGGCTATTTAAACCAGAGAATGTGGTAGCTTCATTTTTTTCCCATTTTTTTCTGTACTTTTGTGGAGAGTGAAGGGGGCGGGAGTTGCTGCTTTTAGCAGCAACTCCCACCATGCGGCCTGTTCAGGACATGCAGGCCAAACCCGGCGGGAGAAGAGGTTAAAGTCTGAACAAGACACCTCTCCTCTGCTCTGCTTTCCCCGCCCCATCTTCTCGCTCTGCCAATAGGAAGAGAACCAGGAAGATAAGTTTAGATAAGGTGGGGGTGTGGCCAGCTAGAGTCTCTCTTTGGGACCATGCGGCCTGTTCAGGTGAGCTTGTGTTGTAAGATACAGAGTTGGCTTGTTTTTTGATCTTTTTGGTTGTTTTCCTGTTTTGTTTGCTTTTTGAAGGACATGTTAGAAGAGGCTGTTAAATCTAGTCTGTGGTTTAGGCCTCCACCTTCAGCACCCTCTAAATTTTCCACCCCCTACCCGAACAAGGGTCTGTATCCAATCCCTACTTTCATCTTTGACTCTACCTCTTTATTTTCTACCCCCTACCCGAACCAGGGTTTGTATTCCCACCCCGCTTTTTTGGTGCAGTTGGTGAGAGGCAGGTGTAGATGATGGTAGTGTGGCAATCGGCAGTTACATGTGGCATCTAGGCCTGTGGTAGCATTGTAGCAGCTAACAATAGCTAAAGCGGTGAGGGTATGATAGTATCTTAGCAGTTAGTATTGGTAGCCAGCAATTAACATTAACAGTATAGGTGAATCTAGCTTTATTGTCTTCTTCTGTTCCTCTTAGCAGGTAGCGGTTAGCACATAACATTAGCTAAATGGTAGCATCGGAACTGTATTGTCTTCTTCTGTTCTTCTTAGCGGTTAGCATTAGCATTAGCAATCGTTAAATGGTAGCATCGGTACTGGCCACTACCTGGAGCATCTCTGGGTCAGCTGAACGTGGCGGTGCTGTTTGGATTGTGTAGGAGCAGTGTGAACTGGCACTAGGGTGGGTGACTCTGGGACGCCGGAGTTCACTGCCTAACCTCCTGGAGGTGTAGTGGGACTAAGTAGGCAAAACACAGTTGAAGGGAGGTTTCCACCTGATGACCCCCAGAGACGTGTTAGGAATCACTGCTCTTTGGCAGGTATAGAGGCAGATTACCTCCAAGCTCCAAGGTTCTTCACTGAGAATGAATCCTCTTTTTGAGCACAAGTATCTTGTGTTTAAATTAACTGAACGTGGCTTTTTTTCATGGCTATACATATAAGTTATTACCTGACTGCTGTTCATGTTCTTGCATAGAAGCTGTAAGATTGGCTGAAAGCATACAGCGTTGCTTGTGCTATGACACGATGGAGAACGACTGAATGAGAATGAGAATGAGTTTTACTATGAGCTCCCTGAATATATTAAACATTAAAAATCTATATTTCAAATATGTATGTGGTTTAGAATGAATACAGAAAGATGTATTCATAGTAATTCATAAATACTTGATATCTATATTAGTTTATTTCCTCAATAAATACTCTCACACAGAGGCAAACCTTCATGTAGAGCATTAATGTCTTCACTATCTATCTATAGTTATCGCTAGCACTAGTTATCAGTAGCTAGCTAGCGCTTGTTATCGCTATAGCTAGCTAGCACTAATTATCATTGCGCTAGTTATTGCTTGTTAGCTATAGCTAGCTAGCGCTAGTTATTGCTAGCACTAATTATTGCTAGCTAGCTGTTATCACTGGCTAGCTCAGGGGTCGGCAACCTTTACCACTCAAAGAGCCATTTGGACCCGTTTCCCACAGTACAGAAAACACTGGGAGCCACAAAACCCCTTTGACGTGTCAAATAAAATAACGCTGCAGATAAGGCTTTTTTTTTTTTTTTTTTGCCTTTATACTTTGTACAAATAAACGATAATGTGCTGCATTTATGAAATAACTGAACGACTGCAGAGAAAACAAAATGACATTTCTGCGTGCAACAACAACATTTTGAAGTCGGACAAAAAGACGTTGCGTTGAAGGTACTTTCAAGTAAAATTCTCAATGTCTATTGGAGTCCTTCTTGCATTTATGAAAAAAAACACCAAACTTAAATTCTCCACCGGCAGCAAGGTAAAAATACTGTCCACTCTCTGCGTGCCGTCAGTCTTTTACTGACGCGTGCAGTCAGCTGTCACCCTGAATAATAAAATGACTGTTTCACTGAACAATGAAAAAATATGAATATATGTTAAATAATAGGCAATTAAAATATTAATCAAACGTGGTTAATGTGATTTCTGCTCCTGAACCTCAGCGCACAGCGTCTGCACATCAGCGCTGTGCGCCGTCACCTGCATCTTTACGCAGGATCAAGCTGTCATCTGTGAGCGCGCGCAGTGTTTGTTTCAAAACGAACAAACTAAAATAAAATACATTTAAATAAATGCTCATTAATTAATTAAATGCTCATTAATTATTTTCAGGAGCCGCATCAGAGGGATGAAAGAGCCACATGCGGCTCCGGAGCCGCGGGTTGCCGACCCCTGGGCTAGCTAGATTGCTAGCCAGATCGCTAGTTAGCTAGCGCTAGCTATTGCTATCTAGCTAGCGATCTAATCTTATCTGATAAATGTATCTATGGTGGCAATGCTGTTTTTCCATGGGGACTTGCGTAGACAGCGGTTTTTATGTGACGTCATCGGCAGGCGCGGCCTGAGTTTCACTGGTTGTCATGGAGATGTGTCTGGTGTGTGTGTGTGATTGTGTGTCTGTGTCTGTCTAAACTGTGTGTGTGTGTGTGTGTGTGCTTAAACTATCCATATATACAGTATATATACACTGTCCCAGGTTTTTTGAGCCCAGCCCAACCTGCAATACTGAAGCTGAGTTCAGTTGCTTATTGGACAGAGGTTGTTTTCAAACAATTCTCTTTTACGTGCTTGTTTAGGGGGCACCTTTGATCTTAATGGGCTTTCATCATGCTCAGGCTGGTTGTCATGGAGATGTGTGTGTCTGTGTCTTATGACACTGAATGTGTGTGTGTAACCGACAGTTACAGCTGTTGACAGTTAATTCTCCCCTTGAAGAACAGCTGCTATTTCGCTGTCGGTTTCTCCCGAACAACTTGTGATTGTGACAAAACGGTAGCTGCTATCAAAAACCCAATTAGACTGTAAGAAGCGTAGAAGTCTGGGCCAGATGTACGTGTGTTTGGTGTTGAGATATGTTTTAGAAAAATAAGTAAATGGTCCATTTAAAAAGACAGAGTGCGGCAGGCTGCGAGGCACAAAACTGGAGATTGTATTGGCTTACATGGAGCAGCAGAGCAGGGCAGCTGGTGCAAGATCCCCCTTTATTTAAATTTGGTGGGGGCTAACCCTTTAAAATTAAAAGAGGCGAGAAGAGACGTTTTTCTGCAAAAGGATCCAAAAATGATGTGTCTCCTATTCACCGTTTGGAATTTATGGCAATTAAATAAAAAAAATTCAGGCGGTTTCTTCACTGCCTCTCGCACTGACGTCACCCACTCTAGGGGCAGAAATTCTGAGCATTTTTTGAGAAACTTTATACTCTTGGGATGGTCAGGGATCGAAAACCGTAAGAGATATCAAAAAGTGAGCCCTTGGGCATGTTATCAACATCCGGCGTCTCTAGGCAACTACCTCTGACGTGGATGATGTCATTTTCCGAACGCCACAACATGGCGGTCGGCTACGAATACGCAATAATGAACCATAGCTGTGCCAAACTACAGCTAAACTAGCCGACCGCAACATGCCACCAAGGGCTCAGAGGGGAATAGCACCAGCATATCATGACAAAATATTGGAATATGAACGAGTTTCGCCGCAGATTTTGCGATATACAGAGGCTGCGCATGGATGCCCCGAGTACTCGCATTATACGGATATACACGCTGCTCCTCTGGGGCTAATTTCTTCAAAACGACTCCAAATGCCACCAAAGTTGTCGAAAGTTATCCTTTAAAGCAGTGTTAACATCTCTAAAAAAAGAACCAATTCCAAGCAAAAACTGTATCATGTCAACAAGTGAGGGACCAATTAAGGGCCAGAAGGTAACATAAAACTCAGGCGGGATCCCATCTGGGCCCGGTGATTTACCTTTATGCATGGCTTTTGCAGCTGTTTCAATTTCATGAGCAGATATAGAGGCATTTAGCTGTTCAGATTCATTAGTGGAGAGACTTTCCATATGAATATTCACATGCAGATTTATCAAAGCAATTCTCAGAGCTGTACAAATCTTTATAAAAAGAAGCAAAGACATCATTGACCTTTTTAGGATCGCTCAAAACTCTTCCATCCTTGGATTTAACACAGAAAAATTTCAGCAAAGTGCTCATTTGCTCGGAGCCTCACGGCCAGCAGGTGGCTAGGTCTGGAGGAATGGAAGTAATAGGTCTGCCTGGTTCTATGCATAAGAAATTCTGAACGGCGCCTGAATAAAGAGTTAATTTCTTTCTTAACTAGTTCTTTTTGGAGAGAAACACAGTCACTATAATTACATTGTAAAGTAGCATCAAGGGCAGCATACTTAAGTTCTAGTGCTTCCAACTTAGCTCTACGTTCTTTGTTCTTGTTTGATGCATACAAAGTGGTGTTGCTTCTTATAAAACCCTTCACTGCCTCCCACATAATCCTCGGGTCATTCACAGAACCTTTATTGAACTCCAAAAACTCTCTAAAATTGGATTCAAACTGAGTCTTGTATACTTCATCGCGTAGTAGTGAGGAGTAAAAGCGCCATCTGGGAGCCCTTGAAGGGTTAGCCCTGACGCTGGCTGAGCAGTGATCAGACCAAGTAACAGGAATATAAAAGGCATTTTGCACACTCTGAAATAGATCTTTGGATGCAAAGATGAAGTCTAACTTTGAGAATGATCTATGTCTGCTGGAAAAAAAGGAATAATCTTTTAAAGAGGGGTTCATCATTCGGCAAACATCCACCACGCCAACATGAGCCGCCAATTGACTCAGCACATCAGAAGCTAGACGTTGATCCCTGTTCTCTACCTCACCAGTCCTATCAATGTTCCCATTTCAAACTGCGTTAAAATCTGCACCCATAGCTAAATGAATTCCTGCAAGGTCTAGCAAAGTTTTAGTTAACAAATCGTAAAAACCAGCCTCAAAAGCATTGGGAGCATAGGTAGAAATAAGAGCTATGTTCTTCCCATCCAGCTGAATTTTAGCAACTGCCACCCGCCCCTCTCCATCTGCCCACGAGCCAATCAGGTCAAACTTTAACTTGCGCTTACAAACAACCATTACACCCTTTGACTTCGTAGAAGCCGATGAAAAAGCTATAGGATGATAAAACTTATTAGCAAAACGACCAGAATGTTTGTGGAGTAAATGTGATTCTTGAATCACAACAAAGTCCAAATTTTTCTTTCGCAAAAATTCTAGTGGTTCTTTTATGTGGAATATTAAGTCCCCTGGCATTGATGGAGATAAAGTTGAGATCAATCATATATGAGGTAATAAAGCTATATGGATCGTAGACACCTTCAGTGTACAGGAAATACTGGCCTGGATTATTAAGAAAACGAAAAAACCCCAAAACATAAAAAGAAGTCCAAAAAAAAAAAAAAAAAAAGGAGGAGGAGTGAAGAGTCCTATTACTCCTCAACATTCCTGGTAAGTCCATTACCGGAAAACCAACTCAGAAAACTAGGAACTATCTGACTGCCCAAAAGAGGCAGCGCCATCGCCAAACATTGAAACAAGGTGGTTCCCATTATTAACATCTGTTAACTGCTTAGCGCTACTACAGATTACCAGACAACTATCAATAGGTCTAGAACAGCAAAAAGGTGAAATGGCATTCTAACATGCTAGGAAAAAAAAAAAAGCATGTCATAAGGATAACAGTTATAATTATGGCATGACGTGTGTGTGGTCCTCTGTGTGTGTGTGTTCTTCTGTGTGTGTGTGTGTGTGTGATTGTGTGTGTTCCTCTGTGTGTGTGTGTGTGTGTGTGTGTGTTCCTGTGTGTGTGTGTTCTGAAGGATCAATATCAATCATCAGTCATCATTTGTGAAAACACATTAAAATCATCAGAAACTAAAGAAATATTTCCACTTCATCAAGTGAACTTGATCAATTGAAACAAATATTAGTTCAGAGGATCTTCTGGATCCAGATGTGAACATTTACCAAAAATCATCAACATTCATTGACTTGAACAACTAACAGTCAACATTTTCTACACTTTCTTTAAGAAGCACAAATCTTTGTGACTGAAGACTAAATTTACTTCAACAAACATGAAAATATCAACAAAAGCTCATTTAAAACGTGACTGATGGAAGTTGTGTCTGAACAGAAATGAGCTTCACTTGTTCATTAAACATATTTTCATTCTGTTTTTAAATGTCTCTTTTCATAGTTGATCTGTCACATGTTTTGCTTTCTCTGCAACACTCAGCTTTTATCTTTACCTGCGTTCTTTCAATTCATTTTCTGTTTCCTGTTTTTATTCTGTTTTCAATGTAAAACACTTTGAGCTGCATGTTTTGTACAAAAGGTCTTTTAACAATAAACTTTATTATTATTATTAAAGATCGACAATAGTAACAGAGAGTCAGTGAACTGACCTCAGAGTCTTCAGTCTACAGTTTGGACTCTCCAGTCCAGCAGACAGCAGCTTCACTCCTGAATCCTGCAGCTCTTTGTTGTAGCTCAGGTCCAGTTCTGTCAGATGGGAGGGGTTGGACTTCAGAGCTGAGACCAGAGAAGCACAGCTGATCTCTGACAAACTGCAGCCCCTCAACCTGAATAAAGAATAAATGATGAAGATAAAAATCCATTTCTAATCCAATCAGATGTGTTCAGGTTGTAAATGTGCAGCTCAACATGACTCTGTCCTAATCAATGAGCTTTGCCCTAAAATCAGTCCAGTGACTTTGTCATTGTGTTATTGTGGATCATCATAATGTCAGATTCTACAGACATCATCCAAATGTCACCACAACATTCATACAGCTGTTCATGTCAACACAGATCAATAACATGCTGCTCATCTCACTCAAGTCTACATATTGATCCTTTAAACTGCTGTGTGTGTGTGTGTGTGTGTGTGTGTGTGTGTGTTCTGAAGGATCAATATCAATCATCAGTCATTGTTTGTGAAAACACATTAAAATCATCAGAAACTAAAGAAATATTTCCACTTCATCAAGTCAACTTGATCAATTGAAACAAATATTAGTTCAGAGGATCTTCTGGATCCAGATGTGAACATTTACCAAAAATCATCAACATTCATTGACTTGAACAACTAACAGTCAACATTTTCTACACTTTCTTTAAGAAGCACAAATCTTTGTGACTGAAGACTAAATTTACTTCAACAAACATGAAAATATCAACAAAAGCTCATTTAAAACGTGACTGATGGAAGTTGTGTCTGAACAGAAATGAGCTTCACTTGTTCATTAAACATATTTTCATTCTGTTTTTAAATGTCTCTTTTCATAGTTGATCTGTCACATGTTTTGCTTTCTCTGCAACACTCAGCTTTTATCTTTACCTGCGTTCTTTCAATTCATTTTCTGTTTCCTGTTTTTATTCTGTTTTCAATGTAAAACACTTTGAGCTGCAGGTTTTATACAAAATAAAAGTTATCAATAAAGTTTATTATTATTATTAAAGATCTACAATAGAATCAGAGAGTCAGTGAACTGACCTCAGAGTCTTCAGTCTACAGTTTGGACTCTCCAGTCCAACAGACAGCAGCTTCACTCCTGAATCCTGCAGCTCGTTGTTGTAGCTCAGGTCCAGTTCTGTCAGATGGGAGGGGTTGGACTTCAGAGCTGAGGCCAGAGAAGCACAGCTGATCTCTGACAAACTGCAGTGACTCAACCTGAATAAAGAATAAATGATGAAGATAAAACTCCATTTCTAATCCAATCAGATGTGTTCAGGTTGTAAATGTTATTAAAGATCTACAATAGTAACAGAGAGTCAGTGAACTGACCTCAGAGTCTCCAGTCTACAGTCTGGACTCTCCAGTCCAGCAGACAGCAGCTTCACTCCTGAATCCTGCAGGTTGTTCTCACTCAGGTCCAGTTCTGTCAGATGGGAGGGGTTGGACTTCAGAGCTGAGGCCAGAGAAGCACAGCTGATCTTTGACAAACCGCAGTTCCTCAACCTGAATAAAGAATAAAGAAAGAGAAAATGCTGTTGTAAACGGTGAAAAGGTATCTGGTCTCTGTGTGAGGGCCTATAGCTCAGCAACGCACATCCTTCTCCCTGATGCATACACAAAGGACTATATACCTGCAAACACTGAACACAGCTAAATGCTGGAGTCACCTGTCACCAATCAAAGATGAAGTCCCACCCCTCCTCAGTTGTGAGGTAGGTCTCTTGATTGGTTATAACAGTTCCAGGGCTTTAGCACCTAGACAACAAGGCAAAGATGGTGAGCCTTATGATGTTCAGACAGAGTTAGGCTGGAGCATAGTTGGTAGTTCAGTTCCTTGCCTCGAAACAAGTCTGATGAACAGCATTTGTCATTGTGTTGCTGTAAAAGAGATCCCTCCAGCAACTCCCATGGATGCAACTCGGGCATTAGAAAGTGACTTCGGACTTCCGGGTTTGGCTCTGAGAGAGGATGGCAGCATTGGAGTCAGCGCTCCCGACTTTGAGAATAAAAAGCCCTCGATTTCATATAGTGTTCGTTGCCAAACTGGCCAGCTACAGAACGAAGGAGGAAATATTAAAACTTGTCTGGCAGAAGCGTTTACTTCTATGACCAGACCAGCTTTATCCGAGAGCGTCAAACACAAGACAACATACGACGAACATTACAAATAATTAGCCACATCCAAAAAATAAAACAGCAGCGATGGTAATTAGCATTGATGCAGAAAAGGCCTTCGATTCAGTGAACTGGAGTTTCCTTTGCCGACAGATTTGGCCTACAAGAATCAATAATTAAAACAATACAAGCATTATATAATAAACCCACTGCAAGACTCAAAGTAAATGGCTGCTAATCAAATAGTTTTACTTTAGAAAGAGGCACAAGACAAGGTTGTGCACGCTCACCACTACTATTTGCACTATACTAAATATGATCTAGCGTGGCAGACAGAATATTTTAAATATCTGGGGGTTATCATACCGAAGAACCTTACAGAACCATATAAACACAATTATTTACCAATAGAAAGGAAAATTAAAGAGGATATAGTGAGATGGAATCTAATTCCATGCTTGAGTTTTAGCTCAAGAATAGACTTGATTAAAATGAATATCTTACCCAAATTATTATATCTATTCCAAACTCTACCAATAGAAATAAGCCAAAAACAATTTAATGAATGGGACAAAATCTTGTCCAGATACATATGGCAAGGTAAAAGGCCTAGAATTAGATTTAAAACCCTGCAACTGCCAAAAATAAAAGGAGGATGGGGCCTTCCTTCTCTTAAAGATTGTTACTGGGCAGCACAAATATGACCTATAATATGTTGGTGTAACCCTTCCTATGATGCCCAGTGGAAAAACATTGAAGAGGGTCTAACTCAGATTCCCATACAAGCCTTGATGGCTGATAGTAGTTTGCAAGATTTCATTAGAAGTATAGAGACATTGAGGAAGTTCAGGATGATGGAGTTTCTGGTGAGAAATGGTAAACCAGAAAAAGTGCGGGTAGTTTTTGACTGTTCAGCTAAGCATAATGGAACCAGTCTCAATGAGCACCTGCTGTCTGGACCAGACATGATGAACAATCTAACTGGTGTCCTTATACGCTTCCGACAACATCCAATAGCGCTGATGTGCGACATAGAAAAAATGTTTCATCAGTTTAAAGTCCAAGAGAGTGTGTAACGGTTTGGGTCCGTGCTGCTTGGTTAATGATGTGTTTGAGAGCGTTGGAGTCAGCGAAGACGACCAAAGTGCACAATCACACTCGTCTGACGTTTCCACAATGCTCGTCGTTTATTATTATAAACACACATCAACCTTACAAAGCCCGGTTGTACGGCTACTATCTCATCATACATGAAATAAAATAGTGTCCACACGAACCCTAACGTTACTGTTGAGTTGAGAGGCGAAAAGTAAAGCTGGAGCTCGGTCACTGGCATCCGACTCATGGATAAAACAAGGCGCCGCCTAGTGGCATCATTCCTCTAGTAACGTAGCAATACTTCTTAAAGGTACATTCCACAATTTCAACTCTTACATATTCCCCCTTGGTAAGACAAAGGCTGACCTCAGCCGTACACACTGAGACAGTCTATACTTAACATGCTTCCATACATGGCTAAGCAGGCAAGTTGACCAAAGCAAACAGGGTAAGAAACAGCAAAGTATTGGAGTAACTGACATACATGGCAGTACATTACCTAATGAAAGTTTCCAATGACGATTAAGCAGAAAAATAAAACATATTCAGGCATCTTAGACAAGTACAGAATGAAATACCCCATTTTTATGCATTCACCTTAGAAACACTATAGTAAAACAGCTCTTAAACTTACTGCTGTCCAGGCAACTTTGCTCAATACAAAACAACACTCACTGCTGCTCTAGCAGGCTGCATAAAGAATGTTAACCACTTATGCAATAATCTCAGTTTTGTTATTAACACATGAGAAACAACCTTAAAAAAATCCATTCTACTTCAGGTCAAGTCAGTCAGTGTGGTAAGAACTAGTCCATCTGGAGTCTGACCATCCAGAGGCTACTCTGGGGACTCGCCTTGGTCTCAGGTTGTAACGGCCTGTAGGGGCAGTGACCGAGACAGTTAGTGGCGAGTCATGGCTATCAGCGTCACGAGTCATTTCAACAGTCTCATACGAAGAGTTCTGTGCAAAGGGGTTTCTGTCAGGGTCAGTGTTGTTGCGGCTTGAACCACTTTGTTCAGGACAATCCAGGCTAGAGGGCAAGTGGGCAGCCGGGAAACCAGGGCTCTGTCCATCAGCAGTCACCTGCCCTGCATGTTTGATGGGAGAAGCCGTGTCCCATGTGTGGAATGGTTGCAGGTTCACGACATGAAAGACCCCAGCATCCCCACCTGTGTCAACTTTACTGAGTCATATCAGACAGTTTTTGAGAGACGCGATATGGGCCAGTGTACGGTGGGGACAACTTTGCTGTGAAGTTTGAGACTGCATCTGATCTGGGGTAAGACTTCACTCTCACAAGGTCTCCAATTTTGTTGGAAGCATGGCGACATCTCAAGTCATAATAGCGTTTGCTTCCCTCACTGCACTCACTTCAATCCACTTTGAGAAGTAATACACGAAGACAATGATATACGCATTCCCGCTTGCTGTGCATGGCAGCGGGCCGACATAGTATACGCCTGTGTTCTCCCACGGTCTCTGTGGTTGAATAGGGACCATGAGGCCAGCTGGCTTACGTTGGCTTGGTTTAGTGATTTGGCACACAGAGCAAGAGACCACATACTTTTTGACATCGGAGGCCATGCTCGGCCAGAAGAACCTGAGCCTTTGGGCTTTGTGGTGCCCAAGTTTCCAGCTGTGGGGTGGTCATGATAGTACTTTAGCAGGCAACCACGCATGGCGGTCGGGGCTTAAAGTTTCATTTGTTTTAGTGGGTGCAGACCACATTTTGTCTTTGGATCATGAAAGTAGAGCAGTCCATCCAGAGCTGTGTACTGGAGGAGATCCGTCTGACTGTTGCCACTTTGGCTACTGTTCTCCAGTTTACGGAGCAACTCTAAAGTTACTGGATCTTCCACCTGCAGTTGACGCACATGTGAGCGATCTGTCAACATGACTGGGGGCAGAGTGCGTAGATCAAGGCTTCCAATGACAGCATACACAGGCAGGAGATCCATTGGGGTGTCTGTTGCTGGGAGAGGGTTGCAAGAGAGATCATCAGGCCCTTACGTTCGCCAGGTTTGTGGACTATGCTGAAGTCAAAGTCTTGTAGGCGAAGAGACCAACGGGCCAACCGTCGAGAAGGGTTAGGGTGTGACATCAGCCACCTCAGGCTGCTGCGGTCTGAGTAAACGGTCACATGGAGGCTTTCAATGTATGGCCTGAAGTGCTCTAAGGCCCAAATGACAGCCAAACACTCTTTCTCGTGCCATTCATGTTGAGATGTTAGAGGATCTGTCAACTGATGCTTTTATCAATGGTCTACGCTGGTTTATTGCATTAAGAGGCTCAGTCAGACAAATCAAAAGGTACCAATTTTGTAGGTACCAGAAATGAACTGAATGCAGCACTCCAGGAAGTTGATGCTGAGAGACTGTCAACCTTCCTTGCAGAAAAACAATGTGATTTTGTATTTAATGCACCACATGCAAGTCAAGCAGGTGGAGTATGGGAGCGACAAATAAGGACTGTAAGAAATGTTTTGAAGTCTACACTCTTACTCTCTCCTGGTAGACTCAATGACTCCTCCCTAAGGACTTTATTATATGAGGTTGCTGCAATCGTGAACAGTCGCCCTCTTACAAGACAACCTGGATGATCCAAACAGTTTGGAACCCCTAACTCCTAATCATCTCATCACCATGAAAGCCACCCCCGCATTACCTGCCCCAGGCAAGTTTGTAAGAGCGTAACTATACGGACAAAAAAGCTGGCGCCATGTGCAATATCTGGCTGAACAGTTTTGCAGCCGATGGAGGAAGGAGTATCTCCAGAACATCACAACCAGACAACGATGGCACACACCTAAGAGAAATATTCAAACATGGGACATTGTGATGGACATGGATGAAACACAGCCAAGATCTTTGTGGAGACTGGGAAGAGTCTCAGAAACTGTAATAGATAAAGATGGACTTGTCAGGAGAGCCAAGATATTCCTTGGAGATAGAAATCTTAACAAAAGAGGTGAACGTATAAGCAAAGCATCTGTCCTAGAACGTCCAGTTCATAAGTTAGTTCTGTTGCTAGAAAACCCTTACGTATAAGTGAAATATAAAACTAAAGGCTCGACTGTACATGTGTTCCCTAAAAGATCATTTCATGTTAAGAAAATATTTATGTTTTAAGTTGACTTGTTGGGAGTGTACAGTGTGTGAGTGTGTCAATAAAGTTTATTATTATTATTAAAGATTGACAATAGTAACAGAGAGTTAGTGAACTGACCTCAGAGTCTCCAGTCTACAGTTTGGACTCTCCAGTCCAGCAGACAGCAGCTTCACTCCTGAATCCTGCAGCTTGTTGTTACTCAGGTCCAATTCTTTCAGATGGGAGGGGTTGGACTTCAGAGCTGAGACCAGAGAAGCACAGCTGATCTCTGACAAACTGCAGCGACTCAACCTGAATAAAGAATAAATGATGAAGATAAAAATCCATTTCTAATCCAATCAGATGTGTTCAGGTTGTAAATGTGCAGCTCAACATGACTCTGTCCTAATCAATGAGCTTTGCCCTAAAATCAGTCCAGTGACTTTGTCATTGTGTTATTGTGGATCATCATAATGTCAGATTCTACAGACATCATCCAAATGTCACCACAACATTCATACAGCTGTTCATGTCAACACAGATCAATAACATGCTGCTCATCTCACTCAAGTCCACATATTGATCCTTTAAACAGCTGTGTGTGTGTGTGTGTGTTCCTCTGTGTGTGTGCGTGTGTGTGTGTGTGTTCATGTATCTGTGTGTCAATAAAGTTTATGATTATTATTATTACAGATCGACAATAGTAACAGAGAGTCAGTGAACTCACCTCAGAGTCTCCAGTCTACAGTTTGGACTCTCCAGTCCAGCAGACAGCAGCTTCACTCCTGAATCCTGCAGCTTGTTTTCACTCAGGTCCAGTTCTGTCAGATGGGAGGGGTTGGACTTCAGAGCTGAGACCAGAGAAGCACAGCTGATCTCTGACAAACTGCAGCGACTCAACCTGAATAAAGAATAAATGATGAAGATAAAAATCCATTTCTAATCCAATCAGATGTGTTCAGGCTGTAAATGTGCAGCTCAACATGACTCTGTCCTAATCAATGAGCTTTGCCCTAAAATCAGTCCAGTGACTTTGTCATTGTGTTATTGTGGATCATCATAATGTCAGATTCTACAGACATCATCCAAATGTCACCACAACATTCATACAGCTGTTCATGTCAACACAGATCAATAACATGCTGCTCATCTCACTCAAGTCTGGAATAACGATCAAATCAGACGTGATGTTACTTCTGCTACTTTCATCTTCGTCTGTTTTTTTCTCATTCATAATAATCATGAGTCATTTTATGAAACATGCTCAGACAGGTGTGTTGCCTTTAAAACATAATGTTGGATGGACTTTTATTTTGAAGGCCTTTTATTTTGACAAGTGTTTGTCCTGCTTCAGGAGTTCTGGGTTCACAAAGATCACTTCCTGTTCGTCATTGGAGGAAGTCAGCTGAATCTGTCCACATGCTCTTCTATAAACACTCTAATCCACACTGGAAATGCTACAGAGGCAAAGATGGAAATAAAGATTTGATTGTTGCACTTTTGAGTTTGTTAAAAACGTTACTTCCATTGAAATGTATTTGATTCATTTGGAATAAAACATGTTTGATTTTCATGTATTTACGCCAGGAAAAACACATGTTGCCAACAAACTGGTGATTGTGTCTCTTCTGTCTTACAGTTAGTTTTCACTCAGTCTGCGTCAGATGGTGTGAAGAGCCACAGGAAACAGCGAGTAAAGCTAACTACGACTCAAGTCATCATTCTGTAAGTCAGAGCTGAGCTAGCTGGACAGCAGCAGCTCCCACGCTGGACTGAAAACATCACAGATGCTTTCTATAGAACTTAAATATGCCAATATGAAGTAAATAAGACTTTAGGACATAAATAATCATTTCAGTAAATACAAAACTCAGCAACTCGTCTGCATCGACACACAGCTGACTGACTGTGAGCTTCATCCTCAATCATCTCTATGACTGGATCAAATGTGCACTGAGCAAAGTGAGACGGATCTTCTCGTCATCTTAAATGTGTCCTGCTGCCTTCTTGTATTAATATAGTTTATTATTTATGCTCCTGTTTACTGGTTGAGTCAGAACACAAAGTGACGACTTCCGGTGGGACAGGCGAGCAGCATGGACGTATAAGTTAGGGGCTCCCGTATGCTAACACTATAACTCCACAAGAACTCGAGACATAGACGCCGACGAAATTAAAAACTGAGAGTATGAGTGGAGCGTCAACAAGAGCAAAGAATAAAAACAACCCGGCCATCCAAGTTAAAGAAAGAAATCGAGAGAGTAATGAGAGCAAGCCAGCATCACAAGCTAGCAAGCCAACAACGCCGCATGTTAGCATGGCTCCGGTTCAAAGCAGCTTAGATGGCATTAGCAAACAGATTCAAACTCTGCAAAATGAATTGAATCAATCAAACTTTATTTATAAACTTTATTTATATCGCATCCATTTAAAATACAACACAAAGTGCTTCACTTTGGGGGGGGGGCTGGAGCCTATCCCAGACGTCTCTCGGGCGAAGGCAGGGGACACCCTGGGCAGGTCGCCAGCCTACCACAGGGCTACACATATAGACACACATACATATAGACCAGGCATCTCAAACCGGTTCCATAAAGGGCCGCGTGGCTGCAAGTTTTCATTCCAACCAAGGAGGAACACACCAGGCTGGAATCAATTAATCAGCTGATCTCAGTCTTCAGCTGACAACTAAGTGATCCCTTGATGTTGATTGGTTGGCCTGATGTGCTCCTCCTGGGTTGGAATGAAAACCTGCAGCCACCCGGCCCTTTATGGAACCGGTTTGAGATGCCTGATATAGACAAACAACCACGCACACCACTCATTCCCACCTACGGACAATTTAGAGTTATCAATTAGCATGTTTTTGGACTGTGGGAGGAAGCCGGAGAACCCGGTGAAAACCCACGCAGCACAGGGAGAACATGCAAACCGGGGATCTTCTAGCTGTGAGGCGACGCTGATCGAACCGGGGATCTTCTAGCTGTGAGGCGACGCTGCTAACCACCGAGCCACCGTGCAGCCCCAGACAATATCCCGCCTCCAGATATACACACATGCGCTCACACACACACTCACAACACACACACACACACACACACACACACACACACACACACACACACACACACACACACACACAGTGATGAGACATGGCAGGGCACTGAGGAACCATGTGGGGAAACAGCTATGGGAGCCATCCACACCGAGAAGCGCCACAGCCTGCAATCCACTGGAAGCGCCGCCACAGAGACCACCCAGATGCCGATGGACAGGGGCAGACTCCACACTTAATGCAGAGCCGCCCCAGTCCCTCGGGCCCAGGAGGCCTCCAGGGCAATGGCCCCGGTGGGCAGACAGGGCCTACATCCCAGTGTGGAGGCCCCCCATGAGGAAACACTGAAGCTAAAAACTAAAGACTAAAGAAAAATAAATAAATAAATGAACAATGAGTTCTGTAGTAATTGCAGGTTAGAAATGGTCTTCTTGGGGAGGCCAGAGAGCAGGGCATTACAGTAGTCTAAACGACAGGAGATAAAGGCATCAGCACCTCCGTGTTAGCTTGAGAGAGAAATGGGCGGACTCTGGCTATATTCTTAAGATGATAAAAACCTATTTTTGTTACAATTTTAATGTGTGGAATAAAACTCAGCTCAGAGTCAAAAATGACGCCCAGGTTCTTTACACATTGTGTTGGTTTAAAATCTTTTGGTAAGAGTTTCTCTCTCTTGCTTTCAGGACCAATGACTAAGACCTCTGTTTTGTCCTGGTTGAGCTGTAGGAAATTCTCTGCCATCCATGAATTTATATCTAAAATACAGTTAAAAAGGGCATCAATTGGCCCTGTGTCTTCAGGAGACACGGCAATGTACAGCTGTGTATCATCTGCATAACTGTGGAAGCTGATGCCGTGTCTCCTGATGAATGTCCCCAAGGGGAAGCATATATAGATTAAAAAGAATTGGACCTAAAATTGACCTTTGGGGCACCCCACAATTTATTTTATGTGTTCTGGAGGAACATGTATCCAAACTTACCCGGAAATATCGATCTGTGAGATAGGAGCTGAACCAGCTAAAAACAGTACCAGAGAGGCCGACCAGGTTTCTCAGTCTGTTTCATAAAATGTGGTGATCTACTGTATCAAAGGCAGCACTTAGATCCAGTAGTACCAAGACTGTGAGTTTGTGAATCTGCGTTATACCTAATGTCATTTAAAATCTTTAAAAGGGCCGTCTCTGTACTGTGGTTCATCCTAAAACCAGATTGGTATTTCTCTAAAATATTGATACTATTTAAAAAAATCATTTACTTGATTAAAAACCGGCTTTTCTAATATTCTACTTAAAAATGGTAAGTTAGAGACAGGTCTGTAGTTCTTAAAAATGTTGGGGTCCAGGTTACTCTTCTTCAGAAGGGGCTTCACCACTGATGTTTTAAAGGCGGGAAGACGCCCGTCTGAAGAGAGTAATTTACAATATTTAAAATCTGTTCCTCAAAGAAGCCATAAAATGTTTTTAAAAGTGATGTAGGAATTGGGTCTAAAAGGCAGGTTGTTGGGTTTACTTGGGAGAAAGCTCGACCAAGTGTCCTTGCGTCCACCAGGGCAAAACTCTCCAGTGTTGCCTCAGGTAAAAGTAATGGTACAGGTGTGTTAAAAAATAAATTCTGTTGGGGTAAAAGACTGGATCTGATATTATCGATTTTACTTCTGAAGTGGTCTGCAAAGTCCTCACAGAGGGCATCTGATGGGGGTTTGGAAGTTTTTTTAAATTGCAATTTGTTAAAAGATTGATGGTGGAGAACAGGAATTTGGTGTAGTTTTTATGGTCTGTGATGAGTCTTGAGAAATAAGAGATTTGTGCCAATTTGACTGTGTTTTTTTCAGTTTGTTTTTTCTTCACCTCCTCTCTGCACTCCTGCAATTTCTTCATCACTTATTTCTCCACGGTGGTGTAGGTTTTGTTTTTATGGTTTGGGTTAAAAGTGGAGCGACTGAGTCCAGTGTTATTTTCAGTTTGCTGTTAAAATTGTCAACAATAAAATCACAGGAAGCAGGTAAAATTTCTGCAGGAGTGCTCTTTAAAATCTCCATAAAATTTGCAGCCACTTCAGAAGTAATGTAGCGTTTCCTCACCGTTCTCACCGGGGCCTCCTGGTGGTTAAAACTGGTGATGTTAAAAAACACACAGTAGTGGTCAGACACAGCCAGGTCAACAACAGAGGACACACCAGTGGACAGGCCATAGGTTATGACCAGGTCCAAGGTGTGTCCTCTGTTGTGAGTCGGCTGTGTGACGTGCTGTTTAAAATCCATGCAACTTAAAAGATTTAAAAAGTCATTGGACATTACGTCAGAGCTATTATCAACATGTAGATTAAAATCACCAGTTACTAGAATTTTGTTATAGTGGGTGTGTATGACTGATAATAGTTCAGAGAATTATAAAAAGAGGTAGGATGATGGTGGGGTGGTCTGTAAACTGTGATGCAAAGAATAGGAGGACTGCTAAAAACAAAGGCATGATGCTCAAACGATGTGTAACTGTTAAAAGAGACTTCAGTTGAGTTCAAAGTGTTTCTAGTGATAGAGTCAGTTCCACCCCCTCTTTTACCACTCCTGGTTGAAAATAAAAAAATAAAATTTGGTGGGCAAGCCTCGGTGAGAACAACTGGTGCGTCAGTGCCAAGCCATGTCTCTGTTAAAAGAATGCTGTCTAACTTGTTATCTAAAATCAGGTCGTTTATGATAAAAGTTTTATTTAAAAGGGAGCGCACGTTCAGCACGGCCAGCTGGATGTTCGTGCTGAACGTGCGCTCTTCATCACAGTGTGGGGAGGTTGAAGCAGGTGTGACAGGAACTAGGTTATTTCGCTTATTGCTGGTCCATGATGAAACTGGTCTGTGAATTCTGTTTGTGATTCTGACTGTGATTCTTGCTTTCTGAGAGGTACTGTAGGGAGAGGTGGTGGTGCTATGAAGGCTAGTGGAGGGTGTAGCTGAGTCACGTGAGATTGGTAGTCAATCACGTGATGAGGTGGATGGTGATGACAACAGTGATGAAGATGATCCAAGCTGGTCAGCGGCGTGCTGATTGTCCATGTGGTGTAGGATGGTGAAGTTTATGTTGGAGGAGAGCAGCCGCGATCCCCGAAAATTCAGATGAAGGCCATCTGATTTAAGAGTCCCTGCGTTCCCATAAAAGATTTAAATTGTCAATAAAAGCAGCACCGTGTTAAAAAGTCGAGTCAAGTCCTCTTTTATGATCTCTGACTGTTGCCTTAATGTCGTTAATTCCCACGTGAACCACCACCGTATGCACTGAGGGGTGTGCCTGCAGTACACCGTGTATTTCAGCAGCCACATCGCTGACAGTGGCGCCGGGGAAACACAGAGTGGTGGAGGACTGTGTTTTTACATGCCGGATGATGGAGATGATGATGGTAGTGGGATGAGGCCGACTACCAGGACCAGGACTGTGGTTGGGCAGAGGCGGCCGGGCCGCATGTCCCCGGTGGCGGCAGCCGCAAAACCAGACCGGGTTGAGGGCTCGCTGGATGGATGTCTTCCGCTGGTGGTGGAGGCTGAGGGACCCGTCGAGCAGATGGCCCGCTGGATGGAGGAGACACCCGGGGGCTGGATGAGCAGGCTGGTGGAGGATTTGTCCGTGGTGTCAATGAGAGAGCCACAGCCTTACCGAGAGCAGAGGGGGCCGGTATGGGGCCCACTGTGTCGGCACTGGTGGTTGAGGGCGGGGGCCACCTGTGTCCGGTGGTGGAGGCTGCAGACCGCCGTGTGGATCCTGTAAGTGAAGGGAACTCCTGCTCGTCCAGTATGATGAACTTGTTGGAGAGACAGAGATCCTGGGCTGGAGGTGGGGATGGTGTTTTCCGCAGTTTACCGGCATATTTTCCGCCGTGCTGAGCCACCATCCATGGTGCCGGCTGTCCCGGTGTGGAACACAGGAAAGTCTTGGGTCTGGCTCCCGTTCTGGCCCATTGGTCTTCAGTCAGAGACTGAACAGGATTGATCCATGGCACTGTAGCGTCCAGGTGTCCGCTAGCGGCATCGCCAGTTGTTACTACAATGCTCAGACACTGCACTAGCATAGTGTCGATTAGCCCCTCGTTCTCTCCAATTTGGTGTAGGAGAGAGACGCTTCCCTCCATTTCAGCGACCTTCTGGTTAACCCAATGTCAGCCCTCACTAGAAGCAGATGGGGAGGTGAGTGGTGCCATTCCTCTGTTTTGGAAGTTTTATTTATTTAAGTGTCTCTTAAACTTCAACGCTCTGCTGCCATAAACGAGTACTACCGTACTGCCGTCCAATTTGAAGACGGACCTAAAAACATTCAAAGACGAAATTACGGCGCAAATGAAAGACGAACTGACAGAACTTAAAGCAGACATTGTTCAGAAGTTTGCCAAAATAACTACGGAAATTGGAGAACAGGATGAAAAGATAAATGCTGCTCTGACACGCACGGAGGAGATCGAGTTGTGGAGTCATGAAGCAAACAGTGCAATGCAGGTAAATATTGCCAGAGCAGAAAATCCTGGTGGACGAACTTGACAATTTAGAATCGAGGTCCAGACGAAAGAACTTGCGGGTTTATGGCATTCAAGAGGAGACAAGAGTGACTCTATCACACAGTTCATGGATAAATGGCTCTGTGAAGAATTTTCTATAAACAAAGACCTCCAGATTCAACATGCCCACCGAGACCTGGCTCCAAACCGAAACCTGGCCAGCCTCTTAGATCGATTGTCATCAATTTCCAACAGTTAATTGTAAAGGAGATGATCTTGAAAAAAAGCATGGCAGAAAAAAAAACAATAACCCTCGGGGGCAACAGGATATATTTTGATCATGACTATTCAGAGAGGATGCTACAACAACGCAAAGCGTACTCTAACATTAAGAAGATTTTGAAGAGAGAGAGCATCCGATTCCAGACTCCCCTCAACAAGATGCGACTCCACTGGGCCAGCGGGGTGAAAACTTGTAGCAGTGCGGCAGAGGCAGCCAACGACTTGCGGGGAAGAGGATACGACGTGGATAACACGGGGTCCTGCAGCGGGGGTGCGGCACTCGCTGAGAGGCTCCAGTCTACCGGGGTCGCGACATGGAAACAAACCTGGAGTGGGCGCAAACGCGTGCAAGGACGGCTGGAAGAATTTCAACTGAGGGGAAGTAACACAGGATAAATACATACAGCAGTATGTCTGAGTTAAGACGGACATGAGAATTATATTACTTAGCTGAGTTTATAGTTTTTGTTCATTTGGCTGGTTATAGTGAAATAGACTGTTGGCTTAAGGGAGACTGAAAGGTTTTTCCCCTCAAACCCAAAAGAGAGTCAACAGAAGAAGAGGGTTGTTGACATCTCTTTATGGAGGTCACTTTTTTTTTGTACATAGTTCAAATAAGTTACAAACAGTTACTGAAAGTATTGAGAGTTCATGAATGCTTAACTGAGAGCTTATTGATGCATCGTCACGAGGTTAACACAACAACAGTGATTTATGGACACCAAAGAAGCAATTAAGATTCTCTCTTTGAATGTTAATGGCCCAGTCAAAAGAGCTAAAATAATGACCAAGCTCAAAAAAGAAAAGAGGCAAATAAACTTTCTTCAGGAAACTCATGTTACGAAAGCAGAACATGAGAAATTAAAGAAATTTGGTTTCAAGAACACCTATTACAGCTCACATTCTAATGCTAGGAAAAGAGGAGTAGCAATATTCATGTCTAACACAATTAAATTTGAGTGCATAAAGGAAATAAAAGACAAAGAAGAAACCTATATTATTGTAAAAGGGAAAATAGACCAAATAATGATAACAATGGTAAATATATATGCCCCACCTGAGAGTAATAAAGATTTTTTTAAGTCTCTATTCGACATCATTGCACTAGAGGCGGAGGGCATATGTATATGTGGGGGAGATCTTAATGTAATGTAATGTATTAATGGACCACAATATGGACACAACTAGTCTTAAGAGAAGTAAAAAATCTATTACAAAACTGGCCAGGAATACATGGGGGGGGGATGGGGTTTTTGACGTATGGAGAGATCTTCATCCACTGCAGAGGGATGTTAGTCATTACTCATTATCACATTCGGTTTACTCCAGGATTGATTATTTCTTTATGCAGACAGTAAATAGACACATAAGACAAGATTGTTGGATCGGTGTGGCAAATGTGTCCGACCATAGTGCCATATATTTGAAGATACACTTGAACTGTAGACAGAAAGATACATTATGGAGGTTGAATGTGGGATATTAAACAATAAATCGGTGGTTGAGCAAATAAGGGCCGACATACGGACCTACTTGGAGGAAAACGATAATGGGGAAACAGATCCGGCTATACTATGGGATGCTTTAAAAGCGTTGATAAGGGGAAAACTGATTGCAATCACTAGTAATCACAAAAGAGAAAGAATAAAACAATATAAAAATTATATAGAGGAATTGGGAGATTTGGAACAGGAGCATAAGAGAAACAGAAAAATTGACCGAAAAGTTAACAAACGAATGAATGAGGTGAGAAAAGAAATTAACAATCTACTCCAACATGAAGTAGAAATAAAAGCAAGATACTTAAAAAAAACTATTATGAATCAGGTCCCAAAGCAATGAAATTGTTAGCACGACGCTTACGGAAACTACAAGCAGAAACCATTTAATTCAATATTTTGTTACACCTATAATCAAAAACAAACAGTTGAGTATGCCATGCTGGAGACTGTGTAATGACATAGATTCAGATTCACACACACATTTTTTGGAGTTGCACAAATATTCAACCCTTCTGGGGGAATGTTCACTCAGTTCTCTGCAATGTGCTGGGATATATGATTCCTAAATCTTGTCTTGTTCTGTACTTTGGACATTTGGATGGATCGGTGCATATAGGAGACCAATATCTGATTAAGATTCTTTTGGTGGCTGGCAAGAAGCCCATGACTAAAAACTGGCTCAAGACGGACCCCCCGGTAACAAACAATGGATGTCAATCATAGACAACATATTAGCGATGGAACATCTCACATACAAGTTGAAAGTGAAAGAACACTTGTTTGTTAAAAGATGGAGGAAATGGTTATTATATAAGGAGAGACTGGATCTTACATAATTGTATAAAGGCTCTGCTCTTGATGATTGTAGTTTCTGTTTGTTTGTTTGATTTTGTTGTTGTTTGTTACTTGTTTTTTTAATTCTCCATAATCCAGAGGAGATTGTTTTGCAATGTATTGTGAACAAAAACAAATAAATAAAACTTGTTAAAAAAAGAACACAAAGTGACGTCTTTTTCTGAATGGAAGCATCACGACATGTTGAAGTGTCACCTGTCGCTGGTGAAAGATCAGACCTGATAATTCAAACACCTGCGTTACGAAATGAGCTTCACACAGTGTGTGTGTGTGTGTGACAGTGACACTGGAGCTTAAATCCAACAGTTTCTTGAATCAAACCAACACAAATTAAGTCCAGTATAAACTCTGAGTCAAACTGTTCAGACTGTAAAACAAGAGAACTGAAGGAAACTTAAAACACCTGGAATGGATTTAAATTTGGCCGATAAACACTGGACAAGAGCAACAAACATGAACTGACCTCAGAGTCTCCAGTCTACAGTTTGGACTCTTCAGTCCAGCAGACAGCAGCTTCACTCCTGAATCCTTCAGCTCGTTGTCACTCAGGTCCAGCTCTCTCAGATGGGAGGGGTTGGACTTCAGAGCTGAGGCCACGACTTCACAGTGAGTCTCTGAGAGTCCACAGCGTGAAAGTCTGTGATGACAGAGAATATAAACTGAACATGCTGTCGGTTGGTCAGCCTCAGCTGCTCAGCCATTGATCACCAGGTTTGTGGTTTGAAGCTCCTCTTGTCCACATGTCAAACTTTCCTTGAGCAACATAATAAACCACAAATTTCAGCTTCAGACAAAATGTCTCTAATGTAAATATGTGTCATAGTTTGATGGACAGGCTGCTGTGATTTGTGTTTGTTGAACTTTATTAACTGCAGTCACATGTATTTACCTCAGTCATGTGTCTGTGTATTTTGTGAATCTTTGTTACACCTTGTGTCTCTCCATCTGCTTTTCATCCGCCATGAAATTAATTTAATGACTCCGATTTCATTAATATCAGACAACCCCGATTCAAAAGGTCTGAACTCCGTGAGAAACATCAATAAAACCTGAATCAATCATTTCCAATCAAACTGATTCCTGACAACAGTTTCCTGAAGGGTTCCTGAGTCCAGGTATTAATCTCTTTATCCAATCCTGTCGCTCCATCCTCGCTGTGAACCACTGAGCCTTTCAATCATGATGCTATCACCTGTTACCAATCAACCTGTTTACCTGTGGAATGATCCAAACAGGTGTTTTTGGAGCGTCCCACATCTTTCCCAGTCTTTAGTTGCTCCTGTCACAACTGGATTGAAACGTGTTGCTGCATCAGATTCAGAATCAGCAGGTATTTATAGAAATCAATGAACTGATGAGCTCAGACAGTAAATATATTGACTTTGTGCTGTTTTCAGGTGAGTTTCTGTCAGAAAGGATCAGCATTCTGTTCATGTTTCACACAGCGTATCAACATTTTTGTTGTAATAATGACTAAAGATTGTATTGTTATAATTTTCTGGGTCATAGTTGTATCAAGTGGAGTTCAGCTGGCTGCAGTGAATGTTTTGGAACAAAGACTATAACTGAGCTGGTTGATGATGGAGATCCTCCACTGAACTGAACCTGCTGAGCTCTCCTTCACTGGCAGAATGAACCTGGAGGCGTCCCAGGAGCTGACTGTGTCATGAGCTGCTGTCTGAGTCAATCAGGAGCTCCATACACAAAGACTGTGGCTGCTAATTCAGTCAAAATCACAGTGGAAACGTGTGCTGCTGTTTTCTCTGCATATGTTACCTCTACAGTTACTGTTGTGAGAAACAAGTTCACTGGTTTGAACATTAAATATCTTGTCTTTGTATTTAATTTCATAAAAATAGAAAATAATTTGCAGATCACTGCATTCTGTTTTATTTACGTTTTAAAAAGTGTTCTGACTTTCTTGGAATCAGGGTTAAACTCTTATAGTGTGAAGTTATGTGTGTAAAGTGTGTATCTTTAACACTGATGGCTTCAGCTTTACGTTTCTGAACAGTGTTGATAATCACATCTGGACTTACACAGCCATTCTGCAGTTCCTCACAGCTGGAATCAGTCTCCGTCGTCCCTCCAGTGTTGTGTTGTACTTCTTCAGGTCCAACTCATCCAGAACCTCCTCTGACAGCTGCAGCATGTAGGCCAGAGCTGAGCAGTGGATCTCAGAGAGTTCCTTCTCTGATCTGTTCTCTGACTTCAGGAACTCTTGGATCTCCTGATGTACTGAGCGGTCGTTCATCTCCATCAGACAGTGGAAGATGTTGATGCTTCTGTCAGGAGAGATATCATCCCTGTTCATCTCCTTCAGGTTGTTGATGGCTCTTTGGATGATTTCTGACTTGTTTTTTCTTTGACCCAGCAGGCCTCCTAAGAGTCTCTGGTTGGACTTCAGAGAGAGGCCATGAAGGAAGCGAACAAACAGGTCCAGGTGGCCATTTTTACTTTCAAGAGATTTCTCCATGTTGCTCCTCAGAAAGACATCCAGGGATGGGTAGTGGCTGACAAAGTTTCGAAAATATTTAATGTTCTCCAAAAAAGAACTTGGTTTTGAGTCGCTGGGTTTCCAGTCTTTTAGGAAACCCTCCAGTACCGCTGTGTTCCTGCTGGTGTAACAGTGGAACATGTAGACTGCAGCCAGAAACTCCTGAATGCTCAGATGAACAAAGCAGTAAACTGTTTTGTGGAAGATCACACACTCTCTTTTGAAGATCTCTGTACAAACTCCAGAGTAAACCATGGCTTCAGTGACATCAAGACCACACTGCTCCAGGTCTTCTTGGTAGAACATGATGTTTCCTTTCTCTAGATGTTCGAACGCCAGCCTCCCCAGCTTCAGAAGAACTTCCCTGTCAGCCTCCATCAGCTCCTGTGGACTCGTCTCATGTCCCTCATCATACTTCTGCTTCTTCCTCTTTGTCTGAACCAGCAGGAAGTGGGAGTACATGTCAGTCAGGGTCTTGGGCAGCTCTCCTCTCTGGTCTGTAGTCAACATGTCGTCCAGAACTATAGCAGTGATCCAGCAGAAGACTGGGATTTGACACATGATGTGGAGGCTCCTGGAGGTCTTGATGTGTGAGATGATTCTGCTGGACAGATCTTCATCACTGAATCTCCTCCTGAAGTACTCCTCCTTCTGGGCATCAGTGAAGCCTCGTACTTCTGTTACTCTGTCAACACATGCAGGAGGGATCTGATTGGCCGCCGCGGGTCTGGAAGTGATCCAGACGAGAGCCGAGGGAAGCAGATTCCCCTTGATGAGGTTTGTCAACAGCACGTTGACTGATGACTTCTGTGAGACATCAGACAAAACCTCATTGTTGTGGAAATCCAGTGAAAGTCTGCTTTCATCCAGGCCGTCAAAGATGAACAAAAGCTTACAGACAGCGAGCTTCTCTGCTGTCACCTTCTGTAATGTTGGATGGAAAACACGGAGCAGCGTCAGAAGACTGTACTGCTCATCTTTGATCAAGTTCAGCTCCCTGAACGAAAGCAGAACCACCAGGCTGACGTCTTGGTTTTCCAAGCCCTCTGCCCAGTCCAGACTGAACTTCTGCACTGAGAAGGTTTTTCCAACGCCAGCGACGCCGTTCGTCAGAACGACTCTGATGTGTCTCTGCTGGTCAGGTGAGGCTTTAAAGATGTCCTGGCACTTGATTGGAGTCTCATGGAGGGTCTCCATCTTGGAGGTTGTCTCAAGCTGCCTCACCTCATGTTGGGTATTAACCTCTTCACTCTGTCCCTCTGTGATGTAGAGCTCAGTGTAGATCCTGTTGAGGAGGGTTCCACTTCCTGGTTCATCACTTCCTTCAGTCACACATTCACATCTCCTCCTCAGACTGATCTTATGTTCATCTAAAACCTCCTGAAGATCACCAGTCACTAAAAAAAGAGAGAAAAATTAGAGAAAACAAAGAAAATCTGACAAACTCTGCAAATAAATGTCATGAATTGTAGAAGGTCACAGTTTCAACACGTGTGGATGGACAGTCTTACTTTGCACAGTGCAGGTCTGACTGGCTGTCTGCAGTCCAGCTCTCGTTCTGGATCTGTCTCCACACTGGGGACAGGAGGACTCTCCTGATGAAGCAGACTGGTCCCAGTATGAGGTGATGCACTGTCTGCAGAACCGGTGTCCACAGCTGGTAGAGACTGGATCCTTCAGGACGTCCTGACACAAAACACAGCAGGACGGCTGCTCCTCCACAGAAACATGACTCCTCGTCCTCTCTCTGAAAGACATTTCTTTATAACTAAACTCAATCACTGATGGTTGTTGAAAATATGAAGATTTGTGCGACGCTGTGTTAGTTCACTTTAAACTGACATTAGAAGTGTCTCTTTCTCGTGCACTGATGACTTTTACACAAGTTCTGTCCATGGATGTTTGTTCCTGACCTTTAGGAACAATATCTGATGGAGAGAGTCTGAACTCAAAGGTTCACTTACTAATGATTCAAAGTGTTGATCACGGTGAGCAAAGCTCTTCTACAAATCACTTTTTATCATATGTTGTACAATTATGACTCAAAGTGATTCAACATGCATCAGGTCATAACAGCTGATCTGATGAAGAGTCAAACCAATAAATGATTCTCAGATCAAATATGAGAAAGTGAATTTCACATGTGAAGCAGATTCTTTCACATTCTGAATCGTTGCAAATGTTCACAGCAGCTTCAATGTGAGGGCAGAAATATATGAATGTTCCTGCGGTGTAAATGTTGAAATGAAGCTTCTCAACAGTTTTACTGCAGAAATAAAATAAGGTCGATCTGAGTTTGAAACACTTTCTGCACCAAAAGTTCTGCATCATGAATAGAAATCTAGATATTTTATCTTCATCCTCAATGCATCATCTCCCATCAGGTCAGTTTACAGTAAAACCAGAGTCTCACTTTGTGTCTGAGGGTCCAGGTTCATGGCTGAAGGCTAGAGGAAGATCTTTGGACCGGTCACTCTTCATAGACAGACAGCTGGATGCTGAAGACTCAGCTCTGTCCTCCTCATCCTCCATCATCTTCTGATCTGAGGTCAGTCTGAGAGTAAAACAGTGACACTGACGGTGAGCTCAGAACACAAGAATCAAGACCCAAACACACAGTCTAACATTTGTGTCCTCTACAGTCCACAGGAAGGAAACTGACTCACACTTTAAAGGATAACTTTTGTTTTTTACAACCTGGACCTTATTTCTAGCATTAAATACGACCATTTACTCACCCAGACAACTTTGGTGGCATTTGGAGTTGTTTTGAAGAAATTAGCCCCAGAGGAGCGGCGCGTATATCCGTATAATGCGAGTACTTGGAGCATCCATGCGCAGCCTCTATATAACGCATAATCTGCGACGAAACTCATTCATATTCCAATATTTTGTTATTATATGCTGGTGCTATTCCCCTCTGAGCCCGTGGTGGCATGTTATAAACATCCGGCGTCTCTAGGCAACTACCTCTGACGTGGATGATGTCATTACCGAACGCCGCGCGCTGCAAGCAGCCAGCCACAACGCGGCTGACTCTGCGGCGGTCGGCTACGAATACGCAATAACGAACCACAGCTGTGCCAAACTACAGCTAAACTAGCCGACCGCCGGCTCAGAGGGGAATAGCACCAGCATATCATAACAAAATATTGGAATAAGAACGAGTTTCTGCAGATTATGCGTTATATAGAGGTTGCGCACGGATGCCCCGAGTACTCGCATTATACGGATATACGCGCCGCTCCTCTGGGGCTACTTTCTTCAAAACGACTCCAAATGCCACCAAAGTTGTCTGGGTGAGTAAATGGTCGTATTTAATGCTACAAATAAGGTCCAGGTTGTAAAAACCGAAAGTTATCCTTTAACAGTAAAGTCATGAAATGTTGGATTGGATTCTTTTTTTTTTTTGTCATTTCGTGTGCCCTTAGGGCGAGTGCCGCCTCATGGGCACTCTCGTAGGTCCGAGTCCCACTGCTCCAGTGGATGCGGATTCTTGCGAGAGGGGTCTGATAAACGTATTCCTCTTTCCTTTAAAGCCTTCTTGATTTCTTTATAGACTCTGCGCTTTATCATTACTTGATTCGAGTAGTCGTGATAAAAAAAATCTGTTTTTCACCCACACACACCTTCTTTTTCCATGCTGACTTTAGCACCATCTCTTTGATTTCGAATCGTAAAAAGTTCACGATAACAGAACTGGGTGGTGAGTATGGGTCGGGTTTTGCAACTGGTGCTCTGTGTGCTCTCTGAATCTCTAATTTGACTCCGTCTGGTAGGGCGAGTTCTGTATTTTCTGGTACCCCGTAGAGCCGTATGTTGTTTCTCCTGGATCTATTCTCCAAGTCGGTCAGTTTTTCTTGCATCTTACTATGTTGATTAAGAAGCAACAGGAGGGCGTCTTTCGCCACCGGACCGCTGGCTTCCAGGTCTGAAATGCGTGTCTCAGCTGCGCTTATAGCTTCGCCTTGGACTTGTAGTGTAGTGGCAATGTCGGTTAGCTTCTGGCTAACATCATCTTTGAATGTAGTTAACTCTCCTCTTACGTCTTAGAGTATTTTGCATCTCACGTTTGAATTCCCGCAGGTTTTTGGTAACAGACGTTATTTCTTGAAGTATGTCACCAGCTTGAGTTTTCTCAGTTAGCTTCGTCGTGCTGCCATTCTCCTCCGCCTCGGAGTCATCTGAGTCGGGTAAGGGAAGTAGCGACGGTTGCGTTATATTCCCTGCTCTCTGTGCACTTTTTTGTTCTTTGTTTGTCTTCGCTCCTTTCATTGTGATGAAACACAGCCTCTGAAGTCTTAATATCTTGAGTATTATTTAGTTTTGCAACCGACTGGTATGGAGCTACCGTCTAGTGCTGCATTCCACTATGCCGCCTTAACCGGCTCAACTTTACTTCTAAATGAAAATAAAAAAAAATATACCAGAATATAACTGTGCACTGAATGCAACATGTTCCTGAACAAGCAGTTTTCTCTCCCAGCTGATGAACACAGTGAATTATGATTTGTTGTGTCATGTTATACTGATGTCTGTCTATGTGTAATGCTGCTGACACTGAGCCTTGTTACCAGGCTGAAGGTTTCACGGATGATAGAAATTTCTCTACAGTGAGCGTCTAGAGTGAAAAAACGTCATAATTTATGAATATATTTGAAATAACTTTACATTATTTTCTTAAAATGTGACTAATTAACACCAGACCTGATCTCCTTTTTGATGAACATGTATACCCTAACTTTACATACTGTTGGACTAACTGATGGTGACCTAAAGCTCTTGGACTCCACTGTTTAAAAAGCTCTTTTACAATAAAGTGGTGAACAGTCCAACGACATCATCGGTCCTTTGAGTTCTCCTCCCTCTGCTGCTGATAGCAGACTAACAGCCTGCACATAGATACTGATGCTCGCTCTCAGCCTCAAAGTCCACATCAACTCAGAGAGAGGCAGAGAAAAAACCATCATTCAGAAACCAGGTTTTAAGAAGAATGTCTAGTCGCAGCCTCAGATGAAATTCCATCATCAGAACGACATCCTCATGTTCACACTTTAAAAAAGTCAAACTATCTGAAAGAGACTTCTGGAACAGAGACCAGCTTTAAAAGAAACGTTGGAACTACAACAGAAGCCGACATGAGAAAAATACTCCACAGCTGCCTCCATCTGAATAAAGACAAGTCTCAACATATAGTCCAATAAATCTGATTCACTCAGTTCAGTGGTCAGGAACAAGTCCTCTTCAGGGTCAGGTTTACTCAGGTGTTTTCTTAATTATTAACATATATGTTCTAGGGCTGGGCGATTAATTGATTTTATCGATTCATTCGAATTTGTACTCAATGTCGATTTGTTTTAATGAAAATCGATTTTCTCATCAACATCCGCCACCAAGGCCTGCCCGCTGGGCTCCCGTAGTTCAGAGGGCGCGCCCCCCTCCCCCCAGTGCTTGATACACAAACAACATGGCGGCGAGTGGTGCAGATCTGACTCCGAAGAAAAGAAACATAACTTCAGTTTTTTGAAATTGGTTCGGGTTTGTGGCGTCAAGACACTGAACAAACAGCACCTCGCTGCAAAGTCTGTTTAAAGGCCGTTGCTACAAAAAGTAGCATCCATCCATCCATTATCTGTACACCGCTGAATCCTTTGCAGGGTCACGGGGGGGCTGGAGCCTATCCCAGCCGTCTCTCGGGCGAAGGCGGGGGACACCCTGGGCAGGTCGCCAGCCTACCACAGGGCTACACATATAGACAGACAACCATGCACACCACTCATTCACACCTACGGACAATTTAGAGTTATCAATTAACCTCAGCATGTTTTTGGACTGTGGGAGGAAGCCGGAGAACCCGGTGAAAACCCACGCTGCACAGGGAGAACATGCAAACTCCACACAGAAAGACCCCAGGCGGGAACCGGGGACCTTCTAGCTGTGAGGCGACGCTGCTAACCACCGAGCCACCGTGCAGCCCCAAAAGGTAGCAGTACGACCAACTAACTGCATCACCTCAAACAGAAGCATGCTGCCGAGTGGGAGTGGGGTGTTGCTCCCTACGAAAGGAACAAGACCGCGGCAGCCCAAGCACCGTCACCAAAAAACAACCTACCGTCTTGGAAACATTGACAAACTGTATCCCGTATGATAAGAAAGGAGCCGGGTGGAAAGCTGTCACGGATGCAGTCGCGATGTATATAGCGAGAGATATGGTGCCCATATACACCGTGGAAAAGCCGCGATTTATTCACCTGCTGAAAGTTTTGGACCCCAGGTACGTGCTACCAGGCCGCAAACATTTTTCTGAATTTGCTTTATATAATGTCTTGTTTCTGTCTTTCCTGGATAAAAGAGTGGTGTAGCACTGAGAGGGCAGCAGAGAAGCCATAAACCTCCCCCGGCTGGAGGAGCAGCACCAGCCCCTCGTCCTGCAGCAGCACCAGGTGACATCCACCCTGAGGAGGATCAACACCCGCAGAGCTGCAGGACCGGATAAGGTGTCAGGCAAGACTTTGAGGACATGAGCTGACCAGCTAGCAGGAGTGTTCCTGGACATTTTCAACCTGTCCCTGCAGCTGTCTACGGTTCCTGAGTGCCTCAAGTCCTCCACCATCATTCCAGTACCTAAGAAGACATCCATCACCTGCCTAAATGACTACCGGCCTGTTGCTCTGACGCCGGTAATCATGAAGTGCTTTGAGCGGATTATTCTCAGGTACATCAGAGGCTTCATCCCCTCGGACCTAGACAGCCTTCAGTTCGCCTACAGAGGGAATCGGTCCACAGAGGATGCTGTCTCCATCACCCTGCACACAGCCCTGACCCACCTGCAGCAGCCCAACACCTACGTCAGGATGCTATTTGTAAACTTTAGCTCAGCTTTTAACACCATCATCCCAGACAAGCTGGCGCTGAAGCTACACACGGTGGGTCTGCCTGCGTCTCTGTGCCACTGGATCTGAGACTTTCTCACCAACAGGCCTCAGGTGGTGAGAATAGGGAACATCACATCATCCCCTCTGGTCCTCAGCACGGGCACGCCACACGGTTGTGTGCTCAGCCCGGCCCTCTTCACCATGTTTACTCACGACTGTGCTGCCATCCACCCCACCAACACAGTCGTGAAGTTTGTGGACGACACTACAATAGTGGGTCTCATCTCAGATAACAATGAGACCCACTACAGAGAGGAGATACACCAGCTCACCCAGTGGTGTTCAGCCAACAACCTGGTGCTGAACACAGGGAAGACCAAGGAGGTCATTGTGGATTTCAGGAGGTCCAGGAAGACGGATCACGCCCCCCTCCTCATGGACGGAGAAGTGGTGGAGCGTGTGGACAACATCATGTTCCTGGGCCTCCACATCACATCTGACCTCTCCTGGTACATGAACACCTCCCGCCTGGTGAAGAAGGCACAACAAAGGCTCTTCTTCCTCAGGAAACTGAAACGGGCTGGACTCTCCTCTCGGTTGCTCGTCAACTTCTACAACTGAAAGCATCCTCTGCCTCAGTGTGACAGTGTGGTATGGCAGCTGCACGGCACAGGAGAGGAAACAACTGGCACGGGTGGTCCAAACTGCACAGGGCATCGTGGGCCGCCCCCTTCCTGACCTAGATTCTATATACGACGGCCGGGTCAGGAAGAGGGCGAGATCCATCGCCACAGACCCCAGCCATCCGGGCCACAGACTGTTTGTACAGGAACATCCGCACCACCACCAACAGACTGAGGGACAGCTTCTTCCCCAGAGCTGTTAGAGCTATCACCCCCAGCAGCCCCCCACTGGAGTGAGAGACTGTGAGGACTGTGGATCACTGCACACCGCACTTTACACCTCCACCTCCACCTTCTGTGTACTTTACATTTAAGTACACACACACTTCACTAAATGGTCAGCTGTACAGTATATACATTTTAGTATATTTTAAGCTGCTGTTGGTACATTTCATTGTTTATTGTTTTAGTATATTTTCTTTTTATTCGAGTATCCTAATTTTATTTGATCTTTCTTATCTTTCTCATTATCTTGTTTCTAACATGGGGGTTGCAATGCAAATTTCATGGACCTGTCAGGCTCAATGACAATAAAGAAATCTTGAATCTTGAAACCGATGATGAGTCTCATGAGTCAGCAGCAGCTCTTACTTTGTGTCTGAGGGTCCAGGTTCACGCCTGAAGTACAGAGGTTCATCTTTGGAAAAGTCACTCTTCATGGACAGACAGTTGGACACCAGAGACTCTGCTCTGTGCTCCTCTTCCTCCACACAGACACTCATCTGATCTGACGTCAGTCTGAGAGGAACACACACACACACACACACACACACACACACACACACACACACACACACCTGGTCAGTTGCTTGTTTTCTTGGCTTTCAGTCGGTTTAATGTTTAATATTCAGTCGCTCGTGGTTTTGTGTCCACAGCTGACTCAAACTGGTGAGTTCATCCTGGCTTTTCCTTTCCTGCTTCTGCTCTGCCGACTAAAAACAGACTCTGAACTGACTGTCTGAAGAGTTCCCCTCTCACGGCTCCCGCCCCCCCCTAATGAGCCTGGATCCTCCCCTCTCCATTTACTACATATCAGTTTACCTGAGTGTGTGTGTGTGTGTGTGTGTGTGTGAGACAGGGCTGTCAAAACTGGCCAAAAACGACGTCTGAATATTCCTTCTTAAAAAACACATCGGTTCGAACCGTTCGATCATCTGTCTCTGCACATTATGTCCATCAGAGGAAAAACCAACACGAGACACAATCTACCTGTAAATTATTTCAACATAAACATCTTACTTTGTGTCTGAGGGTCCTGGTTCACGCCTGAAGTACAGAGGTTCATCTTTGGAAAAGTCACTCTTCATGGACAGACAGTTGGACACCAGAGACTCTGCTCTGTCCTCCTCTTCCTCCACACCGACACTCATCTGATCGAACGTCAGTCTGAGAGGAACACACACACACACACACACACACAGGAATTCCTTCTGACTGGAATGAAAATGATTGTTTCTTTCATGAACAGCTGAACTGTTTTCATGTGTGAGTGTCTTCTTAAACATTTAGTGACCTGCCTGCAGTTTGTCCTCCATTAAAGACTGTTTGACCGTCAGTCTGGGCAGCTTAGCTAACGTTAGCTTGGATTGACGTTAAATGTGGTATAAAAACTGTGGTAGACCAGAAGTCTAAGACACACAACAGGTCCAAGTCCACACTGTTACCTGGTGTATGTCCACACGGCTACCTGGTGTATGTCCACACGGCTACCTGGTGTATGTCCACACAGTTACCTAATGTATGTCCACGCTGTTACCTAATGTATGTCCACGCTGTAACCTGGTGTATGTCCACACGGTTACCTAATGTATGTCCACACGGTTACCTGGTGTATGTCCACACGGCTACCTGGTGTATGTCCACGCTGTTACCTGGTGTATGTCCACACGGCTACCTGGTGTATGTCCACACTGTTACCTGGTGTATGTCCACACAGTTACCTAATGTATGTCCACACGGCTACCTGGTGTATGTCCACACAGTTACCTAATGCATGTCCACGCTGTTACCTAATGCATGTCCACGCTGTTACCTAATGTATGTCCACGCTGTTACCTAATGTATGTCCACGCTGTTACCTGGTGTATGTCCACACAGTTACCTAATGTATGTCCACACGGTTACCTGGTGTATGTCCACACAGTTACCTAATGTATGTCCACGCTGTTACCTAATGTATGTCCACGCTGTTACCTAATGTATGTCCACGCTGTTACCTGGTGTATGTCCACACAGTTACCTAATGTATGTCCACACTGTTACCTGGTGTATGTCCACACAGTTACCTAATGTATGTCCACACAGTTACCTGGTGTATGTCCACACAGTTACCTGGTGTATGTCCACACAGTTACCTGGTGTATGTCCACACAGTTACCTAATGTATGTCCACACGGCTACCTGGTGTATGTCCACACAGTTACCTAATGTATGTCCACACGGCTACCTGGTGTATCTCCACACTGTTACCTGGTGTATGTCCACACAGTTACCTAATGTATGTCCACACGGCTACCTGGTGTATGTCCACACAGTTACCTAATGTATGTCCACACAGTTACCTGGTGTATGTCCACACGGCTGATATTCATAGTTGTGTTTTCATTCGTGTTCAAACGGCTGAAAATAAGACTTTAGGACGAGTTGTTTCTATCTGCAGAGGCAGCAGCTCCTCTTCCTCGTTACACCACCGTGTTTCTACTTTTACAGAAATAACTGGCTCTTACTTTGTGTCTGAGGGTCCTGGTTCACGCCTGAAGTACAGAGGTTCATCTTTGGAAAAGTAACTCTTCATGGACAGAAAGTTGGACACCAGAGACTCTGCTCTGTCCTCCTCTTCCTCCACACCAACACTCATCTGATCGAACGTCAGTCTGAGAGGAACACACACACACACACACACACACACCTGTTGAGGTCATTGGAACATTTCTTCGTCACTTTAACAGTAAAGTAATAAAAGTCGTGTTCACACTCGGCCTGCTGCAGCCTCTGAACTGTCAACACTTCCACTCTCGAGGTTTTCTCCCTGTTCTCATGAGCCTGGTCATACATGGTCAGTGTTGCTCCTCCCCTCCCCATTTACAAGAAATCAGTTTAGCTGTGTGTGCTAGACTCACACTTTAACAGTAAAGTCATGAAATGTTGGATTAACACTCACCTGCTTCAGCTTCACTTCTCCTCCTCCTCGGTTCACTCAACATGGAGTCTGAACTCTCTGACTTTAGTTTCACTTTCAGGGAGGAATGAGCCCGGTCACATGACCAGTATGACTCCGCCCCCCTCCACTTACAGGAAATCAGAGTGTGTGTGTGTGTGTAAGTAGATTTGGAAAATAAGCACACACACACACACATATACACACACACACACACACACACACACTGCAGTGACGTCTGAAGGCGTTTTTCGGAGACAATTTTGCTTCAGCTTAAGAAATGAATGGATGTCAATGCTCGTTCTGACGCTGAAGAGGTTGTAAATGTGCATTTGTAGGAATATGATGGACCACAGAGCAGGAACACACCAGGATTCCTAAATGGACTAAAATCATGAAGCCGGCTAGCAGACTAATGATTAATTATTTTGCATTATATCAAGTGCAGAACACACAACGCAAACTGAATCACGTTTGTACTTCCTGTTCTCACGTGGTTACATCACGACTGTACGGCGGTAAGGGGATGTAGCTGTCCTCAGACTTGGACTCTTATCCTGCAGGTAGAAGTCAGAACAGATTGGACAATGTTCACTTGTTGCACACCAGTTACAACAACTTCCCTTTTTATGTCAAAACATCAAAATTTGCATGTCGCCATGGTGACTGCATCTTCATTTCACAATCTTCAAACTAAGGCTTCATCGAGGTCTTAAGGCTGGTGTACTTGACCAGATCTGAGGTGGATCTGGTCAAGTACACCATCATTTCCTGCTGACAGCAGGTGCTGTTCCACAAAAACACAATTCAAGCCTGCTGCTGTTCTGCTCCTCCTGCCTCGTCACCATGACAACCATCCCAGACAAAAACAAACTTCCCCCCTTCACAAGTATCTGTGGAGACACTGTCTCTATATCTGTGTGTTTCTGTGTTGAAAACAAACGCCCCTCTGGGACAGTAATGTCCACACTGTGTCTCTGTCCATAGGCAGAACTGCTACACAGCCAACAGGCAGGTTGTCTGCTGGACTCTGGTGGTCTGTGCAGGTGCATTAGGTGTTTGATGTCCTCAGTCAAGTCAAGTGTCAAACGATGTGACGCATTCTGCACTGAACAGGAAACTGAACAGGAGTGGTTCGGCCTTCGTGCCGCTGCAGCAGTTTGATGCTGAACGCCACCGTGAGCGACACCGTGCAGGATGGTGGTCTGTGGTAGGTGGGTCTCAATACAGCCAATGAGTCTGCAGGAACCAGTGGGGACGTCGCGAGGAGGACGTCCACTCTGTGTTCTGCAGTGTGTGGTCTGTCAGAGAGCTGAAGAGACAAAGACACTCTGCTGAATGTTGCAGTATCAGCTCACTGTTCCTGCAGCACCCCCTGCTGTCCAAACCAAAGAACTGCCAGCTGAAGTCCAGCCTGCTCTCCAGCTGCTGGTCTCTGCGGTGATTCATGTTGTGGTCTGACAAGCTGGAGGAAGAGGAGGAGGGAGGAAGAAGAGGTAGGGAGGAAGAGGAGGAGGGAGGAAGAGGAGGGAGGGAGAATGTGATTATATGCGACTTGTCAGCAGTGCAGTGGAACAGACGGCAGTCTGACCTCAGCTGGACTCAGTGTGACAGTGTTGGTGTCTCTGGTAGCTAATGGGAGCTACAGGTAACCCATTTCCTCTCCTTGTCTACTTTCCTCTTGTCCCCTTTATTCTCCTCATCTCCTTTCTTCCTTTCCTCTTCCCTCCTTTCCTCATCTACTTGGCTCCTTTCCTCTTGCCTCATTTTTTCTCCTTGTCTCATTTCCTCTTATCTCCTTTCCTCTACTCATCTCCTTTCTTCCTTTCCTCTTCCCTCATTTCCTCATCTCCTTTCCTCTTGCCTCATTTTTCTCCTTGTCTCCTTTCCTCTTATCTCCTTTCCTCTACTCATCTCCTTTCATCATTTCCTCTTCCCTCATCTCCTTTCCTCTCCTTGTCTCCTTTCCTCTTGCCTCATTTTTTCTCCTTGTCTCCTTTCCTCTTGCATCGTTTCCTCCTGACCTACTTGTCCTCATTCCTGTTTCCTCCTCTCCTTGTTTGAGCTCTCCTCTTACCTCCTCACTTTTTCTCTCCATGTCCATGAAATGTAAATCTTGTACCTTATGTTTCACTGTTGTAGCTCAACTGTAGAACACAGAGACAAACTCGTACTACTGATGGAACAAACGTGCTCTGAAAAAAGAGAAATGGACCTTCTATCAGCTGAGAGCTGGTCTTCATCACTGTAAAAAGACAAAAAGACAACGCTGTGTTTTGGACTGAAGACGTGCGAGAGGAGCTCTTTTAAATCTAGAAATATAAATGTTGGTATCCGGCAGGTGAAGAATGTGTCCGGCAGGAAGACGAAACATTTCACAGAATAAACTGGTTCTTCTCCAGGTTCTGTCCGTCCTGCTGTGATGCTGGAAGGTTCCAGAGAGACGTTTTCTGTCCACTTTGACAAGCAATGATGGAACATAGACGTTTCATTTCAGTCCTCGTTAGGAAGACACTTTAACTGTGTGTGTGTGTGTGTGTGTGTGTGAGAGAGAGAGACCGTGTGTGTGTGTAAGTGAGTGTGTGTGTGTCTATTGGACATCTCTTCCTCTCCACCAGGATCATTATTGTCTGAATGATTGTAGTTGTAGTCCACACACACACACACACACACACACACTCAGTTTTATCTTTTTGTATATGGAAATAAATTTTGTCAAATCATTTCAGACTTCTGTTGTTTTTACTTCTTTTCAATAAAAATCTCTAATCAATAATCGATTGATGAAAAAACATAATTTCTCTCAACAGACACTGAATTTATTTCCGAGGCTCGTTTCTTTCATTCATTTCTGAGTCTTTTATTTTCTTCTTCTTCTGTCTGAACGACTTCAAACTTCAGTTTGTTGTAAATCTTCACACGTTTGGTCTAAAATGAGACGTTTCAGGAAAAAGACGACGTTGAAAATTGTTCTTACAGACGTGACGCTGATCTTAATTCTGTCAAAAAATCTAAACACAACAATCATGATGCAGCAGAGCTCAGTGGACGTGAGTCTTCCTCTGCGTCATCTCGCAGGCAGGAACTCTGTGTTCTGATTGGATGTCGGAGCAGACCGGAGGCGCTCGCTGCTGCTCGGTTTAATGCTGCTGTTTGATGTTAAACTTGTCAGATGATTGAAGTTTGTGTCTCAGAACAGTTTCAGCACATTTTAACTGTTCGCACCGACAACAATCACCAGATGAAACGTTCACTGCTGTCGGAGCCTTTCTGTGCCGCGTCATTATGTGTCGACTTGCTGTAATTCCCTCATTGTACAGCAGGTGGAGTCTGGGGACAGGTGCGAACAGGTGAGGCTGGACTCAGAGCGCAGGTGTGTTGTTACGCAGCGTTTCGAGCGTCAGGTGGAGCGCGCCGAGGAGCCGTTTGTGTGTTTGCGTGCAGGTAATGAAGTGAGAGGAGTGTGTGGACTGCTGTCACGGCGGATAAAGAAACACGCCTGAGTCTGACCATACGGACCACTGCGGATTATTTCACGGACGCGCTGCATGAAGGCCACGCGTGGATGTGGCGAGCGGCGGCGAAGAAGCCCCGCAGAGGCTGGACGGTTTCTGGTCTTTGTCCAGTCACTTTAATGAACATGTGAAAGTCATGATCAGCGGTGCAACAGTGAACAGAGAGCAGCTGAAACACAGAGAGCCGACAGAGGAGGAGCAGAAGGAGTGGAGGAGGGTCTGCAGAGACTGTGTAGAAGGACAGAGCAGCAGCACAGCAGTCCAGATACACTGATGATACTCTGTCACATCCACAGCAACACACAGGGAGGATGCTGGACTGGACACTGTGTCTGACAGTGGAGCTGATCTCAGAGCAGTTCACACTGCAGCACTGACACTCATCTCCACTTGTTGTGGTTCCTCTGTCAGTCACTGCTGGATGAAGCTCTCCTCTCCACTCTACCTCCCAGTAACATGGCCCAGTCAGAGCCTCTCCACCCACAAGCTGCTGCTGCTTCAACCTCTCTGGATCATCAGGACGCAGCCGATCGGCTCTCAGCCAATCACCTTTCTGATCGCTCACACTCTTCCAGATACCACATCCATCTGATGAGAGAAGAAGACAGACAACAGGAGTCATGAATCAGAGTTTACAGAGACTCCTTCATCAGCTGGCAGTCAGTGATGCAGCACATCCAGTATAAAGAGCAGCAGGGACTTCAGTCCTGTTCAGACCAGAAGTGGAGCGGCTGTGTAGCGTAGCCAGCTTCCTCTCAGCTCTCATGTTAACGTGTTGGAGTGAACACACTGAGCTGGAAGCTCACACACCTGCAGACACTTTGGCCATCAAGCCTGTTTACTCTGCACATTTCACTCAAGTACACAGTGGAAATAAAGTGCTGAGAGTCCCTGAACGCATCATCACTGCAGAGACACAGATATTCACTGTTCACTGGAATGATGCATTTACTGCTGTTAAGGTTCAAAGCTGCTAACAACCAGAGTCTCAGTCACATCTGAATATTTCATCTACTTTAGAAATATCACAGGACAAACATGTAAATATGGAGTCTGTTATAAAAATATTGGGACAAATGGACAGATGCATTTATATACTGGTACAGCTGGTCTGACAGGGATCAGCTATATATGAACATGTTCCTCTCTGTGGAAATCTGATGAAGAGTATACAGACATGACCGTGACGTGTTTTAACGTCACTGTTTTCTCTTCTTGCTTTGTTTTAATGCTCAGTTTTAATATTGTCGTTATATTTTTTATTTTTCTTAATATTCCATCATTGTGTTTTATTTGAAAGCCCTTTGTGCTCGATGCTGGTCAAGTGCCGTGGAAATAAAATCCTGACAAATTGTGTTTGATGGGACGACGTTAGCCAAGTCAAAAAGTACTGTTAGCCAGTATTTAGCCGGTGTTCACTCACTGACATACACTCATACGTTTTCATACACCGGCCACATGGTTACTAAATGTAATGATGGTTCTTTGAAATGAGAGCCAGAGATTTGCAGGCTTCAGTCACACTGATCTGAGAGCTGTGACAAACATTAACTGATCAATTCTTTAGTGCTGAAATGAGAGAACAAACAGTTTGAGATCAGATTTGATGGTACGACAGTTTGATGAAGGAGGACCTCTGTCTCTATACAGCTTGTAATGCTGTCAGCTGTAATCCAGCTTTATTTCCTGTAGACATGAACACAACAACAACAGTCATCTGCACATCAACTCAAACACATGATCACAACAAGATTCTGACTCCTCTGATTGGCTGACTGTTCTCTCTCTCTCTCTGTGTTTCTGTCCAATCCTGAAGCCTGTCACCATTCTCCTCTCACAGCTTCACTGAGGAAAGCAGCTGCTGAGAAGGTTGGAGGTTTACAGGAAATACTGGATCTGTGCTTTGATACGAACTGTGTTTAGAACAAACCTGCTGAGACCAGCATGGACTGACTCCAACACTCTACTGACCTCAGAGTCTTCAGTCTACAGTCTGGACTCTTCACCAGAGCAGACAGCAGCTTCACTCCTGAATCCTGCAGGTCGTTTCCTCTCAGGTCCAGTTTTGTCAGATGGGAGGGGTTGGACTTCAGAGCTGAGGCCAGAGAAGCACAGCTGGTCTTTGACAAACTGCAGCGCCTCAACCTGAATAAAGAATAAATGATGAAGATAAAAATCCATTTCTAATCCAATCAGATGTGTTCAGGTTGTAAATGTGCAGCTCAACATGACTCTGTCCTAATCAATGAGCTTTGCCCTAAAATCAGTCCAGTGACTTTGTCATTGTGTTATTGTGGATCATCATAATGTCAGATTCTACAGACATCATCCAAATGTCACCACAAAAAACATGGCAGCGCGTGCACACGCAGCGGATTCTCTCTCACTCATTGTGAGTTTTTGTGTTTTTCGTGTTTTTCATCGTGCGAGTCACAGTGTTTTTGTTCGTCTTCGTCGCGTCTACCTGTCTACAAACAGAAGTACAGTCGGGAGTTTCTGCTAAATGTCGACAGGACTAGTTCTCACAAGTTATACCCCATGCAAGAAGAAGAGCTACGAGACAGCAGTGTTCTCCGGAGACCGGCCACAACACCCTCCCTGTTGCATAACATACGTTACACCCTGGACTCTACAAACGCTCACTGATGTGAACTCCTCCCCTCAGGAAAACACACAGTCACTTTATTCACCACGTTGTTAAGCTAATTCTTTTTGCACTTCCGTTTACATTTGCACTATTACATTCTCAATGTTTCATTGTTTAGATTGTACAGTTTTTACTTAGTTTGTACAGTTTTATTTATCTCTTTTTAATATAAGTCCTGTCACAAAAGGTTGAAGAGGAACGCAATTTCGATTCTGTTTGTCTTGTACATACTGCAGAATTGACAATAAAGCTGACTTTGACTTTGAACATTCATACAGCTGTTCATGTCAACACAGATCAATAACATGCTGCTCATCTCACTCAAGTCCACATATTGATCCTTTAAACAGCTGTGTGTGTGTGTGTGTGTGTGTGCGTGTATGTGTGTGTGTGCGTTCCTCTGTGTGTGTATGTGTCTGTGTGTGTTCCTGTGTGCGTGTGTGTTGCTGTGTGTGTTTATTCTTCTGCGTGTGTTTGTGTGTGTGTGCGTTCCTGTGCGTGTGTGTGTTTCTGTGTGTGTGTGTGTGTGTTTCTCTAAAAAATTTAAATCATACCAAGACCTGAAAGCACAATTTAACTTGGTAAGTAAAGCAGAATTTTGGAAATATCTACAATTAAGAAGTGGTGTGAGTGAAGTAACTAAGCAACTATCTGAACAGGACAATGTGGTACAGACATGTTTTAAACTGCCTCATAAGTGTCAATCAGACTCTATGTTTTATAAAAATGGCATCCAGGACCATCTATGACAATAGTGAGAGTCTGAGACTTGTTTGGCAGAGAGATTTGAATGTGGGCATAGATAAGGACTCATGGCTTAAAATAATTTCCTCTATGGGATTGTTTACAAGAGAGGTACGAGGGAAGCTTACTCATTACAAGATACTCCAAGTCCATGACAGATGTGACTCCCTATGAGTTATTGGTAGCTAAGTTACAGAATCGGAGGGAAACTAATTTACAAGTCTGGGATGTGTATTTGTCTTATTTAAGGGGTCAGACACATGAGAGTCCAAAATGTACTTTATTTATCTATATATTTATTTATTTTTGTTTCACTGTGGTGGAATTTTGCTGTAATGTTTTAGTCCGTGCTGTTTTGTGGTTTTGTATTTTTGAAACTTCAATAAAAATTGAAATTACAAAAAGATCGACAATAGTAACAGAGAGTCAGTGAACTGACCTCAGAGTCTTCAGTCTACAGTCTGGACTCTCCAGTCCAGCAGACAGCAGCTTCACTCCTGAATCCTGCAGCTTGTTGTTGTTACTCAGGTCCAGTTCTGTCAGATGGGAGGGGTTGGACTTCAGAGCTGAGACCAGAGAAGCACAGCTGGTCTTTGACAAACTGCAGCTCCACAACCTGAATAAAGAATAAATGATGAAGATAAAAATCAATTTCTAATCCAATCAGATGTGTTCAGGTTGTAAATGTGCAGCTCAACATGACTCTGTCCTAATCAATGAGCTTTGCCCTAAAATCAGTCCAGTGACTTTGTCATTGTGTTATTGTGGATCATCATAATGTCAGATTCTACAGACATCATCCAAATGTCACCACAACATTCATACAGCTGTTCATGTCAACACAGATCAATAACATGCTGCTCATCTCACTCAAGTCCACATATTGATCCTTTAAACAGCTGTGTGTGTGTGTGTGTGTGTGTGTGTGTGTTCTGAAGAATCAATATCAATCATCAGTCATTATTTGTGAAAACACATTAAAATCATGAGAAACTAAAGAAATATTTCAACTTCATCAAGTAAACTTGATCAATTGAAACAAATATTAGTTCAGAGGATCTTCTGTATCCAGATGTGAACGTTTACCAAAAATCATCAACATTCATTGACTGGGACCGCTGACCGAAATGGCCGCCTGAAGCAGACCTTCCGACAAATTACCCATTTTCCCTAAGTTTTCGTGAGCAAGACCAAACTTACTGCTACATGACAGCAATCTCAGGTGGTGGGTGCGTTGTTGCAACTGGATTTTTAATTTTTTTTTTAAATACAACAAAATGTCAACTATAACGAGACACAGAGGCGGCTACTAATGCTCTTGCAACCAGCAGTGAGACGCGAACTAGTTTAGCCTCCAGGGATGCCGGACGCCGGTCCTTTCAAACCCATGGCAATGGATGCTATTGCAGAACTACAGTCTACTTTAGAAAAGGCTATACGCGAAATGGCCCAGGTGAGCAGCATCTTACAAGATTTGCAGCCAGATGTTTCAGCAGTGAAAGCTACTCAGGCTAAAATGGGGACGGATGTCTCTACGCTTTATGATAGACAATTTACAGATATGCTGAAGGAAAATATTAAATCCTTTTTCCAGATTAATACTGGATCCACCAATAAATTTAGCACTGTTTGGGATGCGCCTAAAGCTTTTATTCGCGGCAAAATTATTGCATACTCAAGCAGGAAGAAAAAGGTGGACAGAGCAAAACTGGCATATCTTGGAACTCTGTTAAAAGATAAGGAAACGCAATTATCCATCAACTATACAGAATCATTATTAAAAGAAGTCTGCAAATTAAAACTAGATTTGAATGAATTTATAATAAGAAGGCTGAATATGCTCTTTTTAGAACAAGGGCAAATTTTTTTGAGAATGGGGAAAAAGCAAGTAAGCTATTAGCGAGACAGTTGAAACAACAGGAAGCATCTTTTATAATTCCAGGGATCAGAAATGAAAAGGGAGAAGTGTTAACAAAGACAGGTGAAATTAATAATACATTTCAAAAGTTTTATTCAAACCTCTACTCTTCAGATACACAAATAGACATGCATAAGGTGGAAATTTTTTTGGCTAAACTTGAGCTGCCTCAGCTCTCAGTACAGCAAGTTGATGCAGTAGATGCACCAATAACTGAAGCAGAAGTTAGGGCTGCAGTTTGGGCCATGAAAGTGGGAAAGTCACCAGGAATTGATGGATTTCCGACAGAATATTATAAGCATAATTTGGACCTTTTGGAGCCTATTTTAACAGAACTTTACAGTGAGGCGACATTGCTCGGATGTCTTCCATGAGGCCCTCATATCATTAATTCTTAAGAAAGATAAGGACCCACTAGATCCTGGTGGCTTCCGCCCAGTCAGTTTAATTAATGTAGACTGTAAAATTCTTACAAAAATCTTGTCAATGAGATTGGAAAAGGTTTTACCCGTGCTTATACACTCTGATCAGGTTGGTTTTGTTTAAGGGAGGTCCTCTTCAGACAACCTAAGGAGGCTTTTTCATTTGATTTGGCAAACTCATTGGAAAGATGTGCCTGTTGCTGCTTTCTCCCTCGATGCAGAGAAAGCGTTTGATCGAGTTGAGTAGAGCTTTTTATAGTGTGTTGTGGAAAAATCTGGATTTGGGAACAAATTTTTGAAATGGATTAGGATAATTTATGATAAACCAAGTGCAGCTGTGGTCACAAATGGTCTGATTTCCCCTTTTTTTAGGCTGTTTTGGTGGCACAAAACAGTGGGACCCTATGTCCCCAATCTTGTTCACATTGGCGATTGAGCCATTAGCAGCAGCAATAAGGAAAGAGGCTAGTATTAAAGGGGTAGTAGCAGGTGGGAGAGAACACAGACTTTTTCTTTACGCCGACGATATCCTTTGCTTGGTGTCAGACCCAGTGTCCTCTACCCAGGCTCTTCTTGATAAAGTGGACTCGTTTTCTCAAATATCTCGTTATATGGTTAATTGGCATAAATCTAAGGCATTGCTGTGTCTAAAACATGCCATCAAGCTATGGTCAGTGCAGGGACTTTCAAGTGGCTCTCGTCTGGTATGAAATATTTAGGTGTAAAATTATGTGTTAACTTATCAGACATAATGCAGGTTAATATGACTTCTTACCTGTCTAAAATCAGGAGTAGCCTGGACAAGTGGAAAAAGTTGAATGCGCTGCAATTCAATTATTTATCAATGATGCTCCCACTTTCAATGCCTAGAGAATATTTTATTCAGTATAACCGAATGGTAAAAGATTATCTGTGGAATGGCAAAAAACCAAGGATAAAATTGCAGAAGCTGAATACAACAAGAAGGGATGGTGGGCTTGCGCTGTCAAATGTAGAGCTGTACAACATGGCCTTTAAAATAAGTAAACTTGTAAATCACTTCAAAGGGGAGGGTGCTGATTTAGGATGGGTGGCTATTTATAAGAATACACTGCTCCATTTAGTCCACTTGATGTCCAATCACAAAGAATTCCATTTAGTGGCCAGGAGCGTAACCCAATTATTCATCATTCTAAGGAGGTCTGGACTAAATTTCACAAACTCTTAAGGATTTCTCTTTATAAACAATTATTTTCTTCACTTTGTAATAATCTGACAATTAAAGTGGGAGGAAAAGTTATTTGTTGGCGTTTCTGGATCTCAAGGGGCATTAAGAGTTTAGCAGATCTTGTTGATGATAAAAAAATTTTAATCATATCAAGCCCTGAAAGCACAATTTAACTTGGTAAGTAAATCAGAATTGAATTACTGTAGAATGGAAATATCTACAATTAAGAAGTGGTCTGAGTGAAGTAACTAAGCAACTATCTGAACAGGACAATGTGGTACAGACATATTTTATTGGCATCTAGCAGTTAACATTAACAGTATAGGTGAATCTAGCTTTATTGTCTTCTTCTGTTCCTCTTAGCAGGTAGCGGTTAGCATTTAGCATTAGCATTAGCTAAATGGTTGCATCGGAACTGTATTGTCTTCTTCTGTTCTTCTTAGCGGTTAGCATTAGCATTTGCTAAATGGTAGCATCGGTACTGGCAACTACCTGGAGCATCTCCTAAACAGGCCTGGGTCAGTTGAGCGTGGCAGTGCTGTTTGGATTGTGTAGGAGCAGTGTGAACTGGCACTAGGGGGGGTGACTCTGGGACGCCAAAGTTCACCGCCTAGCCTCCTGGAGGTGTAGTGGGACTAAGTAGGCGAAACACCGTTGAAGGGAGGTATCCACCTGATGACCCCCAGAGACGTGTTAGGAATCACTGCTCTTTGGCAGGTATAGAGGCAGATTAGGGCTCCAAGGTTCTTCACTGAGAATGAATCCTCTTTTTGAGCACAAGTATCTTGTTTTTAAATTAACTTAAACTGCCTCATAAGTGTCAATCAGCCTCTATGTTTTCTAAAAATGGCATCCAGGACCATGTATGACAAGAGTGAGAGTCTGAGACTTGTTTGGCAGAGAGATTTGAATGTGGGCATAGATAAGGACTCATGGCTTAAAATAATTTCCTCTATGGGATTGTTTACAAGAGAGGCACGAGGGAAGCTTACTCATTACAAGATACTTCGAGGGAAGCTTACTCATTACAAGATACTTCTCTGGTCCTGAGCTCATTTAAGATGGACTGAGTCTGATAGTCTGATGGCGGCGCATGCACACGCAGCAGCTTCTCTCTCTCTCATTGTGACAGAGTTTTTGTGTTTTTCATCGTGCGAGTCACAGTGTCTTTGTTCGTCTTTGACGCGTCTACCTGTCTACAAGCACACGTACAGTCGGGAGTTTTTACTAAATGTCGACAGGACCAGTTTTCACAAGCTAAACCCTGTGCAAGAGGAAGAGCTACGAGACTGCGGTCTGCTCCGGAGGCCTACTACAACACCGTCCCCCAGTCCTGCACTACGCCCACAGTGGAGGCGACACAAGCGGCGTCAGAGGAAGCAGAAGCGGGGTAAGCGCGGAGGTATCCGAGCTAGGCTAGCAGCTAGCCCACACAAGCCGGCTATCCCCACCATCATGCTGGCCAACGTACGCTCTTTGGACAATAAACTGGACTACCTACGCCTTCTACGGACAACCCAGACGTCTGCGGGAGAGTGCTGTGTGTATGTTTTCACGGAAACTTGGCTCAACAACGGCGTAACGGACCACACCATTCAGCTCGAGCGGCTAACCTGCTATCGAGCAGACAGAGCTCTCGCTGAGGGAGGTAAGACACGCGGCGGGGGACTCTGTGTTTACATCAACAATGACTGGTGTCGTGACGCTGTTGTGATCTGCAAGCACTGCTCACTACTGGTGGAGTTTATGGTCATAAAATGCCGACCCTTTTACCTCCCGAGGGAGTTTACAGCCATACTGCTTGTGGCTGTTTACACCCCTCCGCACTCCAATGAAAACAACAGGAGCGAGGCATTGAATGAACTGTACCAACACGTCAGTGAGCAGCAGACTGCCCACCCAGATGCCTTTCTCATCCTGGCTGGGGATTTCAACCATGCAGACCCAAAGAGGATGTTTCCAAAGCTATACAAACACATAGACTTTCCAACACGTGGACACAACACACTGGACCAGGTTTACACCACCCAGAGAGGAGCTTACAAGGCCCTTCCCCTCCCCCACCTCGGCGCCTCTGACCACATCACTGTTATGCTAATGCCAGCATACAGACCACTGGTTAAAGTCTCCAAACAAGTTCTGAAAGAGGTGCGAGTGTGGCCTGAAGGGTCTTTGGAGGAACTTCAGGACTGTTTTAACACCACAAACTGGGACGTGTTTAAACAGGGTGCCACCTACAACAACATCACCGACCTCCAGGAGTACACAGACGTCGTCACTGCTTACATCACCAAATGCATCGATGATGTAACAGTAACAAAGACCATCGCTGTCCGGGCCAATCAAAAGCCATGGCTGACAGGAGAGGTCCACAGGCTGCTGAAGGCCCGTAACACGGCCTTTAGAGAAGGAGACGAGGAGGGCCTGAGGACAGCCAGAGACAACCTGTCACGCGGCATCAGAGAGGCCAAGAAGGTGTACTCCAGGAGGAAAGCTCATCGCTTCAGCGACAGCAGGGATACGCAGAGCCTGTGGCGAGGGATACAGACCATCAGGAACTACAAACCCGCACTGCAGACCTGTGACAGCTCCAACTCCCTGCTAAATGAGCTAAATGACTTCTTTGCTCGCTTCGAAGCACACAACAGCACACCTGCACAAAAATCCCCATCCCCTCCCGGCGAACAGGTGCTGTCGCTGTCCCCCGACAGTGTGAGGAGGACGCTCAGCAGGATCAACGCTCGCAACACTCCTGGTCGCGTGCTGAGGGACTGTGCCGGAGAGCTCACGGATGTCTTCACAGACATCTTCAACATCTCGCTGAGCCAAGCTGTTGTCCCCACATGCTTCAAAACCACCACCATCATCCCTGTCCCGAAGAAGTCGTCGCCCTCCTGTTTCAACGACTACCGTCCGGTAGCACTCACTCCCATCCTCATGAAGTGCTTCGAACGGATAGTGTTGAAACACATCAAGACTGTCCTCCCACCCTCCCTGGACCCCTTCCAGTTTGCTTATCGGCCCAACTGCTCGACTGATGACGCCATCTCCGCTGCCCTCCACTCAGCCCTCACACATCTGGACAAAAAAGACTCTTACGTCAGAATGCTGTTCATAGACTTCAGCTCAGCATTCAACACAATCATCCCACAACAGCTCATCACAAAACTGGACCAGCTGGGATTAAACACCTCTATGTGCAACTGGCTGCTGGACTTCCTGACTGGGAGACCTCAGGCAGTTTGGGTCGGCAGGAACACATCCAGCACCACCACACTGAACACGGGGGCCCCCCAAGGATGTTTGCTGAGCCCCCTCCTCTTCACTCTGCTGACCCACGACTGCACACCGTCCCACAGTTCCAACCTCCTCGTCAAGTTTGCCGATGACACAACTGTGGTGGGTCTCATCAGCAACGACGACGAGACGGACTACAGGAGCGAGGTGAGCCGCCTGGCCTCGTGGTGTGAACACAACAATCTCTCTCTGAATGTGGAGAAGATGAAGGAGATCGTTGTGGACTTCAGGAGAAGACGCCCCCAGTATGCCCCTCTTACCATCAATGGTGCTACGGTGGAGAGGGTAAGCAGCACCAAATTCCTGGGTGTGCGCGTCACTGAGGACTTCTACTGGACCACCAACACCACATCGCTGGCCAAGAAAGCGAACCAGCGCCTCTACTTCCTCCGCAAACTGAGGAAAGCTAGAGCCCCGGCCCCCATCATGCACACCTTCTACAGAGGCACCATCGAGAGCATCCTGACCAGCAGCATCACCATGTGGTATGGCGCCTGCTCCACGTCCTGCAGGAAGAGCCTCCAGCACATCGTGAGAGCAGCCGAGAAGATCGTCGGTACTTCTCTCCCCTCCCTCCACGACCTCTACACCTCCCGCCTCACTCGCAAAGCCCTCTGCATTGCGAGAGACCCCACCCACCCGTCACACAGCCTCTTCAGCCTGCTGCCATCAGGGAGGAGACTGCAGAGTCTGCAGGTCAAGACCAGCAGACTGCGGGACAGCTTCGTCCACCAGGCTGTCAGGATGCTGAACTCTCTCCCTGCCCTCCCCCTCCTCCACACAAACACTCAACCTGGACTAAAACTCCCTGCTGCCCCCCCCCCCCCCCACACACACACACACACACTCTAAAATGCCCCCCACCACACACACACACCCTGGAATCTGAAATGCCCCCACCAAACACACACACACACACACACACACACACACACGTATACACCCTGGACTCTACAAACTCTCACTGATGTGAACCCCTCCCCTCAGGAAAACAACACACAGTCACTTTATTCACCACCAGTTGTTAAGCTAATTCTTTTTGCACTACCGTTTACATTTGCACTATTACATTCTCAATGTTTCATTGTTTAGATTGTACAGTTTTTACTTAGTTTGTACAGTTTTTATTTAGATTGTACAGTTTCTATTTGTCTCTTTTTTAATATAAGTCCTGTCACAAAAGGTTGAAGAGGAACGCAATTTCGATTCTCTGTTTGTCTTGTACATACTGCAGAATTGACAATAAAGCTGACTTTGACTTTGATACTCCACAGGTTTTATTTTACTCCTGTACGACTTTTCAAAATGGGTATTCTCCAGAATAGTTTGTTGGAAATGTAACAGTCATGAAGGCACGTTTATTCATGCCATGTGGGCTTGCCCAGTCATCCAACCATTTTGGAGGAAAATAATTCAACCACTACAAGAATGGTTGGGTACACATGTGCCTGTCTCTGCCCAACTGTGCCTGTTGGGGGACAGTTCCTGTTGACCTAATGTTTCTAAAAGTGCAATTGCTTTGGTCCTAACAGGCTTTATTTTAGCTGTGAGAGTAATTCTTTGCAAATGGAAGAATCCTGATGGCCCTGTTTATAAGAACTGGGTTAAGTCCATGACAGATGTGACTCCCTATGAGTTATTGGTAGCTAAGTTACAGAATTGGAGGGAAACTTAAAAGTCTGGGATGTGTATTTGTCTTATTTAAGGGGTCAGACACATGAGAGTCCAAAATGTACTTTATTCATCTATATATTTATTTATTTTGTTTCTCTGTGGTGGAATTTTGCTGTAATGTTTTAATGAATTGTGAAAACTTCAATAAAAATTTAAATTACAAAAAGATTGACAATAGTAACAGAGAGTCAGTGAACTGACCTCAGAGTCTCCAGTCTACAGTCTGGACTCTCCAGTCCAGCAGACAGCAGCTTCACTCCTGAATCCTGTAGTTTGTTCTGACTCAGGTCCAGTTCTGTCAGATGGGAGGGGTTGGACTTCAGAGCTGAGGCCAGAGAAGCACAGCTGATCTCTGACAACCTGCAGTAACTCAACCTGAATAAAGAAAAAATGATAAAGTGATGATGTGTTTGTGTGTGCGTTCCAGTGCGAGTGTGTGTTCCTCTGTGTGTGTGTGTTCCTGTGCGCATGTGTGTGTTCCTCTCGGTGTCTTCCTCTGTGTGTGTGTGTGTGTGTGCGTGCCTGTGCTTATGTTCCTCTATGTGTGTGTGTGTGTTGTGTGTGTGTGTGTGTCTGTGTGTTCACCTGTTCACCCGCAGACAACTGTGCCCTGAGAATCCACCATTAAATTGAAAATATTCCTATAGAATAGCCAATCACTGCCTGGCGGATTTCAGATCCCTCTATCCTTCCTGTTACTCTTATAAATCTACCCTCCTCATCGCTGGTTTCTAAGATAAAGGAAGACATATAAGATTTTTTAGAAATTAACAACACAGGAGAGGTATCAGCAATAATGTTATGGGATACACTTAAAGCGGTACTGAGAGGTAAATTAATTTCTATCACTACTTATCTAAAAAGATCCAAAGGACAAAAACTGTCTGATCCACAAATGAAGTTAAAATTGAAGCAACATGAAGATATTAACAATCCAAACCCTGCTGCAAAGCAGGAAATTAAAAAATTGCAGGGGGAAATGGATGATCTACACACACACAAGGTTCAAAAGAATGTAACCTTCCTAAGACAAAAATATTACAAGATAGGAGGGAAAACAGCAAAATACCTGGCGTATAAACTACAGAAGTAACAGGAGGACAGTGCAATTTTTTTAATTAAGAATCCCAAAACTAACATTTTGAAAACCAAATTAGAGAGGATTCAGGAATGTTTTGAGATCTTTTATAGGGATCTATACTCACAACCGGATGCCGCGGGGGAGGATCGCATTGATGCTTTTCTTAACAATTTAGACTTACCTTCACTCTCGGATGTTGAAAATGAGAACCTAACTAAACCGATTTCAACAGAGGAAATTAATGCAGCTATCACCAGATTAAAATTGGGAAAGGCAGTTGGACCAGATGGGTACAATTCTCAATGGTATCGCATCTTAAGAACAGAACTAGTTCCACTACTGTTGAAGACATTTAACCACGCGCTCCGGAGGCAGAAATCCCATCCTCTTGGAGGGAGGCCACTATTTCAGTTATCCCGAAGGAGGGGAAAGACAGTCAAGATTGCAGAATTTACCGACCAATTAACGTTCTCAACCTAGATTATAAACTATTTACTTCTATCCTTGCTCGCAGACTAGAGAAGGTGTTGCCAGACCTCATGAATTTAAAGATCAGAACGGTTTTACACACCACAGACAAACAACAGATAACACCAGAAGAATATTACACATCCTAGGACGAATATAAAAATGACAAAACTCAAGCAAGTATAGGGAGTTTGGATGCTGAGAAAGCCTTTGACTCCGTCAGATTGGACGAAGACACACAAATTTGGATTCCGGAATAAATTTATTAGAATAATTCAGGTGCTATACAACAGACCCTCAGCCCGCATCAAGGTCAATGGTGATCTGTCTGAGGCCTTTCTCTTGAATCGTGGATGCAGACAGGGCTGTTCAATTTCAACTCTCCTTTTCAATCTATTTATAGAAACACTAGGTCAATGAATAAGACAAAATCAAAATATTAAGGGTATCACACTGTCAGGAGCTGAACATAAGGCAGCAATGTTCGCTGACGACGTGCTGGTCTGCCTGGGTGATCCAGAGAATTCATTTAGTGAATCGATGTCTGCTTTGAATGACAGCAGTAAACTCTCTGGCTACAAAATCAATATCCTAAAAACTAACTTATTTCTAGGATAAGTGCAATCAGGACAAATATCTTACCACGTCTACGCCACCTTTTCAGAAACCTTCCTATTGAAGTGAGTGAAAATCAATTTAGGGAATGAGACAAATGGATATCCAGATTTATCTGGCAGGGTCGCAAACCCAGGATTAAATATGCCACAATTCAACTCCCGAAGGAAAATGGAGGGCTGGGCCTCCCCTGCCTTAGAAACTATTACTATGCTGCCCAAATAGTCCGCCTCCTGTATTGGTGTAATGAAACATATACAGCTAAATGGAAGGAGTTAGAATTCAGTCTATCAACTCAGTTGCTTATTCAAGCTGTAATTGCGGATAAGGGCCTAACATGTCACTTGGAAAAGTTGGGGAACCCCTTGTTGTCCCACACTCTTCAAGTCTGGCAGAAGGTGATTAATAATTGTGGGATACATAAAATGCTGAGAATATTCCGATGGTTTGCTTATGACTCAGATTTTATTTAATTATGGTCAACGTATGGTCTCACAACGCTCATCTCACTCACTCAGAGGAACACTGTGTGCAGTATTGAGACCCTGCAGAACAAGCATGGCCTGACACAGAATGAATTTCATAGATATCTGCAATTACGCTCCTATTTCGACCATGATTGTAAATTAACTGGCTTCTCAGACACTGAATCAGAATTCTACCACATTTTGAAAAATGCTAGGACCATTGTCCCTTCTAAGTCTATCTCAAAGCTCTACACAGCCCTCTCCAATGCCAACAGGAATATCACTCTCTACATCAAAGACAAATGGGAAGGGGAATCAGGACTGTCCCAAGTTAAAAAAAATCCTGGAGGGATATCCAGGCGTTGTGAAACGCAGCTTTTAACACCCAATTTCCCTTAAAATTTGATATCCTATATCTGGGGCATGTTCCCTTTCTGAAACATAAAAGAGAAATAAAAACTGCTGCAAATACTCTTGGTGGCATGCAAGAAAACAATTACAAGGAGATGGTTATGGGCTTAACCTCAACCTACCCTGGATGACTGGTTTGGAATTACTTTGGAAATATTTAAGATGGAAAAAGTTACTTACCAAATAAGACTCAAAAAAGACAATTTTTTACAAATCTGGAAAAACTGGATTTCATTCATAACCCCCATAAGAGCAGACTTTATTTGACCCCACTGGTAATATTGCTCTGTAACTCTGTTTTATTTTTGTGACTAGCTATTGTTGACTAATTCTGTGGCAGTGGAGGCAGGATCAATGTAAAACACTTTGAGCTGCAGGTTTTGTGCAAAAGGTCTTTTATCAATAAAGTTTATTATTATTATTACAGATCGACAATAGGAACAGAGAGTCAGTGAACTGACCTCAGAGTCTCCAGTCTCCAGTCTGGACTCTCCAGTCCAGCAGACAGCAGCTTCACTCCTGAATCCTGCAGACTGTTCTCACTCAGGTCCAGTTCTGTTAGATGGGAGGGGTTGGACTTCAGAGCTGAGACCAGAGAAGCACAGCTGATCTCTGACAAACTGCACCAACTCAACCTGAATAAAGAATAAATGATGAAGATAAAAATCCATTTCTAATCCAATCAGATGTGTTCAGGATGTAAATGTGCAGCTCAACATGACTCTGTCCTAATCAATGAGCTTTGCCCTAAAATGTGTGTGTGTCCGTGTGTGTGTGTTCCTCTGTGTGTGTGCGAGTGTGTGTCCGTGTGTTTGTGTTCCTCTGTGTGTGTTTGTGTGTGTGTGTTTGTGTGTGTGTGTGAGTGTGTGTCCGTGTGTTTGTGTTCCTCTGTGTGTGTTTGTGTGTGAGTGTGTGTGTGTGTTTGTGTGTGTGTTCCTCTGTGTGTGTGTGTGTGTGTTCTGAAGGATCAATATCAATCATCAGTCATTATTTGTGAAAACACATTAAAATCATCAGAAACTAAAGAAATATTTCAACTTCATCAAGTCAACTTGATCAATTGAAACAAATATTAGTTCAGAGGATCTTCTGGATCCAGATGTGAACATTTACCAAAAATCATCAACATTCATTGACTTGAACAACTAACAGTCAACATTTTCTACACTTTCTTTAAGAAGCACAAATCTTTGTGACTGAAGACTAAATTAACTTCAACAAACATGAAAATATCAACAAAAGCTCATTTAAAACGTGACTGATGGAAGTTGTGTCTGAACAGAAATGAGCTTCAGTTGTTCATTAAACATATTTTCATTCTGTTTTTAAATGTCTCTTTTCATAGTTGATCTGTCAGATGTTTTGCTTTCTCTGCAACACTCATCTTTTATCTTTACCTGCGTTCTTTCAATTCATTTTCTGTTTCCTGTTTTTATTGTTTTCAATGTAAAACACTTTGAGCTGCAGGTTTTGTACAAAAGATCTTTTATCAATAAAGTTTATTATTATTATTAAAGATCGACAATAGTAACAGAGAGTCAGTGAACTGACCTCAGAGTCTTCAGTCTACAGTGTGGACTCTCCAGTCCAGCAGACAGCAGCTTCACTCCTGAATCCTGCAGCTTGTTGTTGTAGCTCAGGTCCAGTTCTGTCAGATGGGAGGGGTTGGACTTCAGAGCTGAGGCCAGAGAAGCACAGCTGATCTCTGACAAACTGCAGCGACTCAACCTGAATAAAGAATAAATGATGAAGATAAAAATCCATTTCTAATCCAATCAGATGTGTTCAGGTTGTAAATGTGCAGCTCAACATGACTCTGTCCTAATCAATGAGCTTTGCCCTAAAATCAGTCCAGTGACTTTGTCATTGTGTTATTGTGGATCATCATAATGTCAGATTCTACAGACATCATCCAAATGTCACCACAACATTCATACAGCTGTTCATGTCAACACAGATCAATAACATGCTGCTCATCTCACTCAAGTCCACATATTGATCCTTTAAACAGCTGTGTGTGTGTGTGTGTGTGTGTGTGTGTGTATGTGTGTGTGTGTTGAAGGATCAATATCAATCATCAGCCATTATTTGTGAAAACACATTAACCCTATAATGCCGTGGGTATCATATTTGATACATGCATTTCTGAAATGTTTTGCATTACCATATGGTAAAAACTTTGCTCAAAACGATACAAACAAAAAAACATATTTGCAATTTTTTTAAATTGTTAAAGGGCCAAATTAAGTCTTCAAATTCAAAAAAATAGAATTTTCTGTTCATTATTTCTTGGGTCAGGCATTATAGGGTTAAAATCATCAGAAACTTAAATATTTCAACTTCATCAAGTAAACTTGATCAATTGAAACAAATATTAGTTCAGAGGATCTTCTGGATCCAGATGTGAACATTTACCAAAAATCATCAACATTCATTGACTTGAACAACTAACAGTCAACATTTTCTACACTTTCTTTAAGAAGCACAAATCTTTGTGACTGAAGACTAAATTAACTTCAACAAACATGAAAATATCAACAAAAGCTCATTTAAAACGTGACTGATGGAAGTTGTGTCTGAACAGAAATGAGCTTCAGTTGTTCATTAAACATATTTTCATTCTGTTTTTAAATGTCTCTTTTCATAGTTGATCTGTCACATGTTTTGCTTTCTCTGCAATACTCAGCTTTTATCTTTACCTGCGTTCTTTCAATTCATTTCCTGTTTCCTGTTTTTATTCTGTTTTCAATGTAAAACATTTTGAGCTGCAGGTTTTGTACAAAAGGTCTTTTATCAATAAAGTTTATCATTAATATTAAAGATCGACAATAGTAACAGAGAGTCAGTGAACTGACCTCAGAGTCTTCAGTCTGCAGTCTGGAATCTCCAGTCCAGCAGACAGCAGCTTCACTCCTGAATCCTGCAGCTGGTTCTCACTCAGGTCCAATTTTTTTAGATGGGAGGGGTTGGACTTCAGAGCTGAGACCAGAGAAGCACAGCTGACCTCTGAGAAACTGCAGTAACTTAACCTGAATAAAGAACAAATGATGAAGATAAAAATCCATTTCTAATCCAATCAGATGTGTTCAGGCTGTAAATGTGCAGCTCAACATGACTCTGTCCTAATCAATGAGCTTTGCTCTAAAATCAGTCCAGTGACTTTGTCATTGTGTTATTGTGGATCATCATAATGTCAGATTCTACAGACATCATCCAAATGTCAGGAGCCATGAATGAGTTTGAAGGGATTTTTCTAGGTGTGTTGGTTGAAATATTGGTTTTGTTATTGTTTAGGTTTGTGTGATTCTGTTGATGAGGGAATATGTAGGTCAAGTGGATATGGGCGGGGATGTTAAGTTAACATAAGCACCTGCTCACCTTTTTTTTGGAGTGTGTGGCCAGAGAGTGAGGGAGGGTGAGCAGGGTCGCCGTATTTTTTGTTGACCGCTATTTCCTTTGATCACTGTGATCACTTTGATTATGAGTTTGTGCACAATATAATAAGTTGATAATTCTTTTCCGTAAATAAAAGGGTAAAATATATTTTCGTATTTCAGTGATTTTTTCCGTTAAGCGCGTCAAACAATTGGAAGGCTGGCCTCAGCCTCTCAGCGACTCCTTGTTCTTAGAAGTCGCTATAGCCCGTAACACTGACTTTAGAGAAGGAGAGGAGGAGGGCCTGAGGACAGCCAGAGACAACCTGTCACGCGGCATCAGAGAGGCCAAGAAGGTGTACTCCAAGAGGATAGCTCATCGCTTCAGCGACAGCAGGGATACGCAGAGCCTGTGGCGAGGGATACAGACCATCATGGGATAAAAGCCCCCACACAGACCTGTGACAGCTCCACCCCCCTGCTAAATGAGCTAAATGACTTCTTTGCTCGCTTTGAAGCACACAACAGCACACCTGCACAGAAATCCCCTCCCGGCGAGCAGGATCAACGCTCACAAAGCTTCTAGTCCTGACAACATTCCTGGTCGTGTGCTGAGGGACTGTGCCGGAGAGCTCCCGGATCATCATCTTGCTGAGCCAAGCTGTTGTCCCCACATGCTTCAAAACCACCACCATCATCCCTGTCCCGAAGAAGTCGTCGCCCTCCTGTTTCAACGACTACCGTCCCGTAGCACTCACTCCCATCCTCATGAAGTGCTTCGAACGGATAGTGTTGAAACACATCAAGACTGTCCTCCCACCCTCCCTGGACCCCTTCCAGTTTGCTTATCGGCCCAACTGCTCGACTGATGACGCCATCTCCGCTGCCCTCCACTCAGCCCTCACACATCTGGACAAAAAAGACTCTTACGTCAGAATGCTGTTCATAGACTTCAGCTCAGCATTCAACACAATCATCCCACAACAGCTCATCACAAAACTGGACCAGCTGGGATTAAACACCTCGCTGTGCAACTGGCTGCTGGACTTCCTGACTGGGAGACCTCAGGCAGTTCGGGTCGTCAGAAACACATCCAGCACCACCACACTGAACACGGGGGCCCCCCAAGGATGTGTGCTGAGCCCCCTCCTCTTCACTCTGCTGACCCACGACTGCACACCGTCGCACAGCTCCAACCTCCTCGTCAAGTTCGCCGATGACACAACTGTGGTGGGTCTCATCAGCAACGACGACGAGACGGACTACAGGAGCGAGGTGAGCCGCCTGGCCTCACGGTGTGAACACAACAATCTCTCTCTGAATGTGGAGAAGACGAAGGAGATCGTTGTGGACTTCAGGAGAAGACGCCCCCAGTATGCCCCTCTTACCATCAATGGTGCTACGGTGGAGAGGGTAAGCAGCACCAAGTTCCTGGGAGTGCACGTCACTCAGGACCTCTACTGGACCACAAACACCACATCGCTGGCCAAGAAAGGGAACCAGCTCCTCTACTTCCTCCGCAAACTGAGGAAAGCTAGAGCCCCGGCCCCCATCATGCACACCTTCTACAGAGGCACCATCGAGAGCATTCTGACCAACAGCTTCACCGTGTGGGATGACGCCTGCTCCACGTCCTGCAGGAAGAACCTCGAGCGCATCGTGAGAGCAGCTGAGAAGATCGTCGGTGCTTCTCTCCCCTCCCTCCACGACCTCTACACCTCTCGTCTCACCCGCAAAGCCCTTTGCATTGCGAGAGACCCCACCCACCCGTCACACAGCCTCTTCAGCCTGCTGCCATCAGGGAGGAGACTGCAGAGCCTGCAGGTCAAGACCAGCAGACTGCGGGACAGCTTTGTCACAAAGGTTGAGAGTAACGCAATTTCGATTCACTGTTTGTCTTGTACATACTGCAGAATTGACAATAAAGATGACTTTGATTTGTTTGTAATAAAACATGATGATTTCATGTATTTACACCAGGAAAAACACATGTTGCCAACAAACTGGTGATTGTGTCTCTTCTGTCTTACAGTTAGTTTTCACTCAGTCTGTGTCAGATGGTGTAAAGAGCCACAAGAAACAGCGAGTAAAGCTAACTACGACTCAAGTCATCATTCTGTAAGTCAGAGCTGAGCTAGCTGGACAGCAGCAGCTCCCACGCTGGACTGAAAACATCACAGATGCTTTCTATAGAACTTATAAGAGGCCAATATGAAATAAATAAGACTTTAGGACATAAATCATCATTTCAATAAATACAAAACTCATCAACTCGTCTCCATCAACACACAGCTGACTGACTATGAGCTTCATCCTCAATCATCTCTATAACTGGATCAAATGTGCACTGAGCAAAGTGAGACGGATCTTCTTGTCATCTTAAATGTGTCCTGCTGCCTTCTTGTATGAATATAGTTCATTATTTATGCTCCTGTTTACTGGTTGAGTCAGAACACAAAGTGACGACTTTTACTGAATGGAAGCATCACGACATGTTGAAGTGTCACCTGTCGCTGGTGACAGATCAGACACGATACTTCAAACACCTGCGTTACGAAATGTGCTTCACACAGTGTGTGTGTGTGTGTGTGTCAGAGAGAGGGTCATCACGTATAAATGTACTGTATACGTTCCTGTAAAATACTGTGCAGGACACTGCAGCTTAAATACGACAGTTTCCTTAATCAAACCAACACAAATCAAGTCCAGACTAAACTCAGAGTCAAACTGTTCAGACTGTTAAACTTTGAAAAAGAGCTGTTGTGATTTGTGCTCAGACAAACCAAGAAAACAAGAGAACTGAAGAAAACTTAAAACACCTGGAATGGATTTAAATTTGGTAGACAAACACTGGACAAGAACAAAAAAACAAGAACTGACCTCAGAGTCTCCAGTCTACAGTTTGGACTCTCCAGTCCAGCAGACAGCAGCTTCATGCCTGAATCCTGCAGCCCGTTGTAGCTCAGGTCCAGCTCTCTCAGATGGGAGGGGTTGGACTTCAGAGCTGAGGCCACGACTTCACAGTGAGTCTCTGAGAGTCCACCGCTACCAAGTCTGTCATGACAGAGAATATAAAACTCACTGAATAATAAATTCTGACAAAAAACAGACATTTTGCATTGAAAAAAAAAAAAAAACATGAACGTGAGCTGAACATGCTGTTGGTTGGTCAGCCTCAGCTGCTCAGCCATTGATCACCAGGTTTGTGGTTTGAAGCTCCTCTTGTCCACATGTCAAACTTTCCTTGAGCAACATAATAAACAACAAATTTCAGCTTCAGACAAAATGTCTCTAATGTAAATATGTGTCATAGTTTGATGGACAGGCTGCTGTGATTTGTGTTTGTTGAACTTTATTAACTGCAGTCACATGTATTTACCTCAGTCATGTGTCTGTGTATTTTGTGAATCTTTGTTACACCTTGTGTCTCTCCATCTGCTTTTCATCCGCCATGAAATTAATTTAATGACTCCGATTTCATTAATATCAGACAACCCCGATTCAAAAGGTCTGAACTCCGTGAGAAACATCAATAAAACCTGAATCAATCATTTCCAATCAAACTGATTCCTGACAACAGTTTCCTGAAGGGTTCCTGAGTCCAGGTATTAATCTCTTTATCCAATCCTGTCGCTCCATCCTCGCTGTGAACCACTGAGCCTTTCAATCATGATGCTATCACCTGTTACCAATCAACCTGTTTACCTGTGGAATGATCCAAACAGGTGTTTTTGGAGCGTCCCACATCTTTCCCAGTCTTTAGTTGCTCCTGTCACAACTGGATTGAAACGTGTTGCTGCATCAGATTCAGAATCAGCAGGTATTTACAGAAATCAATGAACTGATGAGCTCAGACAGTAAATATATTGACTTTGTGCTGTTTTCAGGTGAGTTTCTCTCAGAAAGGATCAGCATTCTGTTCATGTTTCACACAGCGTATCAACATTTTTGTTGTAATAATGACTAAAGATTGTATTGTTATAATTTTCTGGGTGATAGTTGTGTCAAGTGGAGTTCAGCTGGCTGCAGTGAATGTTTTGGAACAAAGACTATAACTGAGCTGGTTGATGATGGAGATCCTCCACTGAACTGAACCTGCTGAGCTCTCCTTCACTGGCAGAATGAACCTGGAGGCGTCCCAGGAGCTGACTGTGTCATGAGCTGCTGTCTGAGTCAATCAGGAGCTCCATACACAAAGACTGTGGCTGCTAATTCAGTCAAAATCACAGTGGAAACGTGTGCTGCTGTTTTCTCTGCATATGTTACCTCTACAGTTACTGTTGTGAGAAACAAGTTCATTGGTTTGAACATTAAATATCTTGTCTTTGTATTTAATTTCATAAAAATAGAAAATAATTTGCAGATCACTGCATTCTGTTTTATTTATGTTTTAAAAAGTGTTCTGCCTTTTTTTAAATCAGGGTTAAACTCTTATAGTGTGAAGTTATGTGTGTAAAGTGTGTATCTTTAACACTGATGGCTTCAGCTTTACGTTTCTGAACAGTGTTGATAATCACATCTGGACTTACACAGCCTTTCTGCAGTTCCTCACAGCTGGAATCAGTCTCTGTCGTCCCTCCAGTGTTGTGTTGTACTTCTTCAGGTCCAACTCATCCAGAACCTCCTCTGACATCTGCAGCATGTAGGCCAGAGCTGAGCACTGGAACACAGAGAGTTTCTTCTCTGATCTGTTCTCTGACTTCAGGAACTTTTGGATCTCCTGATGTACTGAGCGGTCGTTCATCTCCATCAGACAGTGGAAGATGTTGATGCTTCTGTCAGGAGAGATATCATCACTGTTCATCTCCTTCAGGTTGTTGATGGCTCTTTGGATGATTTCTGACTTGTTTTTTCTTTGACCCAGCAGGCCTCCTAAGAGTCTCTGGTTGGACTTCAGAGAGAGGCCATGAAGGAAGCGAACAAACAGGTCCAGGTGACCATTTTTACTTTCAAGAGATTTCTCCATGTTGCTCCTTAGAAAGACATCCAGGGATGGGTGGTGGCTATTAATGTTTCCAAAATATTTAATGTTCTCCAAAAAAGAACTTGGTTTTGAGTCGCTGGGTTTCCAGTCTTTTAGGAAACCCTCCAGTACCGCTGTGTTCCTGCTGGTGTAACAGTGGAACATGTAGACTGCAGCCAGAAACTCCTGAATGCTCAGATGAACAAAGCAGTAAACTGTTTTCTGGAAGATCACACACTCTCTTTTGAAGATCTCTGTACAAACTCCAGAGTAAACCATGGCTTCAGTGACATCAAGACCACACTGCTCCAGGTCTTCTTGGTAGAACATGATGTTTCCTTTCTCTAGATGTTCGAACGCCAGCCTCCCCAGCTTCAGAAGAACTTCCCTGTCAGCCTCCATCAGCTCCTGTGGACTCGTCTCATGTCCCTCATCATACTTCTGCTTCTTCCTCTTTGTCTGAACCAGCAGGAAGTGGGAGTACATGTCAGTCAGGGTCTTGGGCAGCTCTCCTCTCTGGTCTAAAGTCAACATGTGATCCAGAACTGTAGCAGTGATCCAGCAGAAGACTGGGATTTGACACATGATGTGGAGGCTCCTGGAGGTCTTGATGTGTGAGATGATTCTGCTGGACAGATCTTCATCACTGAATCTCCTCCTGAAGTACTCCTCCTTCTGGGCATCAGTGAAGCCTCGTACTTCTGTTACTCTGTCAACACATGCAGGAGGGATCTGATTGGCCGCCGCGGGTCTGGAAGTGATCCAGACGAGAGCCGAGGGAAGCAGATTCCCCTTGATGAGGTTTGTCAACAGCACGTTGACTGATGACTTCTGTGAGACATCAGACAAAACCTCATTGTTGTGGAAATCCAGTGAAAGTCTGCTTTCATCCAGGCCGTCAAAGATGAACAAAAGCTTACAGACAGCGAGCTTCTCTGCTGTCACCTTCTGTAATGTTGGATGGAAAACACGGAGCAGCGTCAGAAGACTGTACTGCTCATCTTTGATCAAGTTCAGCTCCCTGAACGAAAGCAGAACCACCAGGCTGACGTCTTGGTTTTCCAAGCCCTCTGCCCAGTCCAGACTGAACTTCTGCACTGAGAAGGTTTTTCCAACGCCAGCGACGCCGTTCGTCAGAACGACTCTGATGTGTCTCTGCTGGTCAGGTAAGGCTTTAAAGATGTCCTGGCACTTGATTGGAGTCTCATGGAGGGTCTCCACCTTGGAAGATGTCTCAAGCTGCCTCACCTCATGTTGGGTATTAACCTCTTCACTCTGTCCCTCTGTGATGTAGAGCTCAGTGTAGATCCTGTTGAGGAGGGTTCCACTTCCTGGTTCATCACTTCCTTCAGTTACACATTCACATCTCCTCCTCAGACTGATCTTATATTCATCTAAAACCTCCTGAAGATCACCAGTCACTAAAAAAAGAGAGAAAAATTAGAGAAAACAAAGAAAATCTGACAATCTGAAGATTGTTTTCATTATCAATAAAAAAAAGCAATAAAAGAATATATGAAGAGGTAAAGGTTCACGAGTCCAGTTTCTCTCAGCTTCTGACTGTTGTGTGTGTGTTTGATTGACAGCAGAGCCGACAGGCTGAGCCTCGGCAGCACTTCATCTAAACAGCTCACTGTGGCTGTTCCTTCCTCCCACCAAAATCTAAAATCCATCTACTGAACAAATAAAAAAATACACTGCATTTTATACAGCTGCTTCATCGTCAAAGCCTCCCACTGGTTTGCCAGTGGAAAACTTAAACATGAAGCAGCAGCAGGAAATGTGTTTACATTACAAGCAAATGAACAAAGCTCCAATATGATTAAAGGAACAGGAAACAGTAAAAAAGGCTGATACCTGAACATTCAAACAGGAGTGCAGGAGTGAGTAAACTCCAAACCACAGACATTTAGTTCGACAAAAACATTTCTGACGGATACAAAGTACAAGCTTCATTTATTTGTCATTCAACAGCACAGGCGCTAACAGAGCTAATGCTAATGGAGCTAACAGCTAACAGCGCTGATGTTGCCAACAGAGCAAACGGGGCTAACATTTCTAATAGAGCTAGAAGAGCTAACGGCGCTAATGCTAACAGAGCTAATAATGCTAACGGCGTTGTGTCTGTCTATGTATATGAGGCTGTCTGTGTGTATTTAACTGTATTTGTGTGTGACTCTGTGTTGTCAGTCTGTATCTGTCGTTTTGTGTGACTGCGTATGTGTGTGTCTTCGTCTGTTTGTGTGTGTGTGTCTGCTTGAACTACACATTTATCAAATTGTCCCAAGTATTTTGAACAAGCAGCCCAACCAGTTCCGACATGGAGATGTGTCTGGTATATGTGTGTCTGAATGTGTGTGTATGTGCGTGTCTAAGCTCTGCCCCACCTGCTGATAATTACCTCTCTAGCTCTCCCACTTTTGACCTGTTCCTGAACAGCTACTTTTTCGCTGTTGGTTTCTTCCGAACAACTTGTGATTGTGACAAAACCGTAGCTGCTATCAAAAAAACGATAACACTGTGAGATGCAGAGAAGTCTGGGCCAGATGTACGTGTGTTTTATGTCCAGATATTCTTTACAAAAATGACTAAAGGGTCGATTTAAAAAGACACACTCCGGCAGGCTGTGACTCAGAAAACAGGAGATTGTATGGGTTTAAATGGAGCAGCAGACCAGGGCAGCTGGTGCAAGATCCCTCTTTATTTAAATTAAGTGGGGGCTAACCCTTTAAAACTGAACTTTGACGAGAGAAGAAAAGTTTGTCTACAAAAAGATCCAAAAATTATGTGTCTCCTATTCACCGTTTGGATTTTACGGCAATTTTAGAAAAACATTTCATGCGATTTCTCACTGGCTCTGTCACTCTAAGTGATGATGTCATCCACTCTAGGGGGAGAAATTCTGAGCATTTTTTGAGAAACTTTATGGTCTTCAGATGGCCATAGCTCGAAAACCGTAAGAGATATCAAAAAATGTGCCGAGGTTCATTTTGAGCCGACAAAATTATCTACGTTTTTAAGTTTGAATGAAGTCTCTAGGAGAAAGCATGGCGAAGCAGCGGACAATTGAAAGGCTGAAATATGAGGAAATTTCCCATTCATTTCTTATGGTAAGTTCTTCGCAGTTTTTTGCGAATAACTTTGCGAATTATTGACGAAAGAGCTATAAAAGTCGTAGCACACCATTCCAGATCGAGCCGTATGTTTTGATATATAGCTGCGGGACTAGTTACGCACCGAAATTCTGGCGGAAGATGAAAAATGGGCAGAAAAAACGCGCAGGATGACAATAGTGGTTCGAGCTATGCTCGCCACTCGCCTTCTCTAGCTCTTTGAGCTATAGAGGCGAGTGTCTCTTGCGTTGCCTCGTGCCACTAATTCAAGTTGTAAGCCAGATTGTTGGATAATAAAAAAGAGACAAAAAGAGCCTCTTCTCTGGTCGCCAGCACAGACAGTTGATCCAATCAGTCCAGCTCCAGACATCTCTGGTTTGTGGGAGAAGAACATCTCAGGTTAGTTCCTGTAAATGACCACTGGCTCAGTCACTCATTCATGGTCAGTCACTCTCATAGGTGTTGGTTTTTGATGCTGTGACCACGGGAACCTCTGCAGTCCAGCTGGTCTTCAACCTAACGGAGTTCTCCCACACTCCACCGCTCCTCTGAACCCTGAACCGGCTACCGGTGGCAGTGCTGAATTCAAGACTCTGGTACTCGCCTACTGTGCTGCCAATGGCTCAGGCTCATCCTACATCCAACACATGTTCAGACCACACAGCCCAGTCCGTCTGTATGAAACTACCTGCTAGAGGACGACCGACGTCTCTGCACAGCAACTCGTTCAATTTTGTGAAAGGCTTGTTTAATCAAGAAAACGGAGGGCATGCATGCCTAATCCGGCATGAGAAGAGGTTAAAAGTCTGAACAAGACACCTCTCCTCTGCTCTGCTTTCCCCGCCCCATCTTCTCGCTCTCCCAATAGGAAGAGAACCAGGAAGAGGAAGTTTAGATAAGGTGGGGGTGTGGCCAGCTAGAGTCTCTCTTTGGGACCATGCGGCCTGTTCAGGTGAGTTTGCGTTGTAAGATACAGAGTTGGCTTGTTTTTTGATCTTTTTGGTTGTTTTCCTGTTTTGTTTGCTTCTTGAAGGAAATGTTAGAAGAGGCTGTTAAATCTAGTCTGTGGTTTAGGCCTCCACCTTCAGCACCCTCTAAACTTTCTACCCCCTACCCGAACAAGGGTCTGTATCCAATCCCTACTTTCATTTTTGACTCTACCTCTTTTCTTTCTACCCCCTACCTGAACCAGGGTTTGTATTCCCACCCCGCTTTTATTGGTGCAGTTGGTGAGAGGCAGGGGCAGATAATGGCAGTGCGGCAATTGGCAGTTAGTGGGTAGCATTTAGCATTAGCTAAATGGTAGCATCGGAACTGTATTGTCTTCTTCTGTTCTTCTTAGCGGTTAGCATTAGCATTAGCATTAGCTAAATGGTAGCATCGGTACTGGCCACTACCTGGAGCATCTCCTAAACAGGCCTGGGTCAGCTGAACGTGGCAGTGCTGTTTGGATTGTGTAGGAGCAGTGTGAACTGGCACTAGGGGGGGTGACTCTGGGACGCCGGAGTTCACCGCCTAGCCTCCTGGAGGTGTAGTGGGACTAAGTAGGCGAAACACCGTTGAAGGGAGGTTTCCACCTGATGACCCCAGAGACGTGTTAGGAATCACTGCTCTTTGGCAGGTATAGAGGCAGATTAGAGCTCCAAGGTTCTTCACTGAGAATGAAATCTCTTTTTGAGCACAAGTATCTTGTGTTTAAATTAACTTAAGTGGTAGACTTTACCATGTGGACAGTTACTCCACCCACTCAGCTGCTCCACTCTTCAGTCTTTGTTATCAGTATCTTCTGTTCCAACAGTGTGCGTCTCTGACAATGTCAGTTATCATCAATAATACCTGACTTTATGCTTCATGGTGCTTTAATACTGTCCAGACTGCAGCGTTTACAAGCTCATGTGGTAACTGAGGGAATTTTTCTTCATTAGGTCTGAAAGGTAATATGACAAACTCTCTGTCTCACTGGGATGGCTGTGCTGTGCAGCTGATACAGTCGGACTGTCTCTGTCTCCAAGGACACCAAGACCAAGAGACTCACCTGAACTTCACCTGAGATTCAACAGACAGACTTTCTCCTCTCAGAATGTGACCTGACACCTTCAGCTAACCCACCCTTCAGAGTCGGGGTGGAGATCGACCGAGTGATTCTGCTGCACTGCTACACCTCATTCTCCTCCACTGAGCTCCATATTTGATTGACTGACTGTGGTTTCTCAGTTGAGATCGGGTGATTTTGTCACTTTTCGAAGAAAAAGGCAATTAATCATTTATCTCAGTCGCAAAGCGAAGCAACTCCCAGCAGTCTAATCTGGTCACCGTCTACTTGTTGAAGCCAGAACCATATTAGTGTTTCACTGAAGCCTCTTTCACACTGGACAAAAACCCACTAAGAGCCGTAAACATCTGGCTTTGTCTTCAGTGTGAAAGGGTTCAATCAGCATCCATTCCCAGTTCAAACGACTCTGCAGTCGTTGGGTGTATTTATGGGCTCCAGCTCCGATCGGCAGCAGTGGAAACGTGACGCCCAGGGGTGTCACGATGATGATGAAGCTCCAGACATTAGCATGTAAATATTGCCTGACATCAGACACAACTGGCAACTGGTTGCACTCCATTTCTATCTCATCATCATCATCATCATCATCTCTGGAAAGATTTTAAAGTAACCGCCATGTGTTTCCAGTTCATTCCTGACTCTGAATGCATGTTTAGCTGCATTTACAAACCCTGCATACACCTGATCACTTTGGTGTGAATGTGGTCCAATGTTCAAGCCGTCAGCCTGAAAACTCAGAAACTAAATGTAGCACTTGGAGCAGTTCAGCGTATTTGATGAAGATGATGTTCTCACATGGTTCTTGCAGTTTTTGTGTTGAATGCTCTCATTGTAAAATAAATGTCATGAATTGTAGAAGGTCACAGTTTCAACATGTGTGGATGGACAGTCTTACTTTGCACAGTGCAGGTCTGACTGGCTGTCTGCAGTCCAGCTCTCGTTCTGGATCTGTCTCCACACTGGGGACAGGAGGACTCTCCTGATGAAGCAGACTGGTCCCAGTATGAGGTGATGCACTGTCTGCAGAACCGGTGTCCACAGCTGGTAGAGACTGGATCCTTCAGGACGTCCTGACACAAAACACAGCAGGACGGCTGCTCCTCCACAGAAACATGACTCCTCTTCCTCTCTCTGAAAGACATTTCTTTATAACTAAACTCAATCACTGATGGTTGTTGAAAATGTGAAGATTTGTGCGACGCTGTGTTAGTTCAGTTTAAACTGACATTAGAAGTGTCTCTTTCTCGTGCACTGATGACTTTTACACAAGTTCTGTCCATAGATGTTTGTTCCTGACCTTTAGGAACAATATCTGATGGAGAGAGTCTGAACTCAAAGGTTCACTTACTAATGTTTCAAAGTGTTGATCACGGTGAGCAAAGCTCTTCTACAAATCACTTTTTATCATATGTTGTACAATTATGATACAAAGTGATTCAACATGCATCTGGTCATAACAGCTGATCTGATGAAGAGTCAAACCAATAAATGATTCTCAGATCAAATATGAGAAAGTGAATTTCACATGTGAAGCAGATTCTTTCACATTCTGAATCGTTGCAAATGTTCACAGCAGCTTCAATGTGAGGGCAGAAATATATGAATGTTCCTGAGGTGTAAATGTTGAAATGAAGCTTCTCAACAGTTTTACTGCAGAAATAAAATAAGGTCGATCTGAGTTTGAAACACTTTCTGCACCAAAAGTTCTGCATCATGAATAGAAATCTAGATATTTTATCTTCATCCTCAATGCATCATCTCCCATCAGGTCAGTTTACAGTAAAAACAGAGTCTCACTTTGTGTCTGGGGGTCCAGGTTCATGGCTGAAGTTCAGAGGTTTATCATTGGACCGGTCACTCTTCATAGACAGACAGCTGGATGCTGGAGACTCTGCTCTCTGTCTGCTGTACTGAACTCTGCAAACACCAACATGTTTTTATTTCTATCACATGAATCCTTGATCAATTCTCTGATGAAAACCATTTATGAAGCTCTAAAAACACAAACTGCTGCTCCTGTCCATGATAAGGTGTCATGTCTCGTCGTGTCTGCTGATGTGTCTGTTCACAGTGTCAGGTCTTGTCATGCACTTCCTGTCTTAACTCTCCTCTTGTTTCAGGCCGTTGACTTCCTGGTGTTTTTCCCGCCTGTCTGATTGTCTGCCCCGCCCTGATTGTCTCCACCTGTTCATTGTTACCTCGTGCATATATAGTCCGCACCTCCCTTTGTCCTGTGCCAGATTGTTTTGTACGTCTCGTGCCTTGTTGTGACCTCGTCTTGTTAACCTGAGCTACCAACCCCTATACTTTTGCCTCTTGTTAATTTTTGCCTTTTGTATTTTTGCCTACTTCAGCCTAAGCGCCTTTAGTTTGTGTTTTTGAATTACCTAAGCGTCTTGAGTTTTTGCCTGTGAAAGAAAACCTTTTTTGTTCAATAAATCCAGCCATCGTGCACGCTTTAAGTTTGGAGTGTCTGTGTCTGCTTGTGAGTCCTGAAACCCCTGAGCCCAGCAGGCCTTTCATGAGGAGGTTTAAAAGTCTGCATTAGTCCTCTTAGATTAGATCAGAGCTTTTCTCTATGACTGACAGCTGTCACACATTCTAAGATGAAGATGCCTCCAATAATTTCTCTTCATGTCACAAAACGTTTGTTACATTTAAAAATACATTTTAGTAACATTTTTAATATAAAACCACAAAATGAAAACAATGAAAACAATGAAAACAGTGAAAACAGTGAAAACATGGCGCTGACAGAAGTCACTGAAAGTGAGTCGTAGAAATGAATTAATAGCAGTTCTCTCACTTTGTGTCTGAGGGTCCAGGTTCATGGCTGAAGTTCAGAGGTTCATCATTGGACCGGTCACTCTTCATAGACAGACAGCTGGATGCTGAAGACTTAACTCTGTCCTCCTCTTCCTCCATCATCTTCTGATCTGAGGTCAGTCTGAGAGTAAAAAAGTGACGCTGACGGTGAGCTCAGAACACAAGAATCAAGACACACACACACATCATTTCTGGGGACATTAAAACGACTTATATTCATTTCCTGGAGACTAATCCTAACCATCACCATGACCACTGCTTGCCTAAACCTAAACTTCACCAAAGTCTTCACCCTAAAAGATAATGATTTGCATTACAGGGACTTCCGTTTTGTCCCGATGAAGACGGCGAGTCCCCACAATGAGATTAATACATGGTCATACATGGTCTCTCTCTCACACACAGTCTAACATTTGTGTCCTCTACAGTCCACAGGAAGGAAACTGACTCACACTTTAACAGTAAAGTCATGAAATGTTGGATTAACACTCACCTGCTTCAGCTTCACTTCTAAAAGAAAATAAAAATATATACCAGAATATAACTATGCACTGAATGCAACATGTTCCTGAACAAGCAGTTTTCTCTCCCAGCTGATGAACACAGTGAATTTTGATTTGTTGTGTCATGTTATACTGATGTCTGTCTATGTGTAATGCTGCTGACACTGAGCCTTGTTACCAGGCTGGACTGAAAACTCATCTCACAGACTCAGCTCATGCACTCATCAACTGATGGTTACCTAAAGCTCTTGGACTCCACTGTTTAAAAAGCTCTTTTACAATAAAGTGGTGAACAGTCCTACGACATCATCGGTCCTTTGAATTCTCCTCCCTCTGCTGCTGATAGCAGACTAACAGCCTGCACACAGATACTGATGCTCGCTCTCAGCCTCAAAGTCCACATCGACATCCTCATGTTCACACTTTAAAAAAATCAAACTATCTGAAAGAGACTTTTGGAACAGAGGCCAGCTTTAAAAGAAACGCTGGAACTACAACAGAAGCCGTCATGAGAAAAATACTCCACAGCTGCCTCCATCTGAATAAAGACAAGTCTCAACATATAGTCCAATAAATCTGATTCACTCAGTTCAGTGGTCAGGAACAAGTCCTCTTCAGGGTCAGGTTTACTCAGGTGTTTTGTTAAACATTAACAAAATATCTTGATATTTAACAGCAACCTTGATCCTTTGACGGAGATTTCTTATACTGTATCTACAGTTGTACAACACAACATCCTGAATGAGCGCACAGTTTACTGCAGATCCATAAAACAGACCTTTGGTAAGGTTCAGATGTTTACTTGCGGCTGTAGTTGGCAATTACATTTTACTGAGTTGTATTATTTTGTCAGGTGTAGGTGCTGAAGTGGTGGAAAAAATAATTAATATAAATACAATTCGTGTAAAACGAACCACTGTCAGTGATCACTGGTCTTCTGGACTTCAGTCAGTCTGAGAGAGGACCAGTAACACCGACTGAGAGCTCAGAACACAAGACTCATGAGAAACACGTCTGTTCAAGTGTCTGACTGAACTAAGACTGAGAAAAGAGGACGTAACACACAAACACACACAGTTTACAGCATAATGAACCCATCCAGCTCTGGACCGGCTCAGTTTCTTTATATTAGTTCACTCACCTGTCTCAGGATTCAGTTGTCCTCCTTCTGCTCTGCTCTGTTCACTCAGAATGGAGTCTGAACTCCGGCTAACTTTTATTGTTTTATTGTCCTGGTTTTAATATTAACATTGAACTTGGCATTACATTACCAAAACTGCTCTGTAAAGCAAGCCGATTGAAAAGGCCAAGAGACCAGAAGCGACAAGATAACTTCAGCCGTCAGCACCACAAACAGCCGGTGTGACCACACAGTCAAGTCCACTGACAAGACGTTAGCTAACGGGACGCTAGCCTAGCTAGCTAACAGTTATTTCACCCGTTAGCTCGCTAGCTCGTTATGAAGCCTCTTGACTTTGTCCACTTCGTCAAACTTTCCTGAACTTTCCAGAAATAAAACACGAGCTTCATCACATCAGCCTCATATCTTCCTCTTCTCAAGGCTTGAGGACAGTTTAGTTTTCGGTTGGCGCCATTCTCATCCATCCCTTCCAGAAGCTTCCAGGCAAACAGCGCGAGGAGGCGCAGGCAGCGCGCAGTGCGCCTGCGCAGACAGTGGCGCCCTGCAGCAGAGGAGGTGTGTGAGTGGAACCTCTCAGGGAGACTTTGAGCTACATCTATACCATTATGAGATCAGAAAAGTGGTTTCTGTGTACAGCATATCAGCATATTTTGGTTTATTTTCTGACTCCAGTCACAAGACAAGAATCAGAGGATTTGATGAGAACCAGAATCAGAAGTGAAGTCGCAACTGATCCAATCTTACCCAGTTTGTGACTGATTTTATTGTTTCCCATGCTCTAGACTTTTTAATGATTACTGAGACATGGCTGTCCCTCTGACTGAGGCGAGCCCCCCTGCTTTGCATATTTTCATAACCCCAGTCCCTCTGGAAGGGGAGGTGGTCTAGTTTTTTGTCTGGTTGTGAGTGCCCCCCTGTCACTGCTGGTGATTTAATTTCCTTTGAAGTTTTAAGTTTCTTAATCACTGGCTTTACACCGCATTTTTATTTACAGGCCTCCTAAATCTGTCACTTCTCCCTTAAACCCCCTTAAAGCCAAATATTAATTTACCAGAAAGCAGTTAAGGATGTGAGATCAGTTTACTTTTCTGAACTGATATTAAGAAATAACCACAAAGTTAAGTGATTGCATTATTAGTGGCTCCTCCACTTCTTCTCCCGTACCTGACGCTGAGCTGTCTGAAAAATGTCTCACTCATTTTGTAAAGAAGGTGGAGGACATCAGGTCCAAATCCATCCTGACCCTCGCATTCTTCCCATTCCCCACGTCAACTCTGCTGCTTTTACCCAATTTCAACCATCACAGCTTTGGTGTTAGAGAGCACAGTCTGCCATGTGAACTCATCTTAGATATCATCAATATACTATGAAACAAATGTGATCGTCCCCACTGTTAGCACTGTTATTTTACAGTTTTAACAGCTCTCTCATCTCCAGTAACTACAGACCAGTTTGGAGACTGGATAATAACAGGAACGGGTTTAAAGCACTTCACAGCACTGAGGCAGCACTTAAGGTTTCCAATGACCTGCTGCTGACTGCAGACACAAGCAACTAATCAGTTTTCTTTTAGTTTTAGATCCAGTAGAAGCCACCAGCTGATTTATTTGACATAATTCTGTAGGATAATCCCAGTTTATCAGGTTACCTGTGATATATCAGCCTTCGTAGGAGCAAATTCTGTTGAAATGCCTTCAAATTTAATGTCTGTCACTTTATGTATCTTTAATAAATGCATTTCTGGACAGACACTTCAGTTTTACTGACATTTAAAGAGAAGAAATGTTGACAATGTTTCTCACTGTGAGGCAACAGCCTCAGTAATGGGTCAAAATTAGTATTAGAGAATATTTAAGAGGACTGTACAAACATTTTCGAGTGAAAATCATGACCTCAAAATTTGATTTTTTACATTAATGTCAATATTTGGCCACAAACATACGTGACAAACCTGCAGGGATATAAAGTTACTTCTAATATTAGAAAATATAATCTATGAAGCGTTCAGTGTGAACACGTTCAAATATGTCAGATTTAATTAGTACCTGATATGTGGAACAAAAGTATCGTTAAACTACTTTCCAAGGACAAGTGATATGAATAACTGGAGTTTTATATATTTATATTATATATATAATAACTCTAGTGAGATCATAATCTAGGTTTGCTCCACTTTCTTTGAACAAATCTTTATTAATGTTTGCAGCTGAAAAGATCACTTGCACAGATTGTAAATCACATTATATAATTAAGAATTGAATGTGTCTGATGAGACTCACGTCCACTTTTTGGCACTTTGTACTTGGTTGTGACATGATTTGACCAGGAAGGACGTCGACACGGCGACCCTTTCTGAACCATAACGGATGCTGAGGGGGCTCTTCCTCGGCTTGGAAACCTTCTTCACTTAGGCTGTTTCAGTTCCACACTCTGGATCTGTTCACAACATTGTTTTCTCTATATGAGAGAAGATAAATTATAAAATAATACATCTAAAACACAGATTTACACCTGCAGGAGGAAGAACGCCACCTGTCAGTGTGTACAAGCAGCCTGGACAGCCAGTTTGTAGCTGGCTGTTTGAATCAATGTGAGCTCTGTTGCATGTGTATTGATCACTGATACAAAGCTACACTACATTACTGATCATGTGACATCAGCCCTAAGTGGAGCGCGCGGCCCTTAAAAGGACCTTTGGTGTTAAGTGACGTGCGGATCGAGCGGGTTGATCCGTTTAACTGCCGAAGCCGTCCAGGGCGCGGCCCTGCGTCTTCAGGGCGTAGACCACGTCCATGGCGGTGATGGTCTTCCTCTTGGCGTGCGCGGTGTAGGTGATGGCGTCCCGGATCACGTTCTCCAGGAAGACCTTCCCAGACCTACACAACCCAGCTCACCAAAACCTCCCACACACAGAAGAAAACTACCTTCTCTGATTATTTATTTGGATAAATATTGTTGCACAAACATACAGCATCCTGAAACTGGAGCAGCTAAATGGAACCCAGCCATCATCATTCTTCCAGCTGTGCTTTTCCCACAGCTGCATGTTTCCAGCTATGACACAGCGGTCAGCCGGTGGATTAAAGGGACAGTTCACCTTGTCGTACACGTTTCCACCGACGCCCAGCAGTATGTAGACATGGCCACACCTGCATGGACGGAGCTCAGCAGCCCCCACAGGAACCAGCTCCTCTGTGGACAGCCGCTGCAGTTTCACTTCAGGATGTTTGACCTCAACTGAGACTTTTAAGCAACACAAATAAACCCGAAATTCAGTTCACATCCACACATATCCATCGAGTGTGTCGAAAAAATTTAACTAAAACCAAGCTTAAATCCACAAAACTTTAATGTGAAACACAAACAATCTGAACTTCTTCTCAAACTTGTTCAATTTCTGTTCAGACGACACTTTTTTCAGCGTCCTCCTTAATGAATGAATATTCACCAGCATGTGACTGTGACCAAAGGTCAAACTGGGAGGACAAACCATCCTCAGTCTCACTGAAATGTAGGACAGACTCCCACACATCCTGAGTCTCGTCTCACGGGGTCCACCTGAAAGAGGAATCTTTGCTGTGGAGAACAAACACCTGAAGCAGGTTTTGGTTTTCCCAAACTCCGAGCAGAAATAACTCGTGTGGTCTGCAGAGCATCTACGCCACAGCAGGGATGAAATACTGCAGCGACACGTCTTCGTGCAACACAATCAGGTGGATGATCCTCTCGTGGACGATATCTGAGGGGACAAGAGGACAACGTCAAATCCTCCACCGAAGAGAGGACAACAGTGGCACAGCACAAAATCACTGCTGCAGCTGCGTTTTCCTTTGAAACACGTTCAGTGTGTCCCGAAGAACAAAACCACCATAATAACAATTACTTTAACTGTTATTACTTTGGCAGCAACTGAGCGCGTCAAAATACCAATGAAAACTGGATTTAAAAACAAAAACATCGTTGGCATACAAGTGGAAAATGAAACCTGAAAGTGATTCAATGGTTTCATTTCACAGCCCTGAAGTTCCACACGACAGAAGGAATTCATGGAAAGTAGGAAGGTAAGATGAAAGCAGAAAAGAGACGAAATCAGCGTGGAAATGAATTTATATCACAGCTACAGCAGCTTCAGGGAACTTTCATTGTGTTGAGTTTGGCGCCCCCTGTGGGCGACGGCGGTAGTGCTTCACGCTCACATGTCCCACAGACTCACCTGCATTTGTTTCTGAAAGGAGTGAAACAAAGATGCAGCTTATTTTAAATCCTGTTTTTCTGCTTTAAGCAGCTGTTTGCCGGCTGCAAAGCGATGAGGTGATGGATCTATTTGTGGCTGCTTGACTTTAACAACCGGAAGACAACAACGGTGACACAAAGCAAACCTCGCTTCAGTCCCGTTCATACATCGAGGTCACATGTAAGACGACAGATAACAGGTTCGGTTGCTTGGTAACAGTCATGCTGTTCAGGATCAGTTTTGGAACTATTGGATTTTTATTTGATGGCGGACAACCAAACTTCACTGTTCACTGTAGCTGCCGTCACTGGGAAACAAGATGAAAACGTCCCTTTACATCCAGTTTGAGGAGCTGCAGGTCGACTTACTGCACATGGCCTTGCTGGGGTTGACCTGCTGTCCCATGAGGAACTGCTGAAGCTTCCTGATGTCCACCCTGGCCTGGGCCATGGCCTCTGGGTCCCTGCTCTGAGACAGACCACCATCCTGGGAGGCGTCGTCACCTGGAGGGACAGGAGGCAGTCCATATTCACTTCAATGAAGCGTCTGCACGGGGTTCTCAGACTGAGGGATCCAGACACAAGACTAGTTTCAACACAGAGGACCAAATAACTGCAATGTTCTCCTCTCCCTACACTTCCTGTGTGCTCCTCTGCTCTACGGTACAAAAGCAAACATGCCCTAAAAATAACATGAAGAAGAGCTAAATATAGACGCTAAAGACGTAGAAGAAGAAAACCACATAAAGTCTCCATGTATAACAAAACCATCAAGAGTCAGCAGCCATGCTAGCAGCTCTGTGAGGCCGCGCTCAGACAGCACAGCGCTTTGAACTAAATGTTACCCCACGGAGGGTTTCCAAGGTCTCTGAAGTGAGTGGTGACCGAGACCAGATCTGTCTCAATCTTCAGGTTCATCTCTCCGTTCAGGTTGGCCTCCATCACCTGACACACACACACACACACACACACAGTAAAAATGAGCTCACACTCTTACAGGTCACCTCAGAGCAGCAGGTCAGCGTGGATGTAATCGTCACGGAGGAGGTGGCTGAAAACACGAGGCACATCTGAGCTCTCCGTCAGAGGAACAGCTGCTGTCTGAACGAGACTTAAAATAACATCGATTCAACTTTTCCTTTCACACGTTTTGTTCAGTCGTTTCCAAACCTCAGGCCTCTGGACTGGATCCGTGTTTTCAGGCTTGACAACACTCTGAACTGCAACAAACATTCATGCGAGCAGGACGTTTGGAGGAACTTGATCCTACCAGGAAGTTGGAGAGGTTCTTCATTCTGTCCACGACGCTCTTCATCATCTTCAGAGGAGGCAGGTAGACGCTGACCTGTAAGGACAGACACGACAGGACTCATCTCACTTGTAATGAAAGACAGACCTCAAAGCAGCTTAGCCTTCTTTTAAAAGCTAGAGGTGTAAAAACAGATGGCGTCTCCACCGGTAGGCTCAGTATTTGGACGTGTGCTGCACCTCACGGTGCTGTCACTCACGTCGAAGTCTGGCATGTTCGGTTCTTTGAATTCGTGCCACAGTCTGCAGGGGATGACGTCAACCGGGACGTCGTGAGTGACGACTCGACTGGTGCTGGACAGGGTGGGCTGGACGGGACGGACAGAGGACATCAGTTAGCATCGTGCTGCCTTCACAGGTGTACTCCAGGGCCTGTGACATCACTGCTGGGTGTGGTTACAGGTACAACAGAGGGCAGCAAAACACAGCATTTCAGCCTGGGGTTAAGTCACTCTTTAAAAAGTAAAGAAACACAACACTGATATTATCAATAAGAGTAACAGAAAAATTCATGAACAAGAACAGAAATCTGTGGACACAAACTGTCCTGCAGGAACTCAACTTCCTGTCACCTCCTCATTAACAGGATGGCGTGCAGATCACCGCATGTTACTGCACAGTCAGTTTTCAGTCTCACCAGCTCTGCGGCGATGGTCAGGCAGGGGCAGTGCTTCTTGGTCAGTTTGACTTTGACGGACTTGGCGTTCTGGACCGTCTTCAGGGCTCTGGACAGGTTCTCTGGAGTCACCTCGAGACAAATCTCATTGTCCTCTGAGGACACGCCCTCCATCTGATACTCGTCGAAGAAGTTAGCCTGCAGGGAGGAAGGACACACTGACGCGATCAGCTGGAGGAATGAAAACGTCAAACACTCTCTGGTTTCAGCTTCTCAAAAGCTTTTCACAAAGTTAAAGGAGTCTGAGCTGATCTGTCTCCACCTCAAATGACTCACAGGCAGGTTTTCTTCTGGAGGACAGAGATCTGATCTCAGTGAGGATAATGAGAACACTTTAAACACACCAGGTGAAAGGTAAAATTGGATCGTTTATCATCCGGATGCAGATCTCATTTTGATACCAGGTGTAAATTTCTCTGTCAATTCGTCCCTCTTCTCTTCCCAGACTCCGTCCTCGTCTGTCTCCGTTCTGTGACGGACTTTTATTTCCCAGCAGCTGAGACATGGAGCTGGACTGGAACTCTCACCTGGGACAGTTCACACCACATGCTGACCCCTCCGTTGGCCACTTTACCAGACAGAACGAAGAACAGGTTGTCTGGAGTCAGGCGCAGGACGCACATCTTCGTCAGCTTTGAGATGGTGGTGATGACTCCTGGTGAGGACGAGGAAGAGCAAAGTTATTAAAACAGCACAAAACTCACAGTTGTGAGAAACTGTCTCACTTTGACTGAAATGTGGAGTGATCGTTTCTTATTTTTCCGCAGAGAAATGGGACGTCTTGGAGGAGGCTAACAGGAGCTAGCAGCAGCTAGTTTAGCTTCGACTTACTTAAGCTTAAAAAGAATAAAGCGACTTACGGGTGAAATGGTTCAGACAAGCGACGTCTATGATCTTCCCTCGAAACTTCATCCTAACCACTGACAGAGACTTTGACTCTGCCGGCTCTTCCTCTGCTTTGGCTTCAGGCGGGATATTTTTGAAAGCGCACCGCGTTTGTTTGTCCGTCCGTGTTCAGGGTCCGACGGAAACAGCCGCCAGCGTCCACCTCAACAGTTCCGATTGATGTGAACGGAAGAACAGCAGTTAATAATAATAATAATAATAATAATAATAATAATAATAATAATAATAATAATGAAGTCAGAGTCAAGTCAGAGAAAATCTAAGTATGTATTTCTATAATGGAAGAAAAAATAAAATAAACTCACAATATAGGCTACTATATACACAAAAAAAATTATTTATTTAAATATTTATTTCGCAATCAGTTTGCTCAGCATTTGATTTTTACTAAGCATGAGAACTTTTCTTTCTTTCTTTTTGTCATTTGTTACACTTCATTTATTTTTTCTCCTCAGATTGAGTTTATAATGTGCTTTAATGAGGAAGTCATGGAGCTTTGATCACAATCTGGAAACACCATCATACCTTTTCTTCAGAGACATTACACTTGGTCTCTTTGTGCGACACAAAGATAATAAAGATAATAATGCTTTTTTCCCTTATAAATGTACTTCTTATCATAGCACCCTCACAGATGAACATCTACAAATTAAAATCCTTCTCCTGTCATAATCTTTCCCATTCTCTATGAAAAAAGTTTGTTAAAACATAAAACATTTTTACTTTAAATTTACTCTCTTGCTTTTTAGAGATGAATTATTATTATAATTCATATTATTATATAATTATTAATATTATTATGTTAGATTTGAATTTCATCTCATGTGTCATGGCCGATTTTCATTAAATGCCACTGCTACGAAATGTGTATGAATATCTAAAACTTTGATAAATTTAAGCTGAGGAGAAGAAACTACTGGAAGAGACTAAATAGTAAAGTGGTAAAATCTCTCTAGCAGTTATTATTTTATTTCAACAGCTGCAAACATGAAAACAGTAAATTATGGAGGTTGTGCTGCCATGAAAAGCTGCACAATGAGCACAAGATGGATATTAACTTTACGTCAAAGACAAGCACAAGTGTTGTTCATATTGAGCTTAGCTTAGCACAAAGACTGGAAGCAGGTAGAAACTGTTAGCCTAGCTCCTAAAATAGCAAAATAATGGTGTTGTGTGTAAGAGACGGAAGAAGAAGGCTTGATTGTTATTTGTTCAGCAAATGAAAACAGTCGTCTTCATCTCCAAACTCACTGAGTGTGAAACAAAAGAATACCAGCTGCTTTTCTTTATCAGCCTCGACCCAAAGTGGACAGTCAGCTGATGTATGAAGCACTTCATCCTCTTCTGTTCATCAACTGTAAGGAACAGCTAAAGGTGGTAACATGGACACTGCTGCAGATGACAGGATCTGAGGTGAACACCAGCGCTGGAAACTCAGAACATTTACATAAATACTTCCATTTAATATTTTAAAGTACTCCACCACATCTCAGAGGGAAACATTATACTTTTTACTCCACTACATTTATCTGACAGCTTTAGTTACTGCAGTGACTTTGAACAGTTCACACTCTGTGAATGAAGCAGCTGAGGCAGCTCACTGTTCTATTGGCTCTCAGCCCTGATCAGTGGCCAATCACAGGTGGTCATTGTTAACAAATGGCTGCTCTGTGCAGGTGTGCAGGGCTCTGGAGCTGCAGCCTGAATCCCAGCAGCTGCTCTCAGACAGAATTGATCCCTCCTGCAGTTCATCGACTGATTGAAATGATGATGACGGTGAAATACACTGAAACTCTGCTGAGGTGAGTGAACAGAACCTCTTTCACAGCTCGTTCACACACATTGACTCAACTCTGAGCTCACTTGTTAAACTCTTCACAGTCAATCTGGACTGAGGTAACTTTAAAATGCTCAGACACACGCTGCGTTCACTGACCGCATCTCATTTCTCATTCCATGACAAGTCCTGTCACTCAAACTCAACCACGCTATTTTCACATTATTTTCAAAGCTGCTACCAACACACAGTCACTGAGAATCAGTTTGATCCATCTACAATCAACCTGAAGCCCACAGAGAAACTATTTTCCTCCTGCAGGTGGAAAGTTGATGAACTGGATGTTTGAACACATGTGCAGAATATTGCGGGAAGAGACCTGCAGTCAGACTCTGTCCTAGTCGAGGACGTAAGGTGTGATGTGGGTGAGAACTAGTAGCTCCCTGCACATGTATGCATAGTTTAAGTTATATTTATAGTTTAAGTCATATAATTTTTCATTTCATCACTGGACTGACTTCACTTAAGGAAAACAGCCTCCTGACACACATGGCAGCGTCTTCAAAGACGACAGCGACGCATTTTGTGATGCTGCCTGTTGTTCCAGTGTTACTGCCGGCAGACAGACGTTGATCCATGTGACTGCAGTGTTCGGTGTGTGTCACTTTAATCGCAGTGTCACTATGTAAATGTACACCACTACAAGTGTGATGCTGTATACTTAGTAAAAGACCTACATTCAGAATCGTCATCAAAGTATAGAAGCATGAGCAAAAAGAAGGAACATAAAGGTGTGAACTGAGCACCCTGTGGTGAAGGTCAGGTATCCACAGCTGTACTGAGGTCAGTGTGCTCCATTCAAAATCTTCATCTGGATCTGTGCATCATATGAGTGCAGAAGAACCTGAACCTGCAGAGACTCCAGCTGTCAGATTTATGTAGGCCAGTTTAAGAATGGAGTATAAAAGCTACCTGTTCATCATCATCATCATCAGATCTCTGATTAATCTGGCAGGTCGGTATCAGCAGTCCAGTCCACCATCTCTGGACACATGCTGGCCTCAGCTCGGCCTCGCTGCTTTAAGGTGTGCACCAGCAGTCGGAGGCGGCGGCGAGGTCTGGAGGCGGCGTCTCTGGACGAGCTGCTGGAGCAGGTGAGGCCGAATGTGAAGACGAGGTCAATCTTCTCACCTCCGCATGTGGTTTTTGAGCTGCTGTCAGACTCTGAACTTGGCTTCCTTCTGCGTTGCGGTCCAGGCAGCGAGGGTGTTGGTGCTGTCCCGTCACTTCCTGAGCTTGGTCCTGGAGGAGGACGGGACTGTGGTGGACTCAGAGGAGTTCTTCCAGTCTCTGCCCAGCAACGCAGCACTGATGGTGCTGGAGAAGGGAGAGACGTGGACGCCGAACAAGGTGAGCATCAGGTCACTCAGTGCTGCAGCTCGGACTCAAACTGGTGCTGCTGGTGCGTCAGTCTCACAGCTCACCTGATATTTTCATTGTTCTGAGGCTGCGACAGTTTGTCTGGTCTGGTCAGGTGTTTCCTCCTTCATGGTGTCCCCTTTCTGAGCCTCTGCTCAGCTGATGGGTTTATTGTTGAAGTAAATCCTGAGCTGTTGTGTGTCTAAGTGCTTCCAAAGGCAACTGGACTTGCTTGTAGTTCTAGAAGATGGAGAGTCACAGGAGAGTCAACACCTCAGGTCAAGACTCAGCAGTCCACCTACATCTGAAGGACAGGGGACACTCTTTTGAGGACAATGACATATTTTGGAGAGAGGTTTGAAAAAGAGGTGAAAGAAGCCATCCATGTCCAACTGGAAAGACCATCACTGAACTGAGGATGACCCTGATGACTCACATGATGGTCAGGTGGGTAAACGACCCACCCAGTCACACCAGGATGAGGCCATTGACCAATTAATACACGGACTCATGAGACCCTTATGATTCACATGGTAGCTGGGCGAGTCTATGACCCTGCATGAGGATAAATACCTGAGACTTCACGAGTCCAGCTGCCTGTGGAAGCACTTAGAAATCCTCCACTGTTGCATTCTCCAGTTCTTCCACAAGATGGCAGCATGTTCACATGTTTGACTGCTGAACGTTTTCCTGTACATGTCGTCATGCAGGATAAATAAATACAGATCAGGGTCATGGTTTTTCCTCTGGGGCCATCAGTCAGACTGTATGAAGGCCTCGATCAGCCCGGAGCAGGTCAGCAGATCTCTGGATCTGGATGATCCAGATAGTATTCACATTTGGTTTTGTTTGCTGCACCTTTCAGGTCTTCCCGAGCTTCCGTCAGTCAAAGAGGAATGTAATTGCTAAACTGACCTTTGACCTCTACAAGCTGCACCCTAAAGACTTCCTGTGCTGCTTCGCCATCAAAGCCACCCTGTATGAGGTGTACACACTGTCCCACGACTTCAGGTTCAGGATGAAACACGTCCTCAAGTGAGCTGACCTCTGCTGGTGACCTGCAACACACACACACACACACACACACACACACCAAAGACACTTTGCTCATCAATAACTGTTCAAATGATCCAACATTTCACTTAAATCAAAGAGAAAAGTAAAAATCTGTGAATCAGAATGAATTTGGGCTGATTTTCTACCTGTGCCTGTCAGCATTAACCACAGCTCAGGCTGAAAGAGCTCAGCCAGCAGTTTCTTCTGTAGTCTGACCTGAAGTGTTGATCAGTGGAGCTTTTGACCTGTTGGTGGCGCTGGAGGAGACTAAAACTGATGCAGTTCATGTGTTTTCTGTCAGGTCGCTGCTGTGCTGCCTCACCTGTCTGACCAGACTGGCCGGTCAGCTGCTGCTCCACACGTCTTCATCATTACTGCAGCTCACCGGAGACGATGACTGCTAGTGTGAGTGTGAGTGTGTGTGTGTGTGTGTGTGTGTGTGTGTGTGTGTGTGTGTGTGTGTGTGTGTGTGTGTGTGTGTGTGTGTGTGTGTGTGTGTGTGTGTGTGTGTGTGTGTGTGTGTGTGTGTGTGTGTGTCAACAGGCCTCCAGTGAATGCATGAATCAAGTCCAATCAGTCTATGAGACAGAATTAGATCATCTTCCTCTTGTTCATTGTTTTATCTTGTCTGAACTCTGAGCAGGTTTTGTGTGTGTGTGTGTGTGTTTTCTACTGACGTTTGTTTTCTGGATGTTTTATCTTTGATGTTTCAGCTGTGAGGATTTATATTCACTGCAAGAAGAAAAAGCTGAGAGCTGTAAATCTAATAAAGAATATGAATAAAGATTCACTTTTCTACGCTCTCTGGATCTGTAAGCATCTGGAGGTCTCACGAGGTGTTGCTGATCTTTAGAGAACATTTCTGCACAGCGCTCTCTACTTGCAGATAAAGCTGTCTTCTTCAAACGGGGGACGCCTGTCTCAGACTTCTCTCTCTGCCCGTTGTTTCTTCTGTAAACTGATTAAACTGATTTCGAGGGCTCGCGCAGAATAAAGCGGCCGTTCAGTGTCGGTGATGAGTTGCTGTTTTCTGGCTCTGTGCTGTGTAAACCGACACTGCTGCCGGCCTCGGCAGCAGCTGACCGACGCTTCGTGGCCTCTGTGGGAATGTGTGGCACATGTTTCCTCCACAGCAGAGAAGATCCCTGCCGCTGCCCCCCCCCCTCTCTGCACACTTTGTTTCACCAGTAGTGGAGGAAGTACTGATGTCTTTCATTCAAGGAAGAGTGGAGTATTTAAAATGCTCCATTGCAAGTGAAAATCTTAATTAATATGAAGAAAATGAACTTGAAGTGAGGAAGATTCCAGCTGCAGCTTTGAGGTTTTACATTGAACTTGTTGTCATTGATCATTAAATGGGAAATGATGGAAATGTTGCCAGTATTTCCCCTTTTTGTGATGTTGTTGGACAGAATTCAGGGATGAATTCATTTAGATTTTACGAGATGCTGCTGAACCTGATGCATCATAATTCTTCTGCAATGTGCAGATTTTTAATCCCTTTAGTTCTTTGTTCTGCTGCTCTGTGGATTAATATTCTCGTGTTTCTGCAGCAGCGCAGGAACAATTAATCATGATGGAAAAAGTGTTATTTTGGGACAAGAAGTGGTGAAGAAGTCTTTCTGTTTTCTCAGGAACAAATTAAAGTTCAGTTGAATTGAGTTTAAAGAGAACTCCAGTGCAGAGATGCTGTCTGCATCATCTGAAATCAGCAAAATAATGTGACACGAAAAAAGGCTGAATTTAAAAACAACAAATTTAGTAACGACCAAATTAAAAGTTTAGAAAAAAACTGAATGTGAATCCTAAGGAAGTAAAAGTGTTTTACCATATATACAAAAACCAGCAGAAATTGCGCACTGCACTGCAAATAGTACATATGTATTAACGTGTAAAGTGGTGGGACTGCAGTCTGAGTACTTGATGTACCTGCAGGGAGTTTGAAGTACAGCGTGTATTTCCTTCAGTGAGCTTCATGGAGACAGACTGAATGTGTGACTGTGTAGTAGTAGTAGTAGTAGTATTTCTGTGGGACAGGTATTTTATGCTGAGTGGGACAAACCGGACCTCTCAGGGCGTGGTCGCGTGAACGCGCGTGAGAGGAGGAGGCGATGAAGCCGGCAGCGCGCGCCCGTTGACAGACGCACACCGACGTCCCGCAGCGGAGGAGCGACAGACCCAGCAGAGACCCGCAGAGACCAGCAGCGACCAGCGGAGAGAAAAAAGCGACAGACAGCAGGAAGATGAGAGAAATAGTTCACATCCAGGCGGGACAGTGCGGGAACCAGATCGGAACCAAGGTACAGACCGGCTTTTCTATCGGGGGCCAGCTGAGCCAAATCACTGCGGATGTTCCTGATCTCAGTTTGTGTTGGTGGTTCTCCACAGTGTCACAGTTATTACAGGCTGTTTGAAGTGATGATAAAACAGACTTTTAAACGCTGTGTGAAACAATGTGATGACTGAAAACAGCACAAAGTTTCATGTTTCACCTCATCAGCTTCATTGATTTCTGTAAATATCTGCTGATTCTGAATCTGATGCAGCAACACGTTTCAAACACGTTGTGACAGGAGCAGCTAAAGACTGGGAAAGATGTGGAACGCTCCAAAAACACCTGTTTGGATCATTCCACAGGTAAACAGGCTGATTGGTAACAGGTGATAGCATCATGATTGAAAGGCTCAGTGGTTCACAGCGAGGATGGAGCGACGTGATTGGATAAAGAGATTAATACCTGGACTCAGGAACACTTCAGGAAGCTGTTGGTTTGGAAATGATTGATTCTGGTTTGATTGATGTTTCACAGAGTCCAGACCTTCATGGACTCCGGCTGTACAGGTTTTCTCCTCTGAACCACAGAGTCTGGATTCATTCTGCTGACAAACAAAACACATCAAACACGATTCGAACCCGCTAAACTTTAGTTTAAATTCTAAAGTTTCTCAAGACGCCAAAAATTAGTCTGAAATAACACAAAGAGCTGCAGAATACTGTGTTTAATGTGACCTGAGTTTAAATATTTCACTCAGTGGAATTATCACAAGCTGATCCAGATTAGTTAAAGTAGTTAAATGTTATACTGTCAAATACTACCTTAAAAAGTACTTAAGGTGGACTAAAGAGCATAAATCTCTGTTAAGGTGTTCCAGTGCAACCAGAACTCCCATTATGAAATAATATTTAGTGTTATTAGTGGATTATTAGTGTTAGTTTGCTGCAGGATTAAATAAAACAACCTCTGGGCCCTCCAGGTCTGGTTCCTGGATCAGGTCATCCAGCCTTGGAGTCAGAAGCTTCTCCTCTCAGACTGACACTCTTCTTCTTCTGCAGATCTATAATTGGTAGACTTCATGGTGGAATTTAATGATTATTGGTGTCATCTGTGCCAGTACTGGTCAGATAGATCAATGCCTTTATTTATGCATCGATGGATTACGAAGTGGGGCCACTGCAGGACCAGGATTCTGTGGAGTCTGCAGAAACATCCGACACACTCAAAGCAGTTTCATCCGGAGAAGAAAATGAAACGTTCAGTCTGACTCTGCTTGATGACGATTGTTTGTTCAAACAACAAAGATCAAACCGAGTTTGAGTGTTTGAGTTAAAGGGTCACTTCACCCAAATCACAGAAACATCATTTCTGCTGTCTGCTCCTGCAGATTCGAGGTTCCTGAGCATCATGTTCCAACGCTCTGAACTAAAGTCTGAGCTAAACTCCACTCATGTCATTGTGTTGGGGTGGAAACAGAAACATCAGAGGCAGATGTTTAACACATCTGACCTTTGAGAGGAGTAAAACTTCTCATGTGGCTTTTAGTGACGCAGCCTAACCCGAACGCATCCACTAATTCAGACCAGAACAAACTAACTATAACCTCAAGAGGTTCACAGGATATAAATACATGTGCGTCAAGTCAAGTCAGTTTTATTTACTATGACTAAACCTGAAGACTTCCTCACATGACTGAGCGGTAATGACACTCGCTGTGCTCAGACTCAGAGTCAGTAAAGGAAAACTCTTCCAACTCGTCCTTCTTCCAGGGACGGATGTGCAACAGATGTCGTATATAAAGAGGACGAGTGTGTGATATTGATCATGCATCATCAGTAGCTCAGGTACTTTATGTAATTCCAATCAGACACAGGGTCTGAGAACACCTGAGGACAGACTCTGGGTCTCATCCTGCAGCTGGACTCCAGGATCTCTGTAGGAGGATTTACGACATCACTGTCTTACATCAAAGCTTCAGATATCAGACAGAATGAGCAGCGTGTCAGTGAACGCACCATACAGGCAGGAAGTCTCTGAGGCACCTGACAGGCATTATCTGAGTTTCTTCTTCTTCTTCTTCTGCGACTCGGTCAGTTCTGGGAAGTGATCAGCGACGAGCACGGCATCGACCCGGCAGGGAGCTACGTGGGCGACTCGTCTCTTCAGCTGGACAGGGTCAACGTCTACTACAATGAGGCCTCCTGTAAGTACAACATGACAGCAGAGGGGTGTGTGTGTGTGTGTGTGTGTCACTGTGAGTCAAACACTTCCTCTGAAGGACTGAATTTGGCTCTTCTCTGTGAAGCACATAAATACGTCCCCCGGGCTGTGTTGGTCGACCTGGAACCAGGAACCATGGACAGCGTGCGCTCGGGCGCCTTCGGACAGCTCTTCAGACCAGACAACTTCATCTTTGGTAACAATCAGCTGTTTTTATTCAATGAATTAATTCATGGATGATTCAATTTATATAGCTTTTATGGTTGTTGTCATATTATCAGACTCTGAAGTTGTCGTGGCTAACATGTTAGCTGCTACATCCAGCAGACGGATGGAAACATCCCCTCCATCCCACTGAAGTCATGTCTGTGTCTGGTATTCTCTCTCTTTTAGCTCTGTGTTTGGTCTCCTCCAGCTCTGGAGGGAAATATCTGCTCTTTAGCTGCTAAATGCTGCTCCGTGCTCGCTGTCTCACTTTCTGTGGTTCCAGAGGGCAGAGCTGGAGCAGCAATGACTCTTTCCAGCACTGAATGTGTTGAGTAAACAGACTGAAAGGACCGAACGGTTGTTTTATAAACGGATGTCTCAGTGGGAGAAGAAGCAGGGACGCTGTTGATCTCCGCTTTCGCTCTTATACACACACATGAAATCAGATCCACCCTGTCCTCTCAGTCGAGCGTGTGTCTGCGCGCACATTCCCATCTGTTGTGGTGATCATTTTACATTTCACACATGGATTTTCTCTGATTGGTTGTCTGCAGGTCAGACAGGTGCGGGGAACAACTGGGCCAAAGGTCACTACACTGAGGGGGCGGAGCTCGTGGACTCGGTCCTGGACATAGTGAGGAAGGAGTGCGAGCACTGCGACTGTCTGCAGGTGAGGAAGACTTTTTCTGTGTCTGGAGCAGAGCTGCTTTAGAGGCAGTGACAATCTCATTGGTTGATCTTAAACTCAGTAGGCGGAGCTAAAGAACCCTTTCCTTCTTTTATTGGTGTCATAATCTTGATTATTTTCTAAAGGATGAATTACCAGCTGGGCAAAGAGCACGACTCCTTGAACCCCAGAGCCCCTAAAGGCTTGAGGTCCCCTGGTAGTTAGCTTGTGATTAACTGCAAATATCCACCAAAAACCACAATATAAAGAACTCAGTCCATGAGCCAGTCCACCTGTTTGGTCCAGACTGAAACAACAATCTCAACAAGACATTCATTGTCCCCTGAGGATGAGACCTGTTGACTTTTCATCGAGTGCCATGTGGCTGTGTTTCCAAAATGTTTTCTATCACGGACTGTAATTCTACCAGGTCTTCAAAAGACGTTTGTTTAACTTGTTGCAGTAGTTTTCCTGCATATTGAACTTCAACACCATTTTGGTTGGTCGTGGCTAACGACCAACCAACGACTAACAACTGCATGTTTGTCCCGCAGTATCACAAACTGTTAAGTCTCGTCTGATTTCTAATCCTTTTTGAATGTTCTTTGATCAGATTACAATCAAAATTTGGCTAACCTCCACGACGCTGCGTCAGTGCTGGAGAAAGATGCGACTGCAGCCATTATCACTGTGGTATAGGAGGAAAAAAAACACTCAATCATTTGGGCGCCACAGAGTCCAGGATACAGTGACGGTGCTCTGGGTATAGCTGGGGGTGAACTCATAATACACAAAACATAAATATCTGAGAACGAAGCCTGACCTCCAGCGACGGAACTGTCATTTTTCTCATCGCTGTCAGAAATAAACTGAAATTCTGCCTGCAGGGTTTCCAGCTGACTCACTCTCTGGGAGGGGGCACCGGCTCCGGCATGGGAACCCTGCTGATCAGCAAGATCCGGGAGGAGTACCCGGATCGGATCATGAACACCTTCAGCGTCATGCCTTCACCTAAGGTATCGGGGCCGACCAGAGCTGGGTTTCACACTGAGGGGTGGAGGGCTAGATGGGTAGAATGTGCCAAATACTGTCGTTTTATTTCATCCTCTGTGCCTTTTCCCACTCGATCATTTGAGGATCTTATCTAAGGATTACTCTTGATCCTTCCAGGTGTCAGACACCGTGGTGGAGCCTTACAACGCCACCCTGTCGGTCCACCAGCTGGTCGAAAACACGGACGAGACCTACTGCATCGACAACGAGGCCCTTTACGACATCTGCTTCCGCACTCTTAAACTCACGACGCCCACCTACGGCGACCTCAACCACCTGGTGTCGGCCACCATGAGCGGCGTGACGACCTCGCTGCGTTTTCCCGGGCAGCTCAACGCAGACCTTCGCAAGCTGGCGGTCAACATGGTGCCCTTCCCCAGACTCCACTTCTTCATGCCGGGATTTGCTCCTCTGACGGCTCGGGGAAGCCAGCAGTACCGAGCGCTCACCGTTCCCGAGCTCACCCAGCAGATGTTCGACGCTAGAAACATGATGGCGGCCTGCGACCCTCGCCACGGACGATACCTGACCGTCGCCACCGTCTTCCGCGGGCCCATGTCCATGAAGGAGGTGGACGAGCAGATGCTGAACGTCCAGAACAAGAACAGCAGCTACTTCGTGGAGTGGATCCCCAACAACGTCAAGGTGGCCGTCTGCGACATCGCTCCCCGAGGGCTCAAGATGGCCGCCACCTTCATCGGCAACAGCACGGCCATCCAGGAGCTGTTCAAGCGGATCTCGGAGCAGTTCTCCGCCATGTTCCGCCGAAAGGCTTTCCTGCACTGGTTCACGGGCGAGGGCATGGACGAGATGGAGTTCACAGAGGCGGAGAGCAACATGAACGACCTGGTGTCCGAGTACCAGCAGTACCAGGAGGCCACCGCCAACGACGGCGAGGAGAACTTTGAGGATGACGAGGACGAGATTGTCGAGTAAGGAGAACCAACAAGACGGGTAAAACTCTGAGGGAACACTGGTAGAGCGATCATGCGGCAGTTATCAAACGATGACACATCGAGTCAGCTGACAGGAAGCTTTCACTAAAATAAAAGCATGAAACGTTTGCTGCAGCTTCAAAGATTGAACTATTAAAACTTTCTGGTTGCCTTTGGAGGCTGAGTAGAAATCTCAACAAAGACTTTGGACTTTGTTCCTCATAACAAGAATTAATTAAATTAATAATTATTACTTTATTATTAAAGTAGACGAGACATAGAGTGACAAATTAGTCCAAATCAAAGGACAAACGTTTCCATTCCTGATAAATTACTGATTAATTCTAAACGATGTGCTCAGTCTGTTTAACGATCGTGTCTGTTTTTAATTTGACGAGTAAAAGAAGTTCATGACAAACTTCAGCAACAGGCAAGAACATCGAACCTGCGTTTCCTGTTATTTGAGGATGTGCTCGTGTTTCTCGTTTCAGATGAAACGGTCGAGCTCTCAGTGTCCCACCAATCTTTTTCCTAACTGCGCAGCTTCAGTGCTGAAACAAACCGAAGTTTGACCGCAGAGGCGTCACATCAGAAAACGCTTGTGTGTGTGTGTGTTGTGTACGTTTGAGCGCCAACTAACCAACACACCACATGTTTGGTATCAGCTGGTAGAATAAAACGAGCTGGTGTTTGATTTGCGCTGACTGTTTGAGGTTTTCACACTGTTACTTCTGTACATGTGAGCATCTACTGGCTGAGGCGAGGCTGAAATAAAGGCTCCTTTCATGGCCTTACTGTTACATGTCTGCTGTGTTTGTGTGTTTTATGTTCTGCTGGATCTGTCTCCACTGCTGCGTGTTGATGTTATACAGCAGTCATTTACCATCAGACTCCTCTTCTTGTTTAATTAGACCAGCGGTTTATGAAGTTATACTGTCCTCGCTGAGACGTCTGTGTTTCAACTAGACAGCTAGCTAAACGTTTGACTCAATAACAAGACGTGTCCTTCTCGGAGTGGCGTTTTAATGCACAGGCTTGCCATTCTTGAGTACAAAACAATGTGAAACTGTAAAAAATACATAAAATGAAATGACAGAGCTTAAAATAGCTGACAACAACAAGCATTACCCATAAAGTGGCTTATTTTTTAAACAATATTTCACCAAATGAATTGCAAACGTTTTTAACTCTAATTTACAACCATGACAACGTATCTCTCAGTACAGCATTTTAAATGTCTAACTTGTGGCTTAACTTCAAAAGTTACACTTTTATATACGACAAACAATGAATTAAACCAGCAAACTATCACTAAATCCTAAAAAATACTTACAGGCGTTGCTTCTCCAGGAATAAAACAAAAAGACATGAAACATGTGGAAGTTAGAAGCTCTGTACTGTCTCTCTGCATCAACTTTGCACTCTCAGGCCCCAGAGGAGAAACACAGCAGCACATCCGGTAGAGTGACACGTCAAAATAAAAGCGGTAATTTCAAAATAAAACTCTACATTAAAATGCATTTAAACATGCCTGAAAGGCAGAACAGAAGTTAATGCAGTCAACTCAGTTATGAAACTGTTTTTATCCACGTTAGCATCTGACACAACTTTATGGTTCAGACTGAAATAGCTCAACAAATATCAGATTGTCATGAAATGTCTCCTCGAACAGAACGTGATCACCTGCTGATCCCTTCTGACAGAAACTCACCTGAAAACAGCACAGAGTCAATATATTTACTGTTTGAGCTCATCAGCTTCATTGATTCCTGTAAACATCTGCTGATTCTGAATCTGATGCAGCAACACGTTTCAAACACGTTGAGACAGGAGCAACTAAAGACTGGGAAAGATGTGGAACGCTCCAAAACACCTGTTTGGATCATTCCACAGGTAAACAGGCTGATTGGTAACAGGTGAGAGTATCATGATTGAAAGGCTCAGTGGTTCACAGCGAGGATGGAGCGAGGGTCAACACTTTGTCAACACGTGATTGGATAAAGAGATTAATAAGTTTTTTGATTTAAGCACTTTGGCTGGTGCTGAGGTAGGTGCAGTGGTTTGTTTTTGACTGTTCAGACCGTCAGTCCGCCTGGGACCTCCTGCACGTCAGTTCTGATGACTTTCCAGCTTATTACACCGTCTACACCAAGTACATTCATCTCTCTCTTTGTCCATTTATCAATTCTACCATGGAAGTTCAGTCCCGTCCCAGCTGTAAGCCCTGCCAGTCTTTTCTATATTCAGTGTGTCTATGATGCCCATCAGACAGCTCACAGAGTGTTCGGTACTGAACAGCTTGTCTTTTGGCACATTGTTGTGATATGGCCGGGAGAGGTCTGTGTTGACCGTTCCTGGATGTAAGGACACGCACAACACTTTTAGGATCTCACCTTTTTACTCATTATGTGATCCGTAATTCTGCCCGTTGGAGAGAGTTTTATTGAAACCAAAGTCTAGTGCAGCTGCTTTGTATCGAGCCAAATTTAACTGTGATGATTTTAAGTTATTTTGTTAAACAGCAAAAACAATTTTCACGTGTCTCAAAGTAAGATGTTGAGGAAAGTATTGTTTCAGACCGATCAGCTAAATGCCTCAAATGAACATTATGTCGCCCCTTTAGGACCTGAGCTGTCCTGACACAGTACCTCATCAGACGGGGCAGCGAGCTGCGGGCCAGCAGCGCGTTAATCTCTGTCGCCCGGCGTTGTGTGTGAGAGTTGATTTCCCAGCACTTCTGTTTGTGTTGCGGATTATGTGGCGGCCGTCGCCGTCAAACACAAAAAACGCTTGACTCATGTCTGTCGGTCTGAGCTGATGTCTGTGGATCTATTCTCCGCCGGCGGCTCTTTGTGTCTCTGCCTGTGCAGCAATAATGGATCAATACGCTGAAGCACCAGCGTCGCTGCTGAGGTTCACTAACTGGACGATCACTGACGCCTCAGCAAAAGAGGAAGAGTAAACGTGCTTTTATGTGGAAACATGGAAAAAGCAGAGTTAGCACCAGCATCACGCTGACCACGTCCACCACTGCACAAAAGAGATCACGTCGCAGACTGTCCTCACTGTTGTCTCTGTTCACACGTCAACACTGCGAACAGTGTCTGAGCGTCTTCACCCTGGAAGGAGTTTTCAAAAAGCTCCGTTTTCAGTCACCGAGAAAAGAAAAAGCTACGACTTTAAAAACACCTGCGTACGTGTGGACTACACATGAGAGTCTTACCAGCAGCGGGGCTGAAAGTGTGAAGTCTGTCCTGAGGGCGGCGCTAGAGGAAAGATGATGGCGGCATTGAAATGTGCAGGGTTCGTCCTCTGGAGAGAAAGAATGAGATAAGAACAGTTTGAACATCAGATTCTGATCACTTTTGAATGAAAGTGGAATTTTAGGTGTGATGAGGAGAGAAGAGGAAGGTCAGGAGGTCAATAAAAGGAACTCTGAAAGGTTACAGGGTCTTTAGAGTCTCAAGGGTTCATCGTCAGCATAGAGTGATATTTTAGACATTCGTGTTCTTCCAGTTTCATGTGTTCGTCTCTTTCCTGTTTCGACATGACTACATGCACAAAGCAGCTGCATAAACAAATGCTTGTCCCAGTTTGGTGTAATAGAACCTGACTGACTGTGAGCCAGACCTGATCTCCAGCATCAGTTCTGGACCTCACTGATGCTGGTGGTCTGCTGGAAAGACCGAAATCACAATCACACTGGGCCGCAGCGTTCAGCTGTCCACATACTTTTGTCCATACCGTGTGAGTAGATATTCATAGAGGCCAGTGTCCGGTGCTTTTATTTTGAAGTTTCTCTGCCGCAGCGTGTCCACAGTCCAGAGCCGCAGAAAGACTGAGAGGACAGATTTAATGTAACTGAGTCTTACTGTTGTTCCTCCAACAGGAGCTGGAATGCAGAGCGGCAGCTTGACGAGCTAATCACAGAACACGAAGACAACTGAAGCCCAATCAGCTAACGGCAGAGGCGTGTCATCGCCTGGAAAAACAAACGAACGTTAACGTTTCCTGTTGTTGTTGGTTTTTTTTCAGTTTCAGACAATGTGTGAATTAGAAACAGCGGCCGTGTTTAATCTTTATCTCAGCTTATTTGAAACATTTGGGATGAATTTACTGTTTTTATGAGCAAATGACTCCAGACTTCAGCTTCAGACGGGAAGTTCTGGATCAGGTTCAGTGATGTTTCTGAACATTAAATGTGACAGTTTTGTCCACATGGTTACAACAGCAGCAACAACAGACAACAAAAGTTTCATAGAAAAGTTCTTCTTTTAAACACCAGAACAGACGTCTCTTCCTCCTTCAGGTCGGTGAGTCCAGTGGACACAATGAGGACTGAAACTTCTCTGTTTTTGTTTCTATGGATCCAGAGACTCAACCTGGATTCTGCTTTATTTGACTTTTTCTCCTCATTCATGTGAAAATTGGTTGTTTTTAAATGTAAACTATCCTCCAAACTAATAAATATATAGAATAAAGTTCCACTTTCACTCACATTAAGTGCTGACATTCATGACTGGACTTTTGTTTTCTGTCATTGACTCACACTCATTCCTGCTGCTGCTGAAGAACATGGACTCATTATGACCTCCAGTGGTCACAACTAGAAACTGCAGGTATACACAGAGAGCCTGGAGCGAATCACTGCAGTACAACAGACAAAAAACAACTTCTTTCATTGACTTCACATTAATCTAAAAGGTTTTTTTAATGTCTCAATTCAACTTAAAACTCAAAACTTAAACTTTGTAGTTTTTATTTCTGGAAATTTATAAACAAAAAAGTTGTTCTGAAGTATTTGCTGCTGCTGAGAGTTCACTCAACTTTTTTTATAATGAAGTGTTAAAGAAACGCGATCAGACTTCCCAGCATGCATTGCTTGAATTCAGTCCTGAAACACCTGTTTTTGTTTTTTTGCTACTTAAAAAAAAATAGATGATGAACACATGTTAATATAAATCCCCGGTCTTAACTAACTGAGGCTAACTGCTAGCAGGCTAAAATAATGGGCTGATGTGTTAATCCTGGATGAAGACCACACTGCTATTGGCTGAGTGCCGATCATGTGATTGCAGGCACATGAGGTTGGTGCGTTGGGAGCACTCCCAGCATGCACTAGGGCAACAGATTCATGGACAAACGTCTCAAACTGCTTTCAAACAGCCAAATTAACTGAACGCTGGTTATTTTAATCTGGTAACAGCATGTTAATTAGCTCAGACATGTTTTTTTCACAATAATGGAAACTTCAAATAAGATGAAGGTTTGTATCAAATTCAGTCTTTTTTAATTCCACAAATTAAATGTTAACTGCAGTTTTTACCAATGTGTGCTCACTGTGTGTAAAATAGGGAATAAATATTGTGAAGTATTTGCATGTAAACTGATTTAATAAGTGTCCATGATTCTGGTGGGTTTTATTTTCCTGGTCGTGAAATAGTTTATGGTTGTTAAAGATCGTCATGTAGCAGCAGTTGTCTTATCTCTGTTAATGACACTGAAATGTTTGCAGCGTGCTCATGTGCACAACATGTTTGTAGGTGAAGCCTCTTAATCAGTAAACGTTCCCTTCATCATCTTCAAGCCTCTTTATCTCCATTTTCTTCATCCCCTCTCGTCATCATTTCCTGTAGTTGTCATGAGCGGCCAGTAGGATGCGCTGCAACACAACAACTCTGTGTCTCCAGTGAACTTAACAGTCTGACTGAAAAACTGAAGTCCACATGAGAACAAGCTGATTTTATGCACTGACGCATTCAGCCTGTGTTTCAAGGGCAGCTGCCTGAGGTGACGTGTGTGTGTGTGTGTGTGTGTGGTGTGTGGGTGCGTGCGTGTGTGCGTGCGTGCGTGCGTGCGTGCGTGTGTGTGTAGATACCTCAAATACAAATGCATGCATGTATCCCAGTGAATAACTCCACGTCCAAGCTGATTTAAGCAGCATGAAAAGTTCTTGTTCCTTTTGTTCTGCAGAACAAACTCACCTCAAACTGAACTTCAGGAAACATGAAGGTGAAACTCTCTGAGACGTTTGCTAAGGCAGCAGCTTCTGAGTTTGTGTTTTAGCAATTAACGTACCTGTGAGATAAGTCGCTGCCCCAAACGAGCGACCTCGGATAATTGGCTGCGTCTAACGAGGAGGCTGTGATAAGTGGCCGGCTGTAACACGGTGCCTCAGATGAGTGGATAATGTTAACGAGCACGCTGCTCTCTGATCGACTGCCAAAACGCTGCAGAGACGAGCTCGCCGCGCACCAGATGGTTTAATTGGCAATTACAGGGACAAAAAGCGCTCTGCTCCGAGTGTTTGAATATTCAGAGAGGCCGTCTGGTCGGTTCTGGAAGGCCGGCTGGGATTCTGCTGCTGGATTTCTGCTTCCATCACCCAAACACAGACGTCCTGTCTCTGCCGTCCTGCCTGTCCTCAGCTTAACGTCTGTCTTTCTGTCCTTGTTCAGTCTGCATAAAACACACAGCGATGTTCAACTGCTGTTGTCCAAAGCACCAACGGGTGTCGATCATTAACCTCAAAGACAGTTTTACTTTGGTTTGCCTCACAGGACCTTCTGAGAAGGCGTTCTGGATCAATCACCTGTCTATCAATGTTTATCACTGGCTAACTTCAACCAATCATATGCTGTAAAAACAAAAGTCTTCACTGTCGTTGTTTTTTCTTCTTGTACTGAAGAAACATCCTCCTGGTCTGATAGAACTGAAGCTACAGCAGCAGCTATGCTAACCTCTTCAGGAGCCGCACTTGTTGTTTGCCAATGAACAGTCGCTTCATCACACCTGAACCACACCTGGAGCTTCCAGTAGATGCTGATTGGTCTGAACCATTGTGGTCTGGCCATGAGCAGTACGTTAAAGGCGGCTTCACGTGGTCTCGTGTGATCTCGTAAATCCTGCTGCTTTGCAAGTTAACAGTTCCAGAACAACACGATGATCGACGTGGAGTCGTCACCTGATGAACGTCAGTCCGGTATTTGCTCTCTTTTAGCTCTGTGTTTGGTCTCCTCCAGCTGCTGAGGGAAACATCTGCTCTGTAGCTGCTAAACGCCGCTCTGTGTTCACCAGCTGGTCACCATGGTTTCATTGTAATGTGTTCATTTGTAATCCAGCTGTCTGCTGTCAGCGATTAAATCCAACATTTTCACAGTTTTCCAGCAACATTTCAGGCTCACTTTCAGTTTGACCTCCAAATAAATAAACAGTTGGATTCATTTCAAACCTGTCAAATCCGACTGCTTGTGTTTCTTGACTCATCGGGTTCATTTCAGTCAGCAGTCATCCTGGCGAGTGCAACGCTGCTTTGTTTCGCTGATGCAACCAACAGCAAAAACTGCACTTTGGAGCTGGTGTTTGATTTGTTTTGTTCTTCAACATTAGCTGAAGAGAAGACGACAACAATACGTTTCCAGTGTCCTGCTGTTCCTACAGACAGTGAACTAACCACAGACGCTCATCTGTCCTGCTGTTCCTACAGACAGCGAACTAACCACAGACGCTCATCTGTCCTGCTGTTCCTACAGACAGCGAACTAACCACAGGCGCTCATCTGTCCTGCTGTTCCTACAGACAGCGAACTAACCACAGACGCTCATCTGTCCTGCTGTTACCACAGACAGCGAACTAACCACAGACGCTCATCTGTCCTGCTGTTACCACAGACAGTGAACTAACCACAGACGCTCAACTGTCCTGCTGTTACCACAGACAGCGAACTAACCACAGACGCTCATCTGTCCTGCTGTTCCTACAGACAGTGAACTAACCACAGACGCTCATCTGTCCTGCTGTTACCACAGACAGTGAACTAACCACAGACGCTCAACTGTCCTGCTGTTCCTACAGACAGTGAACTAACCACAGACGCTCAACTGTCCTGCTGTTACCACAGACAGCGAACTAACCACAGACACTCATCTGTCCTGCTGTTCCTACAGACAGCGAACTAACCACAGACGCTCATCTGTCCTGCTGTTACCACAGACAGTGAACTAACCACAGACGCTCATCTGTCCTGCTGTTACCACAGACAGGGAACTAACCACAGACGCTCATCTGTCCTGCTGTTACCACAGACAGTGAACTAACCACAGACGCTCATCTGTCCTGCTGTTACCACAGACAGTGAACTAACCACAGACGCTCATTTGTCCTGCTGTTACCACAGACAGTGAACTAACCACAGACGCTCATCTGTCCTGCTGTTACCACAGACAGTGAACTAACCACAGACGCTCATCTGTCCATTGAGGTTTTTTCTCTGCCAGGTTGTAATATATGAGTCAGTCGGCCTGCTGTGGAGTATTTCTGCCCTCTAGTGGCCACAAATTGCTAAATGCAGCTTTAATTATTGTATAAACACCAATCACTGATCGGTTCGGTCACACACACATCGGAGAATTTTAAAAATAACCTCCTCAAACGTTTTTACCCCTGAAAGCATCATCCTCCACGTCGAGCGGCCTCGGCTGCCTTTGCAGAAGTTTATTGGAACTTTTACAAATAGGGCAATCACCAACATGCCCTGGGCCTCTGAGCTGTTTTTAATGGAGCGCTTGCCATGTATGGCACAGGAGGGAGAGCTGGGGGGAGACAGGGGGGGAGGTGGGGGAGGAAACAACGAAAGAAGGAAAGTGAGATGAATGGGGGGAGAGCTTTTAATTTGGCAAGGTTCTGTGGAGCTGCATGTGGGGACTGAACCTTAGCAAAGATTTGCTGCCGTGGTAACGGGGTGAAGGGGGTGGGAGGAGGAGTAAAGAGGGAGAGGGGGAGAGAGGGGGAGAGAGGGGAAGAGAGGTACAGTAGCATGTAAATATAAGCGAGGGGTGAGGAGAGGGTGAAGGGGAGGAGAGATGGGGAGTCTCTCCAGTTTGAGAGGAGGGACGCTGGAGGAGCCGCCTCTGTTCTCCCTGAAGACACACACACTCACACTCACACACACACACACTCACACTCACACACACACACACACTCACACTCACACTCACACACACACACACACACACACACACACACACACAGCCGGTAGGAAAGGGAAGAGAAAAGAAAAAGCCGGAGGTGCAGCAGACTGAAGGGAGCAAGGAAGAGGAATGGGGCTGAACTAACAAGCCTGAGCGCGACACACACACACACACGCACGCACGCGCACACACACACACACACACACACACTCTGCTCAGCCAGGCAGTGTAGAGCGTCAGACGGAGAGGGAGCGAGGCAGCAGCAGCAGCGTGAGGAGAAACCAGAGCCGCCGAAACACCAGCAGCCTGCAGGAGCCGCCGAGGTAGCCTGCCAGTCCTCAATCAGGGTTTACAGCGAAGCCCAGATCCTCAGTCTGAGAGCCGGATCGTCTCCTGGTGGAAAAAGTCTTCCAGTTTATCCCCCAGAGCATCTTCATGGACTGAGACCTGCTCCTCCAGCTGCTGCCAATGCCGGGTTTCAGACTGTTAGATCAAACCAGACATCTGGAGGGTCTGCAGACAGCAGGATTGCACACAGTCTCACAATTTGTTTCTCGCAAAGGGAGAAGTTCAGTTTCTGGGACTTTGCAGACCATCTTCAGTTCATCTCAAATTGTAGGATTACAAACAGTTTTATCCTTTTTTCACAAAGGAGGAAGAGAAGTTTAGTTATCTGGACAAACTACCACAAATCCTCTGATCTGTTTCAGGATCTGTATGAAGGCTCAGAGTCTGAGTGAATCCTGGATTTTAAGATTCTCATCAAGACTTTAAATTCAAAATGGACAAAAAGGACCCACAAGCAGCAGGATTTCAAACTCTGAACTCAGAGTCAGCAAGCTTTTGACTTCTTTCAGTTGCTATAAATCAGAGTTTATGCTGGTTGTGGAGCATCTGATCATCACTTTACAGGCAACAGTCTCAACAGAGAGGACAGAGGAGTGAAGGAGGTGAGGAGTGAGCACGTCTTCAGTGTTTTTCACAGTTAAATTCTGGACAACTGAAGGACAAACAAACAGCAAAAAGTTGGATCATGTATTCTTCACAAAGAAAGAAGTAAAGTTCAGTCGTGCTTCGTTTTCTGACAACAAAGATCTGAACGTTAAAATCCTGGTTTGGAACCTGCAAGAAGCAAGAAGCAAGCTGCTCGTGGACTTTAGACCTGTGGTGGCTGGATTACAAGCTTTTACTTTAACCTTTAAAAGACAGACGCAGGCCAACCCTTCGGATGCTGGTCTCTCCGGCATCCCGTGAGTCTTCCACTGAGAACACCGTCTGCTGAATGACTGCCGAGTCCTGCAGAGAGAAGCACGACGGCTCGGACGCCGCTGCAGCTGCAGGACCGGGAGGCGGCCCTGAAGAGGAAACTGCAGGGTCTCGGCACGGTCGCGTTCTTAGGGGAGCTGCGCAGACCGGCTTCAGGAGCCACGTAAAGGACTCGGTGAGTGACACGAACTGCCTGCTGGTCTCCTCAGGAGGAGATCTGGAGGGGTTTTTGGCACCTGTTGCATCTGTTTGATTTGACTCTAATCCTGGCGAGCTCCTGCAGAGAAGTCGGTGTGAGGGTTAAGGATCGTTTGCAGCTGAAGCATAATCAGCCAATCGACGAGCCGATGAAAAGTAAGATTTAAAGTCAGAGTTAATCCTGATGTTGGAGGTTTCTGATCATCAGATCCGAACACTGAACTGGTCACAGTCGTAACACTGCACGTCTGAACACCTGCTGACGACAACCCTTAAATTAGTTTATATACTGAACTCATTTACAGCAACACATTGAGAGAAATGGAACGTGGACCATAATGAGGAGGTTAACGCGTCTGGCAAGTCTTAAAAAGTCTCATTCGATTTCTGATTTAATATCCAAAATATTCATCTTTTTCCGGTCATGTTCAGGAACTCCAAGCTCCTGCTGACAGTCAGAGGAAGCTCAGGCTCTTGGTTTAATACAGAAAAAGTCTGCAGTGACTGAAAGCATGACGCATCCAGCAACGTTCAATCTTTAACTCTGACCAAAATGTTTGTAACCGTCTAAACAGAACGACAGACTGTCCTGCAGTTTGTCTGTGCACCGTCCACCCTTAAACCGGAGGGTTTCATTTAATCCAAAAAATGCTTCCTCGGAGCGTAATCCAGCCACGTGTGTGTCCACAACATAACGGAGGAAACAGTTCAGCGACAGATTAAAGTAGCTCGCAGGAGAAGAGCACTGTGACCACACAAGCTGCAAGGATCAAACCCGGGAGATCAGAGAAATAGCAGCTAATCGGTGTTTTATCCGGTGGGAGCAGTCTGAGAACAGCCGTCGCCTCTCCGTCAGCCACATTCCCATCAACAACAGCAGACTCAGATATTTTAAGATGCAGGTGATGAGCGACCCTCTCCTGGTTTCCTTCCTTCAGGATTTAGGGTTAGATTTTGGTCTCCTGGATCTCAGAGGACTCTGAGATCCGCTGACTTCTGGCGAGTGTCTTTGTGTTGAGTGTTTTTTTCTCAGTTCATGGTTTGGATGTTTGCTGAGAGGAGCCACAACCACATCAGGAAATTGTAATAAAGGCTAACTAACGGCAGAGTTTTGGGATGTCTTTATAGCTGCTGCGGGATAGAAAACAGACTGAGCGACTTCAGGAGCTGCCAGTGTGAGATACGAGGTGCTTTTTCTTTAGATATTTCAAACAGGGAACAGATAAAACCAGATGAGGGACTAACAAGCTTCCTTTTAAAGTCTAGAAGCTTAAATCCCACTTTGAGAAACCCTCATCTGACCCTGCAAGCGGCAGAGATAATTAGCTTTTTAAACAAGAACATCAGAGGGGAAATCAGACAGATTTCAGAGCTGCTCTCCTCTCCTGAACCCTTCATGAACTTTGGGAAAAAAGACGTTTCATTATTTGGTCTTCAACCCTCCACAGAAGTGTTTGTGCTGACGAGCCGTCCGAGAGAAAACAATCAGATGTGATCGGATGTCAGTTCCACAGTTCAAAGCTGTAAAAATGTTGAAACGTCGTTTGATGTTTAAGTTTGAGAAGTTCATGAAAGAAAAACTTTAAAGACCGAAGTTTCTCTGAATGTTAAGTGCTGTTCTTCTTTGAGGTGAAATCATTGGTTAATCAGAGAGTTTTGGATTGTTTTCGTCCATCAGAGTGGAGCTCTGACACCACTTCACTCTTCTTCTCCTGTCACAGATCCGTCAAACATCAAGGACGCTTCTGTTCGCGGCATCAGGAAACATCAGGAAACGTTTCTGCATCTTCTCTTCTTGTTCGACGCTCCTGCAGAAACTCTTCTCCGGCGTCGCAGAGCTCCCTCGCTGAAGGATATTTTCCTGTTTGGATATTTTGTTTTCCAAATCCAAAACGCTCTTCTGTCGGATGTTTTGACGTTTGTGCTCTGTGATGACCACAGAAACTGCAGACGCCACGAGGAGGTGACGTGAGGACGGCGTCGCAGGGAAGTCCAGCCTGCTGCGAGTGTGTGTGTGTGTGTGTGAGTGAAGCTGGATGCATGCTCGTGCATCTGTGTGTGTCGTGTTTTTGAGTGTGTGTGTCCAGATGCCACACGGCGCTGCGGACGGGTCCAGACACCCACATCACACGCCGCGATGGCGACTCGGCCGCAGAGTTATTTTCTGTTGCTCAACGTTTGTTGACTCGCTGTCGGGAGAATAAATCAAGCAGTCAGATATGGAAAGACGAGATTTCAGCACGAGCAAAATAAATTTCCAAATACTTCTTGCGGAGACGCTGCAGAGGGAAGCAGGAGGTCGGACCCGTCGACTCGGTCTGGAACGTGCTGCTCTGATTGGATGACTGCTCTTCTTCTGCTGTTTTTTTTTGTGTGTGTTTCAAGTCCTTTCAGTCCAAACATTCGACTCTTCAGTGAGACCAGACAGACTGTGGAGCTTCAGACATGCAGACACACGGAACATCTGGGTTCTAACTGGTGTAGCGACATATGCCGACGATATACTTCATTATTTTCTAACACTAATTTCCTTCATCAAAGATCGGAACTGACAGATTAACAAAGTTTCATGGAGAAAATGAGGTTTAATCGTAAACTCCTTTAATAGGAACTCAAGTATTTTTTCTCCTTTCTGTTCTACTTGCAGTTTTTTAGGGGTTATTTAACATTTTTAAACAATAATTTAAAAAACATTTTGGGTTTTTTTTGGTACAAAATATTATTTTTAAGCCAAACTTTCCAGACCCCGGAGCTCTGCAGCTTCTGTCTTCAGTTGGACCACTTTTTTGCAGACTATTCAGAAGGCGCTTTTTGGCAGAGAAGGTTTCCGTAAAGAGTCCACCACCACCATGCTGCCTGGAGGACTGGCGTCAGGTGGAGGGGGCCGCGGCGGCGGGCTGTGCCTGCTCCGGTGGCTGGGCCTCAGGCTGTGGTCCCGTCGGGGGACGCTGGTGTTCGCATTGCTCTGGTTTGGCTCCTGGTTGTTCCTGAACGGCCTGGTTCTGGTGCACAGGAGCATCCTGTCGGACTACTGCACCGACGACAAGAGCAAGAGGATCCTGCAGAGATTGGTGAGTGAAACGGTCAGTGATGGGTTGTTGCATGCGCTGATGATGGTTGTGGTTACTGTGCAGTGAAGGTGGAAAATGATGAAGATGCAGAGAAACGGAGTGAATACCGTCATCGCTCTTCTTGAAAAGTTTACACACCTTTAGCTCGATGAAACTCTTCCTAACAGGCAAACATCTCACATTTGTGTCACTTCCATGTAAGTTTCCGTTGCGGCGTCTTCTTCGCCTCATTGTGGTGTGAAAAGTCATTATGGGCTCATTACTGCCCCCTGAGGGTGGAGGGCAGAAAACACACACTTGATGTTCTTGATGCTTGTAGTGGGTGTTTTTCCCTCAGGGCGTATGTGTGTGTGTGAGTGTGTGTGTGTGTGTGTGTGTGTCTGTTCTTCGCTGTCTGTTGCTCGTTTCTTTTTGAAGTTGAAGTAACTTCTGTCTGAAAGTTCCTCCCACAGGGAACCTGTTTGCCTTCAGTCTCTGTTGAATTAATTTGTGTGCAGAACAAAGAAAAAACGACAAAAACAAAAGTTTTGGGTGTTGCTGTCAGGACTGATAACAACGATGACTTTTTGTCATGTTTGACAGACAGCGGATAGAATTATTTATCGGTTATTAAAATCATTGAAGAAGCACACAGGTTGTTTCGTGTTTCCGTTAAATATAGTTTACAGTTATTTAATTAAAAATTAATTTCCATCCACACTTTTCCAAACGAGTCATTCATCATCAGTGTTGGTGCATTTCAGGACTTTGATTTGATTTTCCAACATCGAAGCTTGTCAATGCAACTTTTTTCAGAAGACGAGTGTCAGTAATCTGACATCAAAGTGTCCTTGAACGCATCACCAACTAAATAAGACTTTTCTCTGTAAATCTGCAGCAAGTTTCAAGTCTTTGATTTTGTGGGACATGAGACAACAGCGTGCTCTCTGGACGGGAGGAAAACAGTCGAGTGATGATCGGAAAATGGTCTGCAGGGATGTGAAATAATTGCAGTTTCCAGTCGGCCTCAGCAGCGTCCTGTAACGACACTCGTCTGTTTGGCTGTCTGTTGCGTCTTCAGCTTTAAAGACTTTCCTCAGAATATTTATTGTCTGGAGGGCAAACTGCGACTCTCGACCGTTTCTGTGAATCTCGCCGCCGCTCATCAGTCAGACGCTTACAGTAAACAGGCAGGCGGCTGCAGATAAACTGCCAGAGGTCGATAGCTCTTAATGGCCGGCCGTCTTATCCGCTGCAGCATCTACTGGTGCACTGTGGGTAAACACTGATAACGAGACCCAGTTTTTTCTCTCTCTTAGCTCGGCCGCTCGTGCACTTTGAAAACACCCTTTGAGTCGTCAGAGTCGTCTGTCAGGAGCGAAGCGCTGTGAAGTCCTTTAAAAGCCTAAACGTGATTGATGAACGGTGTTATCATACTGATCCATCAGAAATGGATCCTTCTGGAAGGCAGGGACAGCTACTCTGGTTTCATTTAGAAGATTTATGCAATTTTATGTGTTTTTACGAGAATATGGTCACACAGGCGCTCAGCAGAGAGTCAGTCAGATGAACGGCATCACAGTCCTGCAACAGGATCAGACTCAAGATGAACAAAAGGCACCAAAACCAATGCAGCAGAACCAGAGACATCATTTTTTCCCCACCTGTCAAAACCCGGTCCCTGCGTTACCCACAATGCAGTTTGTCTGCTGACAAGTTGTGTTATGCTAGCAGCGGCTAATGTAGCGTGGAGCTATAGCTACTGAGCTCTGACGCTGACTCGAGTGACATCACGCGAGGACATCTTTGTAGCAGTTTAAAACAGAAGCAGCCGAACGCCCTGGACACACAGTAAATTGGTGGAGTTCTCCTTTAGGCCTGGAAATCTTCTCTGTTCTGTTTTTACAGTTCAGTGTTGTGATGAAATATGGCAACATGCAAACCCTGCTGTTGTTGTTAGAGTAACTGTTTAATCAAACTCTGATGGAGTTTTCCACAGCACAGACCGTGATGTCACTCCGCCTCCTGATATTAAAGCTCTGAGAGATCCAAAGTGGAAACTGATGAAATCCCAAATAAACACGGAGATCCAAAGTCAACAAACAGTGCATGTTTGCTGAACTAACGCTGCACTTTTGCTCCGTCCATCACGCTGTTTGAAATGTTCTCCTCTTTCCAGCTCTTGGAGGTTGAGGGAACGTCTCCAGTAACATGTTGACTGAGATCAACAACGAGGTTTGTGTTTCCAGAAGCTAATTTGGCTCCAGACGGCAGTAATGCAGGACAGATGCATGAATGAGGACTTCTGCAGGAATCCCTGCACAGTTCAGCGTCTCTGCAGATCCGAACCCCACAAACAACTCCTCACATTGCGCTCCCTGACCGGCAGCCAATCCTGCCGCCAGCTAGCGGATTACCGCTCAGACTTCTCGGCGGTCGTGGTTCGGGCTTGTCGTAACCGCTTCAGGTGTTGTGGAAACCTGAACAAAAGTCTGTCAATCCTCCGCTTCCTGTGTTTTCCGCGTGGGCTCACCTTTGAAGCGGCAGATTAAACAGCGAGTGTGTTGAAACACTTCAGCTCACTTCTTGAGGCCGTTTGGTGCAGAAATGCAGAGCGGCTGAATGAAAGCTTTAGCTTTGTGTTTGTGTCAACTTACAAGTAATAAATCATGTGACAGAGACAAGAGAGACATCTGAGGTCAACGCATTTCTCCCCAGACGAAAAGACAAATGTTAGTAAGAGCGAAGAATCAGCTTTCGAGGTCCTGGCATGAAATAAATGAGCAGGTGAACTGTGCAGCAGCGAGCCAGCTCCTCCTCCGGTTTTATGAGACCTCATTAAGGATAATTTGCTTCATTTGGACTCAAATCCTGCGTTCACGTCACCGACTAATACCTGAAACTGGAACAACATGCTGACTAAAAGCATCTGATCCTGCGTCTTCCTGCACTGGATCATAGCAGATGCAGCTTCCTTCCTGACTGCTAGCAAGAATCTAACCTGAAGTTCAGTGTCAGAAGACTAAAACCAGACAAGTCTGCTGCTGGACTGGTTCCAGAGTCCTGAGTCAGCTTCTGGTGGTGACAGACAAATTCACGTCAACTCATCAGGACACATCAGTGTCTCCTGCAGATTCGCACTCCAGAACAACTCCTATAAGCACTTCCTGATGTGGACGGATGTCCTGTCGCCTCCTCCCTCTGTGGCAGTCTCATTATAGGTTTGTGTTTTTCATCCGTTTTTATTTTTATTTCATTTTTTTATTTCTTTGTTTGCAGTTTGCTGGTTTCACTTTAGTTTTTATTGCCGAAAATGTTTCTTTTAGTTTAGTTTGCATTAGTTCGGGTATGAGTTCAGTCTGTTTTAGTGGAATATTGGGGGATTTTTCAGGGAATAGATACTGCAGCACTTTGTGAAGGCGGCAGACTCACAGTGCTGAGACGTCCCAGTCGTGCACAAATGCCTCCTGATGTTTGTCGTTTGTCGTGACTTTTCGTTTTTCACTCCTAGTTTCAGCCTTTAGTTTCGTTGTAGTGAACCATAACGACGTCGCTCTGCGGACTTTGTGACTGTGGAGCATCTCTTCCACCTTCGCTCCGCTCGGTTCAGCTGAAGAAGATGTGGACGGGACGGGAGCATCACTCACTGCGGAGGGGATGAAGATGAACTGGATTTTAATGTGGGAGAGGAGCGATTCTGGTGCTGCATGGCGCCGTGCAGCAACAGTGGTCTGGTTCTGTTTCTTCAGATGCAGTTTGAGATGTGTTTGGGGGTGCGTTCCAAAAAGTTTGCCTATGAATCTAACGGAAAATTGGCATAAAGACGTCGGGTAAATGCTGAGTACTGGAAATCTTTGTACTTAGACTGTAATTACGGAGTTGAAAAGCATGCTGGAATAAGTTTTAGTGCAATGATCATTAAAAAGCCATAAATAACATTTCTGGTTTATTACAAGTTGGATCAGAGGCGAACATTTAGCAACAGAGACTCTCGGTTTGGACATTTATACGTCCGCTGTGTGTCGGACTGTGACGTCGTGGGACGAAGATAAAAATAAACTCTTGGGAAATTCTGGTTGCTGCTCGCTCATGTCAGAGACATGAACTCTGCGCTGAAAGCTGCTCCTCATCTTCAGAGAGCAAAGCGTCTTTCTTTAGGCTGCAGCAGAGAAAATGGTCTCATCCACGCCGATGGAGAAGTCGTAGATTTGTGTGGTTAGAAAACTCCTGTCCTCCATGTTCCTCTTCCATCCTGCTGCAGAAACAACAACTCAAAGGTTTTTTTCTTTATCGGAGGAGCAGTATTCCCTCTTCTTTCCCTCGGTGTCAATATTACAGCGTTATCATGTAAAATTCCCTGTCATGTCTGCCTGCAGATCTCTTATTCATGGCAGTTTTCTGGGAGAATGATGTTGATAAAAAAAAAGTCACAGAGAATCATAAAGTACTTCATATTGTTTTTGGTGCAGGTGCTAATCTTGCTGGTTGTGTGGTGGTTGTAATGGGGAAGCTAACATGCTAGCATGCATGCAATGATTATAAATAAGGAACACTTTCGACAAAATAAATGAAAACAACATTGATTCACTGTCATTCATTCATGAGCGATAGAAGCAGTCCAACCAGCTAGCTTACCTGGATGCCTCTGATTGGCTAACCCTGATGTTCTAACCCTGACCAATCAAAACTCCTCGTGCCTAAACTTCACCAACCCAACCAACAAAGGCAGCGAGTACCAGCCAATCAGAAGCAGAGTAGGTTTGTTTGTTGGGTGTGAACGTCAGATCTTGAACCACGTGTCGTTGCGCTCATCGTTAGCTTCAAGCTAAGACACATCATGGAGCCACTGTTTGCTCTTCGTAGGATGCTGAACGCTGAAGTCGCTGCTTTATGTCCGTCGCTACACGAAGGCTCACTTTGATCAACTGGACGTTACACAGTTCACATGTTCGTCGTGAATGCACACCTGCGTACAGCTACGTTCACCTGCACATTAACGGTCCTCCACTGGCTGAGCCGGATGACTTCCTGCTGGCGTCCAGCTCACATGAACACCATGAAGTCCCTGTTATGGCTCTTCAAGAATAATTTCTCTTTTTGGGCTGAATGGACGTGCTGGCGTCCTGATGGCGTCCTCGTGAAGGTGGTGCTGAATGCTTCGTGACATCCACCCTTGTAGGGTTATATAATGAGCTTCTGTGGCTGGCAAGCTGATTAGCAACATGCTAACATGCCACATAACCTGGTTGCTACTAACTAGATAAGCTAGCTAATTAGTCAATTAAGGGAACATATTGAAAGCATTCGTCCCTGTTTCGTGGCTGATTTCAGACTTGAACCGGTGGAAATGTTGATGCGGTCCAACGTGACGTGCAGCCTGCGCTGCTGCTCCTGACGCTCGGCGCTTCAGTCTCAAATATTACCTCAAATATTACCTGTGGTCGAACAGCTTCTCTCCACTGTGTGATGTTTCACCAGACTCTGGTTTCACGTGATGAAGCACAAACCTGTCTCTGGTGACCCTCTGACTATTTATGGTCTAATGGCTGATCTGTTGCTTGGTCCAACTCTGTCCCTGCATGTCTCTGGCATTCCTCTGCCTATTTATGGCCATTTTTATGACCTTCTGCTGTTTTTTTTAATGCAGTCTGGTTTGGTTATCTGCAGCTCAGCTCGTGAGTGTGTTGCTGTAGAATCATAAACGTTGCCTGCATGTGAGCTGCCTGTCTGTGGCACAGTCCTGTCTGTCCTGCCTGACATCGTCCTTTGACGCCGAGTCAATAAACAAAATGTCTTTCATCAGAATTTCATGTGTACAAGTCATGGAATCCTACATGATTTTAGCCCACCCACATAAATCCGGTTTATTATTGAGTATTAATGAATGAGGATTAAACATCTGGAGGAAATCCACAGAGCGATTTGCAAACAACGCAGCTTCTTTCAGGGTGAAACCTGCAAATACTTCACGTCTTTATCCAAATGTAGACATGAGACGGCAGGTATGACGCTGATCCTTCAGCAGCTGGTGCAGTTGTGTAAACTTGCTTCTTGTTAGCGTGTGTTGTTCATGTGGTTATTGCGACGCTGTCGGCATGGCGATGGGAACACGCTTCTCCGGGCTGCAGGAGGCTGAATGAGCGGAGGAACTCATGAAACTCTAACCTTCAAACTGAGCATGTGCCAGTTTGTGTGCTGAACTGAAAGCGAGCGGTCGTCTTGCCCACCTGGCTCGAAGCAGCTTTCAAAGTGCACCCATTCTTATTAGTAATGGAGTCTGATAATCCCCAGCAGAACTCCACCCAGCTCCAACCTGAGCAAAACACCCGCAGAGGCGTGCAGCCTTTCAAATGACAAACAAGGAAGATCCATCTGACGGCAAAAAGAAAGACGCTGAGAGGGAAAGTCATTACCTGCAGAGGGCATGTTGGAGGTCGGTGGAGGTCCTGCCGCTCCACCTGTGATCGTCCCCTCTGGCAGGAAGACTTGTCTCCTGTCTCTGAGGAATGACACAAACACACCGTTTAGTTTTAGCCGGCGGCTAACCCCCCCCCCCCCGACACGTCTGGTGTTGAAGACAAAGTTTACACAGAGTTTCATGTTCTGACGGAGTTTTCGTGACCCTCAGACCCTCCAGAGCTGCTGAAAACCTGCACACCTGTATCCTCCAGAGAGGAATCACCACTGTGCTGGGTCCTAATCCTGACAAGTGAATTAATGACCCTGAAAATCGTCTTCACTTCACGGACGGACTTCAAGGACAAAATACGTGTTTCTTCTCCAACATATTCAGATTCTTGTAGATTTGCAGTTTGTGCAGGGTGGCGTCCTGTGGCTGCCTCCGACATGCAGCAGAAACCGAGACTGGACGCGGCTCAGCGTGTTCAGCCTGTGCACTCAGTGGACGTTCAGGGTGGAGGGGCTCTGCTCTGCAGCCATGGCTGATGAATGGAGGAGATGTTCCGTCTGAGACTCTGATCCTGACAGATTTACATCGTCTAGTTTTTAAACGTTCGGGCCTGTTGGTTCACTGCGGTGGTACAGCTGAGGCTCTGCAGATGTTGAGGGCAGCAGCTGCTGGTAAATCAAACCAGACTGTGAGCTAACACACGGCCGACAGGAGGCCGAAGCTCAGGTAAATCCTCGTTGGGGTGATTTACGGCTGCAGGTCGCAGGCGTGATGTCTGTCAGAGCTGCTTGTTCTCAACTGCAGGAAAATGAAAAGTTTTATTCTGTCTTCTGGCTGGAGGCCGAACTCCCCGCAAACCACAGAGAGAAATGAAGACATGAATGTTTGACGAATGAGTCCGAGCGCAGGACAGAGTTCTATCAACTCAGAGGAGGGAAGGAGAAATAATGTATGGAAGCTATTTTCCTTGTGATTTCTTTAAAAACTGCTCTGGAGAGGGTGGATATAACGATTATTCTTCTTCTTTCCCTGAAAAACAGAAAAAAGGTCTCCTTGCAGACCCGATAGAAATAAGAAAAGACAAAATAAGAAATCCAGCCTGATGGATCCTCTTCCTCTGAGCCAAAGAGCTCCATTAAAACACATCAGTGAGCCTCACACGTGTTCCTGCATCACCATGAACACGCTCACATCAGCACCAAATGTGGATTCATCCGCCACTGCAGTTCTCCAGCCGCTCCTTTAGTGCTGATTCTCTTCCTCCCTCTTCTTCCACAAGCAAACGCTGATAACACAAGGGACAAAAACATAGTGGGGGAGGCTGGAGGAGACCAAACCAGAGCTAAAAGAGAGAGCCGTCACGTGACCTGTGCTCAGCTGTATAAGATGATAATACGTCATACGAGCGTTTAAAGTTCTTTGTTCATGCGGACGTTTCCTGGATTTCTCACTCCGTCTTTTCAGGATGGCTGTGGACGAAATCCCAGAAACAAATGGAAATGATCTGCAAACACTCGACCCTGCGTGAAATAACACACTGAACACTGACAGGCTGAGGATTAATACAGTGATGTCATCATTCAAAGCTCCCCTGCAGTCAGGAACGAAGCGCTCGTCCCGCCCCCTTCTCGTCCCAGCGGCTGTCACTCATCTTGACAAGCTGTCATTTAGTCTGAAACTGAGGTAAACACCACCTGTATGACCTCCACAGACGGCCAATCACAGAAGGCTGGAGGCTTTAAAGGAATAAATGAGGCGCTGAAGAAGACGACTCGCTGTTTCAGATCTGTGATCTAAATGGTTGGGGGGCGGTCTGCAGGCAGCTTCAGGTTCACCTGGTTCTGTCACTCAGCTGCTTCATGGACTCAGCTCACTCCCTGTAATCTCCTACACTAACAGCAAAAGAGGAAATATCACGATATCCAGTAAAATTCCGTTATTGTGAAAATGAATGACGACAAAACATTTCATGGATTCTTTGTTAATATATTGAACACAGTTGTTCATAGTTGTATGATTAATAATTTCAGAACGTGTGAAGACTGAACACTGACTCAGATCATCTGAACTCGTCTTTGTGGTTCTGACACATAAACGAAAGAAAGAGGAAACCCAAAGTGTGTGTTTGCTTGTTTGGTTCACCTGAACAGGCGAGTCCACATCCAGTCAGACTGTGAGGAGGTTTGTGTTGTGTGAAAGCAAAGCACATAAATGATCATAAATAAGTGAATGAAGATAAAAAGATAAAGCAGAATCAGACCAGAACTAAAGGAAACACACATTTCATTTCAAACGACTGAACTAAACTTCAGGTGTGAACGAGCCCTGAATGTCGGAGGTGGTCCAAACAGCTTTAACTGAAGCAATGCATGATGGTCTATTAGCTTAGACTGGAGCTGTCAGAGTGTTGGAGAAGGGTGGAGTAAACAGTTCAAGTCTCACGAAGTGAAACGACTCCAGTAAACTGAACCTGAAACTGGACGGAGCTTTGATGCAGTGCGCTGCACGCAGCCGTTATCAGCGCAGAGAGGCCGAACGTGGCTCCTGATCAGTATTCAGCCTCGTCGGCTGCACAGAGCGAAGAAGAAGAGCAGAACAGAAGGTCAGAGAGAGAAAAGAGAGGACAGATAAGAAAAGAACAGAGACACTTAAAAGAGAGCAGCAGTGTTTGAGATGCGAGCCGAGATGCGGGCCTGCGGGGGCCGAAGGCGTCAGAGCGTCAACGAGGCGGCCGCTCTGAAGCCACGGCTGACCCCAGAACAGCGCGCGGCGACGGCGGCTTCAGACCGCAGCTCTGCTTCTCAACTTCACGTCACGCGAACATCAACAATTTCTTTAATCTACGGTTCCTCGTTAAAGCGGCGCCGCTGCCGTTTTCTGATCAAACGATGAGGTCGCTGCGTCTGTCAGAGCGGCCGCGCTGCTCTTTGATCCTGGATCGTATGGAGTCCTGGTTTTGAGCCCAGATCTGGGCTCTCATTTACTGGAATTTGTCAGAAGTAATTCAGTGTTGTGTGATTTCTGTTGGAATAAAACTAATCACATTTAATTTAATGTTCTCTTTTTTGTCTTTGACACTCTGAGTATTTTTTCCATTTTTCACTTGTTTTCTCTCGATTTGAAGAGCTAGCTTTTGCCTTTTCTTGATGTCCAAAATGCTAAATTCTTACAAAGTATGCAGGAAATGCTACACAAGTCGCAGTTTGAAGCAGTGACATTAAAAACCCTCCGAATGCTGCAAAGTGACGATTGTTCTTTTTTCCAACCTGACCCGGAAATTACAGACAAACAACCGAGTCCGAGCTTCGCACAGAGTCTCGTAATAGATAGATAGATAGATAGATAGATAGATAGATAGATAGATAGATAGATAGATAGATAGATAGATAGATAGATAGATAGATAGATAGATAGATAGATAGATAGATAGATAGATAGATAGATAGATAGATAGATAGACAGACAGACAGACAGACAGACAGACAGATATACTTTATTTATCCCAAGCTGGGAAATTGCAGTGCAGCAGCAGCATTACACACAGTGAAATAAGTGAAAAATTCTGAAATAAGACTATAAAGAACAAACTATACATAATAAAATATCAAAATAGCGAGCAGTAAAAAGATTAAATACATGATAATAAAATAGGAAAATAGTAAACAGTAGTAATGAAAAAGTATTGCACAAAAAAAAGAATAGCCACAGCAAATGGCATGTTTGCTAACTGTATTTCCAGCAGCGTCAACGTGTGTCAGGCTAGCACAGTAACATGCTAACATTTAGCAGGGCGTCACTCATGTCATTTACATGAATCGCAGTCCTGGATGATAACTAGGAAAAAGCGTAACGTCATTTGAGGCTGCAAAGAATTCAAGTATCATCTTATTAGTGATAATCATGTATTGAATTGCTTGATGAGGGGAAGGTTTGACCTGCTGGTGGCGCTAGATGGAAAGTAACAGGAACACTGAAGTCATTAGTTTACGTTAACGGTCTGGAGGAAACCAAAGTCTGGATCAACTGTGGAGAAATATGTCTAAAATGTTGAGCTTTGAATATTTCACTCAGTGTAAACATCATACAACCCAAAACCAAAATGTGTGTGCGTGTGTGTGTGTGTGTGTGTGTGACTGCATGAGCCTCGCAGATTAAAATCGTTTGTGGGCTCTGATGGTTGCACGTCACCGTCAGTGGAAAGTTGTGTGACGTGTGTGACATTAACCACAGAGCAGATAGACATCGCTCCGATGCTCGCCACAGAATGAGCCTTTTGTGTGGAATAGGTGTGTGTGTGTGTGTGTGTGTGGTCTGTGTGCCTGTATTTGCATGCGGCGCGTCTCTTCCTCACGCTCTGTGAGTGTCTTTGTGAGGATGAATGTGAGTTTTGACGGCTCTGAAAGCCCGAAGCCAAACCGCGGCTCGGCACAAAGCGGCCCGGGCTCTCTAATAACACGACTGTATCAAAGCGGTGCACGGCTCATGAGACGCTCAGCCTGCGACGGGACGCTAAAACAACACGGTGCAGCTGCGTGGATGAGGCTGGCGGGGGGCCGCTGTGTGTGAGCGAGACGTCCGGTCTGTTTATGTGTGGACCAGCTTTAGCTTTTCACAGGGAGGCTCATTTAAAACTGTCTCTGTTCGTGATAAACATCATTTTCCTGCACCGCTGCTGCTTTTAAAGGACGATAACAGCGTTTGATTTTAGGTTTTGACCCATAAACAGCACAGATCAAATGTTTCTTCTCATCTTGGTTTAAAAAGCTCTGAAACAGCGCGCTGGCTAACGTTCCTGAACTCACCGTCCTGACTGACTGTGTGCATGAATACTTCACTGACGTTTGGTTTCTGCAGCCGTGGCCTTCAGACATGTTTCTTTTCTGGCTTTTACTCCGTGTTTTCTCCTCGTTCAGATATGAAGTGATGCCTGCAGGGAGATAAGTGGCAGCTGATGAGTACTTTGGAAAAACGATGTGATTTATGTGTGTGTGTGTTTGGCTGCGCGAGGCGTTCGCATGCAGCTTGTCGGCAGCAGACAGTTTGGTTTTACTGGATTGACACACTGGCTCTGTGAGGGCTGTGAGTTTATGCCTCCAGGATCCTGATAAGCATCCTGACGCTCAGTCTGAGTGAGTCTCAACATGCTGTTGGACCACAGGCATCCCAGCTGAAGCAGAGCGCCACAGAACCGATGCGATGCTCTCAGAAAAGACCTAATAATGTGTCGCCTCTCTCAGACCTCAACGTGTTTGCGTCTCTTACAGTTGATTCATTTAGCAGAAGCTGGTTCAAAGCGATGAACGCTGCCCCCCCTCACAACACGTCAGAGCCGTTTGTCTCCACGAGTAATATAATAATACATTTAATTTCTAGAGCACTTTTCATTGGCACGATCTCAAAGTGCGACAAAGTTAAAAAGTTAGACAAAAAAAGAAAAAAAAAGTTAAAGCAGTGCTCAATAAAAACAATAAACAGGTTCAAATCAGTTCATAATCAACAGTCATCCTTTCTGAATAAAGAAGTTTTCAGGCCTGATTTAAAAGAGTCGAGGCTCTGAAAAGCCCTCAGCTGTTCCAGAGGCGTGGTGCGGCCGAGCCAAAGGCTCGGTCCCCCATGGTGGAGAGCCTGGTGCTGGGGGTGTTAGTGGATCTGAGAGTGCGGGTGGTGGACTGTAGGGTCAGGAGTTCTTGGAGGTAAGTGGGTGCAAGTCCATGGATGCATTTATAGGTGAGTAGCAAGATTTTATAATTGATCCGGGATGAAACAGGGAGCCGGTGCAGTGATTTAAGGGTGGGGGCGATGTGCTCGTATTTACGGGCTCTCATCAGGACCCCGGCGGTGCTGGTTTGGATGTGCTGCAGCTTCTGGATGGTTTTGCCAGGTATCCCGATGAAGAGCCCGTTACAGTAGTCCAGCCTTGTGGAGCTGAATGCATGGACCAGTTGTTCTGCTGCTGGGAGGGACAGAGTGGGACGGAGTTTTGGTGGAATGAGGTTTTGCACAGATGTTTTATGTGGTCGTTAAAGGTCAGATGGGGGTCAAACCGAACTCCCAGGTTTGTTGCTGAGGAGGAGAGAGGAATGATCTGTCCGTCAAAGGTAAGTTGGGATACGGGTGAGGAGTGAACCTGATGTGGGGCACCAACGAGGAGTGCTTCCGTTTTATTGCTGTTTAGCTGAAGACAGTTGTTCTTCATCCATGCCTTGATTTCCTCAAGGCAGGAAGTGAGGGATGATACGGCTGTGGAGGAGTTAGGGGGGGTTTTGATGTACAAAAAAATGTAGTGTGACAAGAGCAAAGACAGGACGTTTATATTTTAAGCAGGAACGTAGCTGCTGCCTGGACCGAGTGCGGCGGGAATATTTGTTCCAGTATTCGATCTTGTTCTTTATACAAAGTGCAGGTCGTTGCCATCAGAGGTCAGAGGTCAGGGTTCACGTGGTTCAGTCCAGACTACAAGAACACTCGTTGTGAAAGGTCGCAGCACGTGTGGACTCCTGAAGTAGAACAAAGGCGTCACTCAGCTGATACCGGCCGCTCGCTGCCTCTCCTCCACCTTCACGCTCCGACACGATGACGGATCTGCTGACGGATGAGCGCCGCCCCCCCTTTGACCGGCTCCGCAGCCACCTGCTCGTTGGCTTGTCATCGATGTTAACTGCCACCAAAACGCTCGCTGCAAACTTGTTTTTGTGTTTGTGTGCAGGGACAAGCGTGTGTGTCTGAGTGTGTTAATGTGTGTTAATGAGCGTGTGCGGCAGGGGCTCATTAGCGGGGAAGCTGTGGCGCTGCGGCCTGCGGCGGTGGACTCACCAGCTGTGAGATCAGCCTACACTTCCAGAGGACTGACCCCGGGGTCACCCGGTCCACCCACGCCGAGTGTGTGTGTGAGTGGACATGTGTCACTTTGTGGGGACTCGCCTTCATTACAGGGACAAAAAAAAGTCAGTCATTAGATTTTAAGGTGAAGACTGGGGCTAAGCTCAGGTTTAGGCTGGTGCTGGTTCTGTTATGGTCAGGGTACATGTCCAGGAAATGAATGTAAGTCTACGAAATGTCCCCAAAAGTGATGGAAACACGTCTGTGTGTGTGTGTGTGTGTGTGTGTGTGTGTGTGTGTGTGTGTGTGTGTGTGTGTGCAGTGGTGAATAAAGCCATTCAGCCTACACCTCGTACATCCCACAGGCTATTGTTCTTGGAGCGCTCGGCCCGCTCAGCACAACAGGAACACTTCTGGAGTGTTGACTTACACTGAAGGCTCATGGGAATACTGTACATTACTGCACATGACCTCTGACCTCCTGCCGCCAGCGATGAATCACTCTCACAGGACAATCGCGCCCCGGCCTCTTGTGAGGGAGCCATGTTGCCCTCTCTGCTCCGTTTGTCCTTCTTCTCAGCGTCTCTTTCTGTGTCTTTGTGTCTCTGAAGGTATTCACTGGACTAATAATCCAACGACTGTAGATCAGACAGACGTCACAGAAACGATGGTTCACGTTTCTCTGTCGATACACTGCAGCCACGTTTGAGCAGCGTCTCCAAAACGTTTCCGGGTTTCCAGAAATCTCACATTTCTCACTCAGTGTCAGAAGAAAATCCTGTGTCTAAAAGGCCGAGCCCACTGTTCTCTAACAGCTTTAATTTACAGAGAATCTTATTTCAAATACAATAAAATGCTGCACAACGTGTGTGTGTGTGTGCGTGTGTGTGTGTGTGTGTGTGTGTGTGTGTGTGTGTTTGATATATTTAAAACTAGTTTCCAGGAAGATGCCTCGGGCCCCTAATTCCTGAAAAGCCTTTACAACCTCAGCGAGTTCAGGCACAAAGTTTTCAGTAGTTTCCGACGCAGACCGCTCTCTCTCGCTCTGCTACCGCGGTGCTCGCTCGCCCTTTGGGCTCGGCACACACAGGAATGTCATTAAGGCGTTTTAATGTTCCCGTGTGTTCGGCCTTTACCATTATGGAATGTAATGCTGAGCAGAACAAAGGCCGCCTTTCACGGCTCGGCTTTCTTCAGTATTCAGTAACAGTGTTCATCCATCAGAGTAAAAGAACACACGGCGGGTTAAAGTACTGCATTCACATTTTCACTGAAGTAAAAGTCAAGAGGATTACAGTACATGTACCATCAACTGTAGAAGTACTTTAATCTCCAGTTTTAGTTGCAGATGAATTGAAGAAGGAAATAAAGGAGGAAACAAAGGAAGGAAAGGGGTAAAAGAAAAGTAGGAAAGTTAGAAGTAAAGAAAAAGAGAGAGAGGAAGAAATGAAGGAAAGGGAAGAACGAGGAATGCACAAAAGGAGGGACAGTAGGAGGGAAAGGAGAAAATTAGGGCAAAAGAATGGAAGAAACACAAAGGGAGCAAAGTGATGAAGAGAGGAAAGCAGGAGGAAAGAAAGAGAAAAAGGAAAAGAAAGGAAACAGACAGAAAAGAGGAAAACATGTCAAAGCAAAAAAAGGGAAAGGAAAGAGATGAGAGGAAGTAGGAAAGAAAAGAGGAGAGATAGATAAGGGAAGTAAGAAGAAAGCAAAGATTGAAAAGACAAAAAGAAGAAAGAAAGAAGGAAGAAAATAAGAGAGCAAGAAAGGAAAGAACTGAAGAGAAGGAAGGTAGAAGGAAAGACAGGTGGAAGGACGAAAACGAGAGAACGTAGGAAGAAGTTCTGGGAGGAAGGTGAGAGAGTGTGAGGAAAACGTCAGCTGCAGGAATAAAAACATGGATATTTAAAACCACGTCGGCTCCCTCTGCGGTCCGGCTGCAGCTTGGCAGGCAGATCAGCCGGCCGGAGGGGGGTCGGCCAAACCAACGCCGGACCAATCGGCTGCTCTGAAACTCGCCGTCGGCGTGAGATTCAGATGACGGCGACAAGCAGACTCTTGATTGGATCCATGTCGCCCGTTTGTTCTCGCTGCTGCTCGTCAGAAGGAGGCTTCCTAAACAGCCACCAGGTGAAGGTGAACATGCGTCCACGTGCAGACACACACCTGCCGGGCCCCCAGTCAGGACCTGGACTCTCCGAAACCATGTCTAGATGCATCGTGGACTGAGAAACAGCCATCCCAGAAATCCACTGATATTTGGAAGGTATGAAGCCCCATTTGAACAGGAGGGAGGGTCGAGATGTTCCTCCGTGACTCAGAGGAGGTTCAGGAACCATTTCAAGCTCACAGGAGATGATCTGAAACAGACACTCAGCAAAGAGCCAAGAGAAGGACAGAAGCCTCCTGAGGGGGGTGCTGAAGGACGAATCTGAGTCATAACTCTGAATCTGAACTCAGACACTTTCTGAGGAAAACATCTCTCACGTCCATCCAGAATAAACCTGTAAAACTGATGCAAAGTCACAGAAAAACCACGATTTAGAACTTCATGAGATGCATCAAGTTTCTTCAGTCTCCAGCGATCCAGTGAGATGCTTACACTGCTAGCTGCTAACAGGAGGAGCTAACAGGAGCTGCTAACAGGAGGCGCTAACAGGAGGCGCTACCAGGAGCCACTAACAGGAGGCGCTAACAGGAGCTGCTAACAGGAGCAGCTAACAGGAGCCGCTAGCAGGAGGCGCTACCAGGAGCCACTAACAGGAGCCACTAACAGGAGGTGCTAACAGGAGCAGCTACCAGGAGCCACTAACAGGAGCTGCTAGCAGGAGGCGCTACCAGGAGGTGCTAACAGGAGACGCTAGCAGGAGCCACTAACAGGAGCTGCTACCAGGAGCTGCTAACAGGAGGCGCTAACAGGAGCTGTTAACAGGAGCCGCTAACAGCTCATTCAGCTCAACACATGTACACTGTTTTGCAACATGTTCATTGAGTGTTCATGTTTTTGGTGAGTTAAGTGGATCCATTTGCAACTAATGAACGTGAACGTTAGCATCATTAACTCACATGAGAGCTAAAGATGCTCGCGCGCTGTGTTTTACAGCACCCAGCGTGCCCCGCCCCACTCTGCATCTGAGACTGGCAGACTGAGACCCCCTCAGTGCAGGAAGGAGCACTAGGTCCTTCATTCCCACCGCTGTCAGACTGTACAACTCTGTGGAGTTATTATGTGCAATAACCTTTATTCCTCTCTGAGTACAAACATCCAAACATCCAGATCCACGACCGCTGCACAAAAGACACTTTAAACTTTCACAGTTGTTATTTTTTGCTCCGTTGTTGCTTATTTGCACCTTGTCCTTGTTTTTCCTATTGTTCTTATTTGCACCCTCTCTCCCCCCGTGTGTTCTGAATCTAATCTAATCTAATCTAGTCTGATATTCTTACACAAAGCCTAACCAATCATCACTCCTCATACAGAACGCTAACCAACCCGAAGCAGTGCAGATTCCAGCGGAATATAATCTCACATTCTTATGCAAATTGTGAAGTCCGACCTTCAGCCACATCTGCAACGAATTTGAAAGGACACATCGTGCTGAACGACCCGACCGCTCCTGGAAAATATCTGCGAGAAAGATGATCCCAAGAAACCATTAACAAAGAGTACGACCACGAGCCGACAGCCGCAAAAGATCCTCCACAAAAGCCCAACTCGCCGCACGAGGTTGCTTCCCAGCAGCAGGCAGACAGACCGTGGAAGATCTGCAGCCTCTGCAGCTCGTTTCAGACAAGAACGTGAACTAGATCATGTTAATCTGTGTGAACACTGCAAATACAGCCACAGACACGACGGCAAAGCCTATAAATACAATAAATAAGTGTATAAAGTGCTTTTTATAAACCTGACCTTTCACACTTAGACATGACAGTCCAACACGGCTACAAGCTAAACACCATGTGTGACCTTAGCTTATGCACACACACACACACACACACACACACACACACACACACACACACACACACACACACAGCAGTGAGGGGAGGCTGATCCTCTCTAAGCAGTGCGGTGGGAAAGTTTACAAGCTGCAGGGTCGAGGAAGCAGGAAGCAGCTGGAGAGTGTGATGTGATGCAAGGCGGAGGAAATCCAGGGAATTAGAGCAGATGCGTGACGGCTGCGGAGCTCACGCCGCTGGAAGAAAGACCAGAGTCTGCAGATGTCCGAGTCCACGGGGAGGATTCCCCCGCTCAGAGACCCCCGTCCTCCTCTGAAAAGGCCGTCAGATCCCGATGGACGGAGCGCCTTCCAGATGAAAGTATCTCAGCACATTTCGAGCACGCTTTCGAGGTTTCTGTTGCACAGATGAGAAGATTCTGCTTAAAGCTGCAGAAAGCGGAGAGAAAACCATCTGTGAGCCTCTGAGCTGCCGTGCTGCTGCTTCACACCTGCATGTTAGAGGAGCTGCAGCTACAGAACAGACACAGCATCGAGCAGCAGAACGAGATCTCAGACACTCGGTTGGTTTTTGTTCTTTGGCAGAAAGCGGGTTTCAGTTTGGATTTCAGCCCGCGTGATTCGTCGAGCCTTTGGATTTGTGTTCCGACGAATGTTCAGTTCAGAAGTTCAGTCACTACGCTGACGATTTCAGTCATTCACACTACAAATGTATCCTAGCAACAGTGTTTTGATTTGTTAAAGCTCCAATAACACACACACACACACACACACACACACACACACACACACACACACACACTGTGATGAGAGACAGCAGTAACTATTAGGAACTCAAACGGGGGGGGTAATTGCAGCTTCTCCTTTACCTCTCAACACTCCTCCTCCCACTCCTGTTGATCCATCCACACACACACACACACACACACACACACACACACACAAACACACACACAGATAAGGAGAAACACTCGAGGTTTTATTTGAGGGAGAAGAACAATCCAATGAGAAACCAAAACCACCACTGAGCAGGAGGACAGGTAGAGCAGGAGGACAGGTAGAGCAGGAGGACAGGTGAGCAGGAGGACAGGTAAAGCAGGAGGACAGGTGAGCAGGAGGACAGGTAGAGCAGGAGGACAGGTGAGCAGGAGGACAGGTGGGCAGGAGGACAGCTGGACACAATGATTTCCCACAGTTCATGGTGGAAGCAGCTGATCCTGATCCAGCTGGCACAGCGGAGTCAGTTTGAGACATGAACGTCCTGATCTACGGACCATCTGCAGACTCAGGAAACAGATGAAGGGCTAAATATCCTCATATCTAAACTCTCCTCTTCATCGTAAGAACTGCGTGATGTTGAAAAGACGTAGGACGGCCGTCCATCAGCAGCCTGCTGTCATCGGTTTTTATCTGGGTTTGATCTTTGGGAGGTAACAACAGAGTCTCTCTCTCAGTCCAGTTAACCCTGTCTGCACCCCCGTCTCTCTTATCTGTGAGTTCGTCTTCGTCTCTCCGTCCGTCTCTCTGTCTGTCACACTTCCTGCCTCTTTAAGCAGGACTCGTATTACCTCGTGGACTTAAACCGAGTCCATGGATCACAAACAGCATGTAGTCAAAGATGCGTTACTGCGATAAGCCCACAGCGATGGTCCAGGGGTGTATGCGAGGCCGGGGGTGTCTGCGAGGCCGGGGGTGTGTGACGTCTGGGTTTCGTCTCTGAGCTCCTCGCTGACTGATGTTTGTGTTGGAATGTGGGCAGAGCGAGGATTATCTGGGTAATCCCTGACCAGGACAACGCTAATCCTCAACCTCATCCCTCACACCTGTGGACAGGGAGCCATTCAGACACTACACCGGACGAGTGTGTGTGTGTGTGTGTGCGCGTGTGTGTGTGTGCGTGTGTGTGTGTGTGTGCGCGTGTGCACAGAGCTGCAGAGTCCTTCAGGTTTCCTCATGTGAAGAGAAAGAAAAACAGACGTTTAGGATAAAGGTCACGATGAAGCCAAATAACCTCACAACCTGTTGCATTTGAATTCTTTGAAGTTGGTTTAAATTAGCATCTTAGCTAACTTGGCTAGCACGCGCATGTTAGCTCCATCTGCTAACAGAGTGTTCCGAAACTCCCCCAAGTGACGGCGAGTCAGTCTGCACAGAGCAGCTCGAGGCAGACAGGAAGCCAACAGGCTCGTGAAAACACACTTCATGACGCAGCTCAACACTTGAAGCAGCTAAAACTCGAAATGTTCGGTTCTGAAAGTTTTCAGAATTCAACCAACTAGCAGTCGCTCGCTCTGTGAGCCTCTGACTTTCCCTCTAGCGCCCCCAGCAGGTTGACATTGGCGGTTGCAGTAACGTGTCTCTACAACTGTTTGATGGTCTGTCGTAACATTTGGTTGAGACGTTCATTTTTTTTCCCAACTTTATTGAACTTGACAATAATTATAAATTCCAGTAAGAATCTCGACTATGACTTCTTACAGAAACATAAACAAGTGCAAGGCAAATAAAATTCTATATATTAACCAAGACATATTAGAAATTAACATAAATAAACTAAATAACTAAATAGCTGGCAGTCCATCTTTTTCCATGAGACAGTCCTTCTTCCCATTTCATTCCCAGTTCAAACACATGACAGTGATGGCTGAGACGTTCATGCCCCCCTCAGGATGAACTTCCTGTGACTTTCAGCATCATCACCATAGTCAGGTCAACATGTAATAATTAAAGTACGACTGTCGATCGTCTCTGTGTGCGTTCACGTCTGAGCAGTAATTATGTTCTGTGATAACTGTGTTGGCACTTACAGAAAAACAAATGAGTTCACAAGGAAGCTCTCTGACTCGTGGTCACATGGTCACAGCCGTCGCTGGTGAATAATGAATGACTTTCTTTGTATGAGCAGCAGCGGGGACCTGCTGCGTACCTCTGTGTTTAAGGTGCGCTCACACCTGTGCTCTAACGTCCCCCCGCTCTGCCTCACAGTGCCTGGAGTTCGGCGAGGGCGCGGTGACGGGCGACATGTGCGAGGATCTGTGTGTGCTCGGCCTCGTCGAGTACAAGCGCTGCCTCTACTACGAGAACGGGAAGAAGGTGATCGAGGCGCGCTGGAGAGGAAACCCCGTCATCCTCAAGTCCAAACTGGAGAATTTCTCCTCCTACGAGCCACTGGGAATACTGGACTATCAGGTGACGCCTCTCAGCTTCTGTTACTGATCCGACGAAGCTCAAACATCCAAAGCGAAGTTCACTGAGAATGGTTTAGATGATGAATCTGATTTCCTCTCTGGAACAGGACACGGCAGAGGAGCTCTCGCCTCTCGATGTGGTTTTCTACGCAACTCTGGAGGTAAAGCTGAAGCTGCTCGTCTTCGTCGCCGGGGCCCTGAACCTTCATGTTGATGTCTGCTCTGGTTAAAGGAAGACAATCACAAGTTTTCTGTCTGTCTGATCTCAGGTGCGGAACTCTCTGGGGCTGGCTGAGGAGGATGAGGATGAGGAAGGTGGAGGAGGAAGCAACAGCTCTCTGGCCAGACTTTGGGGGAAGAAGCTGAAGAACAGAGACAAGAGCTACACCCGAGCGGAGCTGGCCTCACTCTGGTCTCTGCTGCAGCAGGAGGAGTACACCTTTCTCAGGTAAGCGTCACACAGGGACATCCTGACAGTGGATTTAAAGTTCCACACCTTCACACACCTGACCAATCACTGTGGAAAGTGGGCGTGGCCTCCACATTATCAGTTTAGTAGAATATCAGAGAACATTCTGCTATCAAAAAGGTGGTTTCAGCTGCTGTTAAATGATTTGAAATACACTTTAAAGTATCCTGACACCTTCAGCACATTTGGGTCAGAGTCGGCCAAAATGTCATTCGAGCCCCCACCCAACAAATATTTTCCCAGTGTTGGCTGACAGCCCTTCTGCACATGTAGGTGTGAAAACCGAACGTCCCCCTAGAGGCTGCTGCGTTCATGACACATGATCCACACACTGATAATTAACTGTTTGAAGGTGAAGTTCAGGGTTGAAATCTAGAAGTTCATCCTCTGGAGAGAACGAGTGTCACACGGCCATGTTCCTGCCGCCTTCGTCTGAACACGTCGCTGCACCGGATGAGCTCGTCTCATCCTTGAAATGTTGAGGGCAGAGCTGGAGGACGGAGAGAGAAACACATCAGCTTGTTTTCATTCTGAGCTCGAACCACCCAGCAGGCCGGAAGCCAAGACTCCACCGAGTCCAAAAACAAAAGCGACGAAGCGAAGTGACCTGTGCTGCTGACTATCACACACACACACACACACACACACAGACACACACACACACACACACACACACACACACACACAGAGACAGACACACACACACACACACACACACACAGAGCCAGTGAGATTAAGAAGACTGTGTGTGTGTGTCTGTGTGTGTGTGTGCGTGTGTCTCTGTGTGTGTCTCTGTGTGTATGTGTGTCTCTGTGTGTGTATGTGTGATGTCTGTGACTGTGTGTGTGTGTGGTTATGAACCTGGTCCTGACCTGATGATGGCGCTGGTTGACGAGTCAGAGGATGACCACAGTCATCACAGTTCACCCTGAGGGGAACATGAATGTGTGAACCACATTTCATCTCAATCATCCAACAGCTGTTGACATTTTTCACTCCAAACCACGAATATAAACCTGATGGTGGCGCTAGAGGAAACATCAGGGGACCATCAAAGTCACCAGGATTCATCCTCTGGGGACCATGAATCCCAGTGATAATCCATTTAATAGCTGTTTGAGTGTGGACCAGCGTGTCGGACTGTCCGGCGCTGCCATGCCGTCTTCTGATTGTCTCTGCGTCCTCATTCATGCTCTGCTGCACCTTCTTCTGTCCCCCTCTGCTGTCCAGAGTCCTGCAGGACCTCAGCACCCACGTGGCCAAGGTGTTGGGTTCCTGTGGTCACTTCTACGCCGTGGAGTATCTGTCCGCTGGACACGCCTGGGACCAGAACATCTTCTCCCTGGAGGAGGTGGCCGTTTCCGGGCTGCGGGGTCAGGGCCGAGCCGGACCCGGAGCCCAGTGGAGGTGGACCGCCAGGGAGATGGTGCATCGCATCGCGCTGAGTTTTCTGGACATGGTGTGGCACTTTGACAATGACTTCACCCACAAACTGCACCTGTGTGACATCAAACCGGAGAACTTCGCCATCCGGAAGGACCTGACAGTGAGTTTTCTCCTCCCTTTAGATCCACTTTGAAGTCCGTTTGGCGACCTTGTCCTCGGAACAACCCACAAACTGAGCGGCCTTAATGTTTTCTGAGAACGTAACGAACATGAACAGAATAAAAGCAAAGCAGGGAGCTGAAGAAAACTGATGAAAGGGATGTTTTTTAAAAAGCTTTTAGACAGAGTACAGATGGAAGCAGGAGGCAGATGTACACACACACACACACACACACACACACAGCTTTAAACTCTGACAAACTATAATGTTGACTTGATCAGGCAGAGAGACAGTCAACAAACAGATGGATGATGAGCGCCTGCTCACAAACTGAATTATTAACATTATTATTTATGTATTTTGAACAAAAACTGCACGGAGGACGTGGACGGGTTTTTTTTAAGCTCTGAGAAAAGCCTGCAGTCTCCCTCTCAGGCTCCATGCCTCCACCACCCCCACCAAGAAGATAAGGTAGCCTGGCAGGCGAAACCCAGGGCACAAACTCCTGCAAATCATTGGCCGACTGTGTGATGTCTCTGTGGTGATAACTGAAGGTCACCCCCCGTTTTTGAGAGAGCTTCATAGATTTTTTTGCAACTATTTGATGTTTCTTTCAGTTTAACGCCCCGAATGTCTGCTGACGCCGTCAAATTCAACGCCGCCTTCCTTCATGTTTGTTGTTCTTTACGTCTTTAAAGTCTCATGACTGAGAACAAAGCAGCTGATTTTTAATTCTCAACGTTCCTCGCCCCACAAAAGTAGACCTCGGGTCAGTTTAATGTGTGTGATTTCACATGAAAAGCCAAACTCCTCATCATTCATCTGTAAATTCACATCAGAAGTTAAAGTTTGCTCAGTTGAGCTCTAAAGGTGAAGCCAAAGAGCCCGACAGAGAAAACTGGACGTGTTTTCCTTCAGTCATCAATCAACACTGATCACAAGTGTTTGGACAGAGCAGCGCTGAGCATTCAGGCAAATGTCTGCAGTTGTTTTCTCAGTATTTTCAGATGGTTTAATAGTTTATACAGCAGACTGAGCCTGGCTGCCATTGATTCAACACCCCGTCAGGTCTGTGCTGGGCTCCGGCCAGCAATTGCAACTATTTTATCTTTCACACTTCAGCTCGTGATTACTGGAAAATGAGCAGTTAAAGGCCAGATGTGGCGTTTGCGGCTCCAACAAATGTCAGTAAACCAGAGGCTCATTACTGTTCGTATGGCATTAGCAGGATTAACGTTTTTTCCTGTAAAAGTGTTGACATGGAACAGATTTAACAAGTGGCTGTTTATAATGCCAACACTGTAAAACGTTGCTGTAAAACACGGACGGCCACCGCAAAAACAGAAGGAGGCTCGTCCGCAGCAGCTCCATGTTTATTTCACCCGTTTTAAAAGCATGCAAAAATCAGTGAAAACAAATGAAGAGTTTAGTGTGTGCAGAAAGTACAAAGTAGTATCTTTAATATAAAGTGTGATGATATTTGACATATTTTGTCCTGTCAACAAAATCAGAGCCAAACTATCAATAACTGTATGAATAATTTAGAGACATCTAGTTTTTTAATCCTACTAACAGCAAGTATGTGTGTGAATCACACACACACACACACACACACACACACACACACACACACACACACACCGACCTGCTGCCACAAACACTCACCACAGCACCAAACAGGATAGTTTCATTTTAATAATTAAACTATATGTTTAGGATGGATTTTTAAAGATTTACATCTTCAGTAGGAACCAATGAGTTTGAAGCTGAGAGCCACAGACAGGAAGTGGGACAGTACTGAGAGACGGACTAGCATGTTGGTTTTGTTGGTCTTTTCATGATATTTGTCTGACAGGAACAAAAACTGAACCTTTAAAGACACAAAGCAACCTGCTGAACCTTCACACACCAGCACTCACATCTGACTGTACAGGAAGGAATCTGTCTCTCTGTCTGCCTGTCTGCCGGCCTGCCTGCCTGCCTGCCTGTCTGTCTGTCTGTCTGTCTGTCTGTCTGTCTGTCTATCTGCCTGTCTGTCTCCCTGCCTGCCTGCCTGCCTGTCTGTCTGTCTGTCCTTTGATTTTCTCAACGCCTGCTAACTTGTGTTTTAAAGTGAAACCTCTTCCTGTTCCAGCGGCCCGTGGGAGGTACAGGATTTTTGTTGTTGTTTCTCGTTGTTTATTATTTTTCCTGTTTACTGACACAGACGCTTCATTCATGTTTGTATTCATATTTTGCACCGTTACAAAGTTGAGATTCTTATTTCAAAACACAATCACAACAGCAGGCTCGATAAATGCCAACAGCAGACGAACAACCGTTTTTAAAATTGGTGCAACTTTGAATCAACTCACCGATGACGTCTCTCAGTGATCCACAGATCAATAACACTCCGACATCCACAAAGGTCCAGAAGCTCCACTGCAGCAAAGATAATTAGTCCAGAACGTGATGATAATCCACAGAGAGATGATCTCTGCTTTCAGATTAGCAGCACATTGATTGACGCCATCTTGGATCCAGTTCCTCTTTGGAGTCTCAGGGTACAAATGACACCTCACTTGACCAATCACGATCTGCCTTATGAAGCCTAGCAACCAGAGCAGCCAATAACAGTCTGAGTTGAACAGAGGCACCTCCTTCTCTTCTTCCAGGTTATTTACAGCTCAGGTACCTCAAATCAAGAACTTCAGTGATTAATGGTGATTTCACACGGTGTGAAGTGATGAATATACATATATATATATATATATATATATATATATAGCCAAAATATATGTTCAGCTACTTTAAATATGACTAAAGATGGCCAACATTTAGATTTCATTAATATAAATATAGATATGCATGTAGATAAAAATAATAAATGACCTGTTTTTGGAGAACATATGGATTTATGAGAAAACATGTTTAACTGCATATTCTGACATTTTAATCCAGAAAAGATTTGTGTGCAGTGTGTGTTTGACCTACATTCAGTCAATCTAATGTCATTTAACAAAGAAGCATAAATAACAATGATTTTTATTATTGATCATTTAGGTGTGGCTCATGTCTGTGTGTTGTCGCTGTGCGTTAATGAAAAGTGATAAAAGTTTGAAAAGGGGAAAGAACTGCAGGTGCTTTCCTACAACTAAAACTGCTGGACTCTCAAAATCCTCCTAAAAATCACCACAAAGTGAACTGTTGGCTGTGGTTCTGTCTAATATTAAAATGTATCTGTATTTGTGTTTTAAAGTCACAAAACTTAAAATTGACCCATCAGTGAATAATTTAAATTTCTCTCGAAATGCTTAAACTTTATTTATAAAGATGTGTACAGCTCAGTGGAGCCGCCTGAATATTTACACACATTTTCAGTCGTTAATTATAATCAACGGACTATTTCTCTGCTTAAAAATAAATCACGTGCACTTAAATTTATTAAATGAGTTTCTAAAAATACTTGTAAAAATGTTATAAAAGAAGTTAAATTAAAGGTGCAAATTAATTAATTGTGGGCTGTGTGCTAGTAATCAGGTGAGACGTTCCAAACTGTTTACAGCAGCTCCAAAACCTCCAAAAATATCAAAATTTGTTGTCTTAAACGCTGTTTCTGCTTGAAAGGATTATTTCTTTGTGTTTTGAAATAACTGAATTCGGACCAAAGACGATGAGGATGAAAGACGAGACCGCTGAGGGTTTTTCTTTGTGGCGTCCCCTGCAGGTCGTAGCCATCGACGTGGACATGGCGTTCTTTGAGCCGAAGATGAGGGACATCCTGGACCAGAACTGCAGCAGCGACGACGACTGTAACTTCTTCGACTGTTCGTCCAGGTGCAACCTGAACAAACGCAGGTGCAGCCCCCGCCGCCGCAACACCAACCTGCAGGTAGGCCTGAGATGTGGTTTTGTGGTTTGCATGGCGTGTTCCTCTGCTGGCTGTCCAGCTGATACTCCCCCGTGTCCCCTCACCCTCCACCTGACACCCCCCGTCACCCCGAGGCCTCCGACAGTCACTGCTCTCTGCTGCAGATTTGCTGTGAACATTTTTCTCGCAGACTTTGTTGGTGATGTTTGCTGTGCTGAATTACTTTTAGCACACGGAGTATAAATGAAAATATCTGACAAAATTAGATTTATTGAACGCAGCTTGAACAACGAGGTTTGATCGTCCACTTCTTGTGTTTGTATTTGAAGAGAAGCTTCCGGTTATTCGCTGCAGGACAGTTTTAACGACCTTCATGCTTCTCCAGGAAAGACACGTGGTGGATGAATCCAGTTAAATTAGAATATTTTATCTTTTTAATTCTTGATTTTTTTTACATAAATTAATTTAAAGCAGAATTACTGCAACAGAATTGTATTTCTGGGATTGGTTCAGATCTTTATGATCAAATTCAGAGAAAATATCTTCTTACTGAAATATTTTGGCCTGTAGGCTAAAATCCAAATAACTCTATTATTTTAACAATTACATAACATAAGATTGTTTGGTTTATTATTACTTATTATTGTTTGCTATTTCCAGAAGGTAAAAAATTGACTTGTACAAATTAAATCATCAGTTTAATTTGTAAAATGTGACAAATCGTCAACATCGAAAACCAACTTTAATCTTTTAACTGACGAATTTTAATCATGCAAATTTGGTCCAGTTGACATAAATAAATGATCACATTAGATTTTGAAGAAAATGTAAAATGATTAAAAAACACGAATAACTCAGTGTTGATCAGTTCAGGTGTGAATGTGTTCTTTAAATTCCTCCTCTGTGTTTCCAGCTGCTCTCAGATTCACTGCAGGTCGTATTAAGTGCGTCGGATCTTTGCTGTGAAACTGAGGCCTCGACACATTCGTGCTGCCGTCCGTCGACTCGGCACTGAATGAGCTGGTTGATAAATTATAGGGTTGCCTGCTTCTCAAGAATTCCGGGTAATCCTTCTTTCCCAACTTTTAATTACACGTGTGCAGTGAAGACGTGTGTGGAATGATAATTACTGCTCTGAGGACGGGAGGCTTGACCCGGCGGACATCAGTCTTTTCAGTTACCGTAAAGGTTTTGAGACAAAGAATCTAAAGAAATCAGTAAAGATGTGAAACAGGATGCTAATTTCAGAATTCATGTCAGTATTGACCGACCAATAAAACTTTGTGGAAATTATTATTCAAAGCACAAATAGCTGGTTTAAAAAATAAAATCCTCATTTTAATTATGAAAGACTCTTTTTAAATAAATGAAAATAATAATAATCCAGACTCATGAATTAAGTGTTAGCACAGCTGCAGACGAACACCAAAATCTGTAAACTGTGAGAAAAACAAATCCCACTGCACAACATTTCCATCCACTGAGTCTACGAGTCTGATTAAAAGGAAGAACTTGATGTGATTTGGTTTCACATTTTTGTTTGTGTCACATATATTGTCCCTTTTAAAATGACTCTAATAGATGTTCTGATTATTCTTTATAATATATAAACTAAACTATATAAACTATATATATATATGTTATTATATTATGTTACTTTAAGTCTTATTATTATAAATATTAATTAGTATTTTGTGTTTTGTGTGTTTGAAAATACAAACAACATTGAAAACTTATTAATTAGCTTTATTTTTACTTTACAAGTTCAGACTAAAATTATTATTATTATTATTATTATTATTAGAATAAATTAATATCAGAAACATTAGCAACATGACATATGCAATTTTATTTTTATACTTTTTGTATATAATGTCCTTTATATGTAGTTGATTTTATGTTTTATCCATTTCTTTTTCTACTTCTCCTTCTTTATTATTTATTCTTGCTGTTTTTGCTCTCTGTAATGTAATTACGCCGGTGTGGGATCAATAAAGTTATATATTTTCTTATCTTATCTAAAAATTATATTTTACACTTTTACATTATGATAAGTTGTTTTCCTTTTCTCAAAGCAGCAGTTCTCAGTATTGGTTCACTCATTAGTATTAGTAGAAGAGGAATTAAAACTATATTGTAATTTAATTATATTGAATATTGATTAACTACATTTTGATCAGTGCAGTTCTAAAAGCAACATGATGTCACATCAGACAGTAAATCTCTTTACAGACACAAAAAACATTATAATTATTATTGTGACTTCCAGATCATTCAAAATTATTTCACAGAACACGATTAACAATATTAATACTGCTCAATATTGTGACGCCTACTGAGTTTAAATAATAAAAATAATAATTAGGAGAAGAAGTAGAGCGAACATTTGGCCTCTTCAGATGAGACTCTGAGACAAACACCAACAGTAACTTGAGGCCTTTTTGAAGCATCGTTCCATCGGACTAGGACGAAACGTCTGAGACACAAGAGCCAAGTCGGACATCACCGTCATCACCATGACAACGGGCGGACAGACTCTCATCACCCCGCCGGCTCCCGTATCACGTGTCATATGAAACGAGATGCCTGCATTCATCAGAGGAGAATGTGTGAATATGAGACGGAGGGAAACTGTTTATCTTCAGGTGACGACGGGATGTGATGCACAAACACGACAGATGCAGCATTTCCATAAAGTCAAGACAGGCTGCTGGAAAACGAAATAAAAGAAGAAATTAAGCAAATAAATATGAGAAAACTGGGAGGGGAAAGGAGAGAAGAGAGGAATGTGGAAAAAGAAATATAAAGTACGGATGAAGGGAAGTTAAAGAGAGAAGAAAAAACACCACGGGATTAGTTTAAAAAATGAAAAATGAAGAGGAGTTAAAATACTTAAAGAGAAATACAGATGAAGAGGAAATAAGAAGCGAGGAGATGAAGAAAAAAACAAATAGAATCAAAGATGAAAAGAACAAAAGAACAAAAGAAAGAGGAATCCAAAAAGGAGCTGAGAGAAAAGATTGATGACGACTGGAGAGAAGAAGAGGCGAGTGGAAAAGGAGAAGATGGAAAGAAGGTTAGATTATGAACAAAGGAAGTGGAGAACAAAGAAGAAGAGAAGAAAAGAGAAGAAAGACGTGAAGATGAGTGAAGAGCCGACTGAACGCCGGCGCAGGACAGAAGGTGCCGATGACACGGCGATGACACGCTGCTGTCCTATTGGTCCATCTGAGGCTCCACAGGTGTCTCCTGAGCATGACCTGTGCTGACCCTCCGCCTGTCAATCATCTCCTCAGAGAAAGGAGGCATTGTCTTTATACCTGTGTGTGTGTATGCATGCGTGTGTGTGTGTGTGTGATGTACTGATTGATGTGTCTGAAAATGAAAAGCGAGGCGTCATCTGCATAACGACGTAGAAAACAAAGCATCCTGTTCAGAATCACTCTTCCTTTGCCTTTTCCTTTTTCCTCCTTTCCCCTTTTTCCACTCATCTCCTTCTCTATCCTCACCTCCTCTTTCCTTCCCTCCTCACCCCTCCTGTCTCTTTCTCCCTTTCCTCTCTTTCACTTAACTTTTTCATCTCCTCCTTTCCTCTCATCTTCTTCTTCCTCGCTTTTCTCTTTTCCTGTCATCTCTAATCTCCTCTCTTCTTTCCTGTTCATTCCACTCTTCACTTCATCAGACTCCTCTTCTTTCTTTTCATCCCTTTTCTTTTTCACTTCTTTTAATCTTTTTCTATATGATTCATTTTCTTTCTTTCTCAGCTTCTCCTCTTCCTCGTTTGCCCTAATTTTCCTCTCTTCTTCCTATCTTTTCTCCCTCCTTCCTCTCCTCTTTTTCGCCGTCTTCACTCCTCTCTTCTTGTTTTTCTTCCTCTCTTCAGGTGATTTGTGAGAAGATCTTCCGGCCGTGGTTTTCTCCCACGCTGCTCGGGGCCAAAGCAGGACTCCCACTGCAGGTTTACACTTTTATTTACTGAGTTTTTATTGACATTTAGCTTCATGTATTTATTTATCTGAATTTATCTCTCTTCAACCTGGAAAAAAAAAAGTGGGTTGAACATGTTAGTCGACCCTGAATAAAGTTTTTTTTTTTCACCTGTGTTTTTGAACAGGTGGAGCTGCAGCGAGCCGTGCAGGAGTGCTCCGAAACAGAAGGAGGCGTGGATGAGCGAGAGGAGGATGGAGGTGGAGGAGGAGAGACGGGTCGGGGCCGGGGGGTCCATCAGCGTCTCCTCAACATCCTCACCCGCCTCCTCCAGGAGGGCGGGGCTTCAGGGGAAGGAGGAGGGGCCTGGGAGGGGAAAGGCCGCATCCACACGGCGCTGAACTTCTGAGGAGGTGAAGACCACCAGAGACCTCCTGCAGAGGAGGGAGGTCTTTGAGGAGATGAAGACCACCAGAGGCTCAGTTTTCAGGCCCAAAAGACCAGAAGACCTAATACAGACCATCTCTGACACATATCCAGGATTATATCTGGTCAAACAGGAACTATAAATATATATGACATGGCCAAAAGTATGTGGACGCCCCTCTCTATGTGTACTTTTGGTCTGTTGAAGTTCCAGTGAAGGAGATTCTTAATGCTGCAGCACACAGTGACATCAGTCTTTCATCATCACAATGTGAACAAAGCAGCTCCATAAACGGTTTCCCAGTCTGGTGTAGTCCATCTGGACTGGTCTCACAGAGTCCTGACCTCAGCCCCATCCAGCAGCTGTGGGATGAACTGGATCACAGTCCTCAGTGGTGCTCTGGTCTCGGACTTTGGTGTTTTTCTTTGGGACTTCTTCACGGTTATGACTCAGTCGATTTTGTTTGGGACTGTTTGGATTTCTGTTATTTCAAGTATTTGATAAACGTGTTGAATGTGTTGTGACTGGAAAGAATCACTTGTTTCATCACAGTGATCCTGGAAACATCCGGACCAGGACTGGAGTGAGAGAGCTCATTGAAGCCTGACGTCTTGTGGTCAGAGGGGTCCATTATAGGTCCAGTGTTCGTGGATCCTCTCTGACTTTATTCTTATTTCTGAGTCCAGTTAGTCTCAGTGAGATTTACACACCTCAGATGCAGATGAGATGTCGTGATGTAGTAAATGTATTAATGGATAATTATATCAGTAAATGAATGACTTTGAAGATCGGGTGTCGTTTGACTCTTCCTGCCTTTAAATCCACAGAAATCTTCTTCTCTTATCGTTGGTTGAAGTGCTGCTGCAGTGACACTCAGTTCTCCTGCAGGGACAGAATATGAGCTCAGTCTGTTTATGTGAGTTAATGCTGCTGAATGTCAGAATACATTCAGGGCTCAGACCTGCACAGTCTGACAGCAAATATCAGCGATGTGGATCCTCACGCTGGCCGGCTGATGGTGGCTGTCTGGAGCCTCTAATGATCGAAAGGTAGACATGTTTGTGATGCACACAAGCTGAGACAGAGATTTAAAAAACAACCTAAAATGACAGAAGTTTAAAACAAACCCAAACAGCCGAGTCATCCAGAACAGAAAGAGCTTTAAACATGGCGGCTCCATCCTGAGCAGACGCGTGTTCGTTACGACGTCTTAAATGTGGATGAAAGTCGACTGTAACGGTGCGACTGAAGGAAACTGGTTCACTGGTCTGTTGGTTTTTCCGATCACATGTGCTGTGATATCGCTGAGTCAGCTGAACTGTGATGTCCAGTCTGTGGACGGTCTCTCCAGGACCAGGCTTGTGTAAACAGACTAAATCCAGATCGTGTTTGATGTCATGTGCAATTCAGCTGGATAATAAAAGCGGTCCTCACAGACCTTCAGCTGCCGCGTGTTTGTCATCAAACCCCACAGACTGCTGGACGGATGGCGGGAAAAGTTAAAGGAGGCGCGACAGTTTCGCCGCTCCGCTCTCACATTGTGACGAGCGACCTTCAGCCTCCATGCTTCAACACACGTTACTGCTGTGAACACACACCTCACACACACCAGCAAAGCAGGCTCGCAGCACCGAACGGTAGCGTAGCATCGGTTTATGCTGCCAGCCTGCAGCCAACAGGAAGGAAACAGCTCCGGTTCTTTCGATGCTGCCATCTTTGTTGTGGTTCAAACACCAATGCAATTACCAGCTGACACCACCGGGGGTTTCTTCTTGTTCTCCAGTTCCTCCTGTGTAAACAGAGTCTTGTCTCGCTGTCTCAGCAGGATCAGGTCTCAGGTCTTCTCCAGCTGCTTCTGAGCTCAGCAGCTGCTCGTCCACATTTAAAAACGCTGCCAGTGACGAGTTTAGATGAATCAAACGCTCCTCATCTCGTCTTCAGCTGAATGAGGAGGTAATGAGCTATTTCACTACAACACCTGGCCAGGAGTGAAGACAAGTCTGTATTTCTTTCATGTGTTTTTGAAAGTATCAGGAAACCAGCTGAACCCAAACTGTCAAATCCAAATTTAGAAGAGAAGAAGGAAACGACCCTGCAGGATCTCAGTTCTGTGGTTTTTCTCCCGCAGCAGCGATATTCATCATTCTTCCTCCTCCAGACGTCGGCCTCTGGCCAGATCAAGTTTCAGCATTTCTGCAGAAATCAAGAAGAAACCTGAGATGAAGCAGAGAAGCAGCAGCAGGAGGCTGAAGGTAGACAAAACATGTCAGAGACGACCGGCGTCCAGCTGGACTGAGGGTTCAAAACATCAACCAAAAGCTTCTCTTTACAAAACAATGAGACGTGTGGATGAAAGATGAGTGACAGTCTGAGGAGTGACGTCTGAAGGGTCTGATGTGAGACTCTGCAGGCGGATGTGAGCCGTGAAAGGTGAGAGGAGGAAACACAAAACATGTTCATCCACGTTAAACTGATCAACTATCAGCGGCACTGTCTGCACAATTTTTATTATGAAATGTTTGATCAACCCTGATTCCAAAGATGTTGAGACTCATAAATACAACAGGATGTGATCACCTGCTGATCCTCTCTGACAGAAACTCACCTGAAAACAGCACAAAGTCAATATATTTACTGTCTGAGCTCATCAGCTTCATTGATTTCTGTAAATATCTGCTGATTCTGAATCTGATGCAGCAACACGTTTCAAACACGTCGAGACAGGAGCAGCTAAAGACTGGGAAAGATGTGGAACGCTCCAAAAACACCTGTTTGGATCATTCCACAGGTAAACAGGTTGATTGGTAACAGGTGATAGCATCATGATTGAAAGGCTCAGTGGTTCACAGCGAGGATGGAGCGACATGATTGGATAAAGAGATTAATACCTGGACTCAGGTACACTTCAGGAAACACAGATTGATTATTAATGATTGATTATTATCTAATCTTCACAAAAACGTGTCCTCTTCTTCTGTGGTGGTTCAATGGCACCGACTGATCAGCTCCACCAGCTGTTTATCTCCACTTGCTGGATGCAAGTTCTTTACTGGAGATACTGGAAAATGCAGGGAAACAAACTCACAGCTTCAGCTACGCTAACGTCTGTCGTCAACCTGCTGACTGAAAGACGTCTGACGGGGGGGGGGGACGCCCGGAGCCAGATTACAGCCACACACGATGACTGTTGTGAGCCAGTTAGAAACCTTTAACAGGAAAGTCTTCATCAGAGTGAAGCTCTGTGCAGACAGCAGAGGAAGTGCTGATGTCATCATGCAAATTGTGTGTATGAATGCACACGTCTGCATATTCTCTGTGCGTGTGTGTGTGTATGTTCAGAGTGATGACATTTTGTTTGTCAAATCAGAGTTTTTTGTGTGCTCCGTCTGCTGAGGCCTCGTGTTACTGGTGCAGAAATGTGCACGAGGTCCTGATGTGTCCCTGATGTGCATTAATTCCACTCCGACTGTTTCCTGGACATTTCATAAAGAATCTGAGACACGACGACAGACTGACTGGTGTCACCACATCAGTTTTATGGAAACGATTCACATGGAAGTGTTCCACGGCTCTGCTGGCACGCCGTCCGACCCAGCCTGGCGTCTCGCCACTGTTTTTATTTCCATAACGACACACGCTGCAAAAAAAAGCTCTCTCAGCGCAGAGAAGAACGTCTGCCGCCAACAGAAGACACTGCAGAGACACCACGACTCTGCACAGCTCTCAGCAATCATTTTATCCTCCGCCTGCACGAGGGTGAAGCTGCTCGCACCGCCTCATCTATAGCCTCAGTTCAGACTAAGTAACCTGTTCAGACTGAGTGCGTGCATGCGTTGGATTGGTCAATGCAGTGTGTTGCATTGCATGGTGTAAAGACTCGTCGTGTCCCTACAGCAGGAAGTACGTCATTACTGGACGATTCATGAGCGGGGAGAAGAGCAGACGAGGTGCTGGATGGAAGCATGGAGTCTGCACACCGGTCATGTGATCACAAAAAGCAAAAGACCCCCCCGTACAGGTACATGTGCTGTTTCCTGTCTGAAGAAGGGGCTGCACCTGAAACCTGGAGCATCATCCAATGTCTGCACTCTATTTGTATGATCCACGTCCAGCATCAGTGCAGGAAGTAGAGTTCCCAGTCTCAGTCTAATGGCCGCGGTGGATCATGAAGTTCAGGTCCCGTCACAGACCTGCCATGAACAGTTAGCCACAGTTTCCATGTGCAGAAACTGGAGGAAGAAAGACTCATTAAAGAGTTTTAACTGAAGGTAATCTGGGGCTTTTCTTGAGTGGCGGTGTGGTTTCTACCAGGAACGCCACAGACGATCAGCTGTTCGACCAGCATGGCCTCTGATCAGGTGTGTGTGATTCCACCTCTTCCAACAAGCACGATGAGCAGAGAGCAAACACTGAACACTCAGTGCGTCTCGCCGTCAGATCTCTTTCCAGTCCGAACTCGCACGCCGTCCTGCAGGAGGAGACACGTTCAGCCGCCGTCGATGGAATTCTTCGTGTTTGCCAACAGGAAGTCGTCAGATTACAGATGAATTCATTCTTCAGGATGAGATCATTAAAGATTTATGATGTTTGTTCATTATTCGCTTCTTTCAGCCAGAAAACCTGATTAATGAGAGACGTGTTTGATGCTTGGAGGGCTCACTCTGCGGAGGTAAAATATCTGGAGGTATAAAAACCTCCAGCTGCAGGATTTGTCCTGATGAGACGAGCTGCGAGGCTGCCAGTTTGATGTGACGCCTCCGGGTTCATTCGCTCTCTGCACGTCTGTGTGACATAAACAACCTGAGTCCTGCTGACGAATCAGATTCATTCTGAGTGTGATCAGAGATCTGAGTCGCTGCAACCGTGGAAATAAAAGAGAGCTGAAGTAGAAATCAGGAAATCTCATTCCTGATATTTCATGTTTCCAGCAGCCAGTGAAGCTGATTTTTATCGACCCTGAGAGGAGAAGTCTGCTGGGAGCCACACCTCCTCGCAATAAACACTCAATCACATCAGGAGTTGCACAAGAGACGAAAACATCAAAACCTGCATCTCTTAAAATCCTCAGTGTAAAGCTTCAGTTCAGTCAAAAGCAGCAACACACACTTCGTCTCTCATGCACATACGTGACTGTGATGTAGTTTGTGGTGCTCAGGACATCAGAACAGGAAGTAATGCAACAGAACGCTGCACAGAACACAGAGTTTTCAGCTGGATCACAGTCTGACTCTGGAAACAAGCGATGAGCTCGAGCTCTGCTGCTCTGCTCCACTTCAATTAAAGAACATGGGATAAAAGGCGATAAAACGGCACGTCGGTCCTGTTCTTCAGAAACTAATTTCACACTGTGTTAAGTCTGAACCGGGAGCCATAAAGTGTCCGAGCCGTGATGAAGAGGAGCGAGGGCGGGGGTCGGAGCTGCCGTTCCCTCTGCAGGATCTGAACTCCAGAAACACTCGCAGTGTTCACACGAGACGTCTTCTGCACACTCCGCCTGGTTTTCCAGGTTGATCTTGGTTTCCTTCTCCGTTATTAAAAAGAAACAGAACCTGGAGAAACAGGACAAAGACACAGAAGTCCTGGACAAACCAGAAGCTCCTGATCTTCAGCTGGTCTCCATCATCTGTCTTTCTTATCATAATGCCTTCCTGTCACGTCTCTGCTGCATGAAGGTGTGAGCTTTGACAGACCTGTAGTCTCCTGGAGGACAGCAGGATTCACATGGACCCAGAATCACATCAGACTGGACACTGCTGCAGAGCTGCTGAGGATGAGAGGACGCTTAAAGTTAAGTTAAAGTTTAGAAAAGTCTGATTGTCTTAAGTTAAAGGCTAGAAAGGTTAAAAGTTAAAGTTTAGATTTTAGGCGACGTCCTTTAACATCTCAGCGTGTCTGAGCAGGCGGCCGACATCATGTCAGAAGAGCTCTGGTTTCCTCGTCCCCTGAAACACAAAACCAGAGCCCTCAGATTCCTTCACACACACACACACACACACACACACACACACACACACACACACACACACACACACAGGTGACATGTGATGAGGTGTTCCTAACATGTGATCAGTTTCCTGCCATCTGGCTGCAGTTGTTGCTGCTTCTCTGATCACAGAGCAGCCGACTTCAAAGGCCCACTGTGTGTGTGTGTGTGTGTGTGTGTGTGTGTGTGTGCGTGTGTGTGCAAAAGTAAATATACTGTATATCTGTACATACATAAATCTGTGTATGATGTAATGTAAAACAAACTGTAAATAGATGTCAATATATATAGAAACATATAGATGTTATGCTGCTGTACATTTATTATAATCATGCTATAAAGTATTTTTGTATACATGTAGTATTTATACTGTAAATATTTTCAAGAATTAGATGAAAAAGATGAATGAAAATACACTAAATATACTAAGAATATTTATCCACTATACTGTAAATACATTTAAAATACACAGTAAAACTTGTTTAAATATAGTTTAATGTAACAGCACTGAAACACTAACAGCTGATGTTTCAAAATAAAATATTAACGTTTTACTTTCACTCCGTGTTTTCTGCAGTGTCAACAGTGACGGTCATATTTCTGTAGATCTGGATTTGTCTCTGAGCTCAGTATGAAGGACTGAGGGGCTCAGAAGAGGCCCCCCAGGCGAAAAAGCAGCATCTTCGTCTCATCGGTGATCGTCATCATCTTGTCGGATCTGGTGAGAAGAGGTAAACAGGACTCTGGCTTCGACCTGCTGGTTTGGATCTTTCTGGAAGTCATCAGAGGACAAAGTGGTTTAACGGAAGCTGCAGTTATTATCGGGCGCTCCACGCGACCCCCCCCCCCGGGCCTCTGCGCCGATCACATGATCAGTTTCACATGTTCAGACCTGAGCTGATCCCACGCCGGTCACGTCTGCTTTTTGGTGCTTTGACTGGAATAAATAAGATCTGTTGGGAGCAGATTTTAGGTCCTGGTTCAGACCTCAAACCAGGTCCCAGCCTGCTGTCTGTAAACAGGCGTCCTGCCAAAGCACCTTTAAGAGCTGCAGTGCTGCTGTTAGCACGAAGCTAACAGACGGAGTCTCAAGTCTTCAGATCCAAGAAGCCAAGTGAGAACAGCTTCTCCTGCATGAATCTGAATGTGTGTGTGTGTGTGTGTGTGTGTGAGTGTATGTGTGTATGTGTGTGTGTGTCCACAGCATGGCTTCATTTTAACAGTGTATAAATCAATAAGTGTGATCTGTGCAGTATTCGTGGTAACGTTTAGATTCAGCTGCAGCGAGCTGATGTGACGTCAGTGTGCTGCTCTGCTGGTGGAAATGAAGCAGGTGAGACACGACAGGTGGGTTTCTTCCTCAGCAGCTCTTCACCTGCTCTGTTTCAGGTGTGAAGTGATGAAGAGGTTCTGCTGTCAGGGAAGTGAAGTGAAGCTGCAGAAATCAATTCAGACTCAACAACAACAGAAACCTTCCTGCAACGAATGTTTACGTCTCCAACGACAAACATTTCATCTGCAGCGCGGATGGACACGTGTACACACACATGCACACACAGAAACTATCACACACACACACACACTCAGAGTCACACTCATGCACACACTTGCACATACAAAGTGACATAATCACACACTCACTCTCTCACACAAACACACTCACACACACACACTCAGAGTCACACACTCACACACACACACTCAGAGTCACACACTCACTCACACACACACACACACACACACACACACACACTCACAGGCTGTGAGCTGTTTGCAGTTTACAGCTGTGATGAAGGATTTCGTCATCAGTCAGCAGGAGACAGAAACATCAGCAGCAGCTCACACACACTCACTCACACACACTCACTCACACACACTCAGAGTCACACACACTCAGTCACACACACACACTCACTCACACACACTCACACACACTCAGGGTCACACACACACACTCACACACACTCAGAGTCACACACACTCAGAGTCACACACACACACTCACTCACACACCCTCACAGTCACACACACTCAGAGTCACACACACACACTCACACACACACTCAGAGTCACACACACTCACTCACACACACACTCAGAGTCACACACACTCATTTGATGCTTTTATAAGTTTTCTAATCAAACTCTTTAAACTCACCTGACGAGCGTCCCTGGCCCCTGGAGGTTCCCGCCGTCCTTTAGGAACCGGAGACAGAGCGAAGCGGGATGACTCCTGACCCCGGCAGGTCAGAGGTCAAACTAAGCGCCTCGGGCTCCACATGCTTCAGCTCACCTGACAGAGTCTCCTTTCACCACGCTGGACCCAGAGGACAAACGGGAGGTCGAAACTCAGGTTCTGAAACATAAACCTTCATGACTGAAACGATGTGAAGTGGATCTGCGTTCCCGTCCTACCACAGCAGAGTCTTCGTGCTTTCTCGTCTCGCAGGTCTGAAGGGACAGTGTCTGAACCTGGACCACTGAGTTCACCTGCCGGACATCAACAGTCGTTTGTCTGCAGACAGATGTGCCGGCTGCACTGCTCTTCAGCTAACTGTTGGTGTTCTGGACGAGATATTTCTACTTGTTTTAAAAGGCTTAAAGTTGAATTTTCCTGTTGTGTTTGCAGATCCTCCATCTCACTGCTCTGTTCTTGTGTCTGGGGGGGCTGAGTTGTTGCTGTGTTGTCCCACTGCAGGTTTTCTTATCATAATGAAACTGAAACACCTGGGAGCTTCTTCTCCCTCACAGGACGTGTGATTTAGCTCAGAGGTGGAAACAACGTCTGAACTCTGCGAGTTCAAGCTAACACAGCTCAGAAGAAGCGACTGAAGTTTCAGAAGCAGCTTCAAGTCTCAGTCGATCAACCACTTTGTTTGTTGTTGGCTGGGTTGTGAGGTTTCTACGAGTTAAGACTCACATGTGGTCCCGCCTACAGCTGACGGCCATTATTCTGACCCGGAGTTATTTTCATTTGGAGTGTTGTTTATTTGCCTGCAGGGCTCCAGTTGTTGTTCTTGTTATTTTGCCCTGAGCTGTGTTTACAGGCAGCGTCCTGTCAGGCTGCTCAGCCTCCATCAGGCTGCACCAATCAGATGAAAAGAACTGTGTCAGGATGCCGAAATGGAGATACAAGGTTTTCACCTGACTGCTTTAATTTTTGTAATATAAAATCTTTTTTTTTTTTTCTTCGTGTCTCATCAGGACTAACAGCGCTGCACATTACAGCAGTGAAGTCTTCAATACGGGAGCGAGGCCCAGGCTGACGCCCGGCAGTAAAACGCTGCTTCCTGTTTGGTGTGAAGGGTTAAACCTGAGAGGAGCGGACCCTCTGATCCAGCTTTATCACAGCGGATCGCCTCCGGTGGCGACTTTCATCTGCTGCTCTTCTTAATTAATCACACTTCCAGCAGCAGAGTTCAGCTTCCTGCAGGCGTTTTAATTAATCTGCTTCTGTGGGAAACATTCATTACGTCTTCCTGACACGAGAGAAAAGTGGAGGACATTCGTCAGACTGCAGGACGTCAGGCAGCCTCCGCATTTTACAACTTATTCATTCTCTCCGTTTCTAATATTCAGCAGCAGGAGGTGCTTCAGAAAAGATCTGTTTCACGGCTAAAACGGGGCTTCGCTGTCGTTCAGGTGTAAACTACCCGCAGGTCTGGGACGATCAGAAAGCCAGCTGGACCGCTTCCTGTGTCCACACTGAGCTCTGAAACTGGACGGACATCATGAGCTGCAGAACCGTCTCATGTGGACAAAACTAACAAACAAATGAATATTTTACTTTGCAGCATACGTTCTGGTCTGATGATGGCGCCCGCTGGCTTAGCATTAATCAGCATCAACTCTACAGGCTCCAAAAGCGAAGACGAAACATGATTTCAGCTGGACTTTGAGAGACGTGACAGTTTCTGTGTGCGTGCGTGTGTGTGAGCCACATGCTGCGGTATCTGATGCTCTCATTGGCCGGCAGCCGTCTTCACATTCCAGACTGATGGCGGCAGGAAGCAGAGACATCTCCCATCAGATTAAACCACCTGCAGACACGCACTCACACCGGACAAACTCAGCTCCTGATTGGTCCTGAGGCTTCGTGACCTTCGGCCCGTCGAGCAGTGACGCTGAACAAACCGTCAAAATACAGAAACAGAAACCTCTCTGTGACGATTTAGCCTCGACTCACTTTACGGTCGAGTTGAAACATCGATCGCTCGCATTCTACAAGTCTTTCTTTACAAGCCTTAAAGGGAAAGTTCTCTTGTGGAGAGCTAGTTGAATATGAAGTTACTGCCAACAGCCGGTTAGCTTAGCTTAGCATTAAGACTGGAGGTCGGAGGAAACGGCTAGCCTTGCTCTGTCTTAAAGTAGCACAATCTGCCTCCCAACAGCTCACTGATTGGCTCATCATGCCTCACTGGTTTAATCAGAACAAAAAACAAAGAGTATAAACAATCATTCACATGTCCCCACTGGTTGCCTGGCAACCGGTAAAGTTTTTTGTTCACATTAAAGAAATGAGATGTAAAATGTAAATCAGTGAGCTTTAGAGATTCTGGTATGTGAATTCTGTTACCTTTGGACAAAGCCAGGCTAGCTGCTCCCAGTCTTTATGCTAAGCTAAGCTAACCGGCTGGTTTACAGATGTAAGCGTGGGATCAATCTTCTCATCAAATCTCTGCTTGAATAAATGTCAAACTTTTACTTCAAAGTTCTGACTTCACAACATGAAAGAAATGTTAAGAGAGGAAGACTCTGCTCGCCTTCTCTGTCTGTGACGATGAAGTCAGCCTCATGAAGAACAGCAGTGTTTGTGTTCTCGTTAGCGCTCGTTTCACAAACAGCAGGACTGTGACACAGTTCAGATCCAGACTCACTGACAAGACGGCGAGCCGTGGAGACGGAGGCGTGCAGGACGGTGTGGAGCAGGCCGACGCTGCAGACTGACGACTGATGTGGAGGGTTTATATTCTGCAGGAGCTCGATGATTGGACGGGCTGCAGGTGTGCAGGCTGATTGGCCACAGGAGGGAAAGGGAGGAGTAAACAGCGGGAACTGGAGTGAAGCAACACTGAAGTCAGAAGTTTGGATAAAAAGGTGACGTGAGAAGATTTCTTTCATCCTCACAGGTGTGAAACTTCAGACTCACATCATCAGCTTCTTCCTGCAGCACATCATCCTCCTGGAATCAGGTTGTTCCACATGGAGCCGGCGCAGAGAGCCGGAGGCTGCAGGCCGAGCAGGCCGAGCAGCTCGCTGTCTTCAGCCTCGCCTGCAGAGAAGTGCAGCGATTATTTCATCACTTATCAGCGAGAACGAAATGGATTATTTCTGCTCAAAGCCTCGTCTGCTGATAAACGATGACAAATGACGGATGCTCCTGTAAGGCGGGCCAAAAGAGTTCGTGGGAACTATTCCAATTATTTCTTCAGCCAGACATGATGGATCACTGGGCCGGGAACGAATGAATCAGCTAAGAGATAAAATGTGAGCGAGGCTGCTGGAGGCTGATGAGAACTCCTCTTTGTTCTAGTTTCCATGTGAAATCTGGGATTTTTCTTAAAGCTCGAAGTCGTCCTGGACGGACGATTCAGACGACGTCAACGCAGCAGAGGCAGAAACGATCCGTCCCTCGCTCCACAAACAGTAGATCCTACATTTCCCACAATGCAACTGCTCATGAATCTTTCTTCTGAAAGAAACAGAAGCTTTGGTTTCTCTTTGCAGGCTGGATTTAGATTGTGACTAATGAGGGTTTGATGATCTGTCTGTTAGTGCACGGATAAATGCACACAGCAGAAATCCTCAGGTGAACATAAGATCACTTTACCGTAATGTTGACACTTAAAAATCCGTGTTGACGGGTTTAGAAAAGCTCAGACGACCGAAAGGTTCAATGCAAAGAAACATTTGATTTATTTAGTAAATACATTTTTTTAAAAATTGTAAAATGCTAATGTTAGCATGCTAATGGTATAATGTTTACCACATTTACTATCTTTGTAAGGGTGCTAGCATGCTAACATTGCTAAGTAGCACTGAAAGTGGAGACCGTTAACATGCTAACATTGTGTATGTGGATGGAGACTGAGTATTGCATCCTGAAGGTGCTCTACGCAGCGACGAGGCAGCCAGTTGCACCTCGGTGACTATGAATGAGCTCCTTCAGGATCCAGATCCAGTTCAGTTCTGGCTCCATGGCCAACAAACCTTTACTTCACAACCCTTGACCTCCTTCTGACCCCGCACATGTCCGTCAGTGTGGACGTTTTAAAGTGTGGACACACATTCTGTGACCTGGACAATGACTTCACCTTCAGCTCATCTGCAGAGCAGCAGTTTATTTAGTCGGTATTTTGCTTTTGCTGAGTAGAATTAATATTATTTCCGCTGTGTTGTTGCTGCAGAGGACTGAGCTGCAGCTCAGCGAGCAGCAAACGCAGCAAACAGAGACCAGAGTGAGGACGAGGTTAATGAATGTCACAGAGCAGACACTGAATATGCAATGAAAGAAGAATCTCTGCAGTTCAATACGGAGAGAAACAGAGTGCACACCTCACCACACAAACTGCCTGCAGGATGTGAAACCCCCCCTCTACCTGCGACAGGTGGACCGACAGGTGTGATCCAAGAGGTCTGTCAAAGTAACGGCGTCACTTCAGTCTGCCCGAAAGTTCAAAAGAGTCAAAATATTTTCTTTGGTAAAGAGAGGAAGAACAGGAAGAAGAGGAGCAGGTGAAACATGGAGACGGACAAAGAGAACGAGACCTTAACGACCTGACCACAGCGAGCTCTCAGAGGTTCCCCTCCAAGCCTCCGACTTTTAACTTTGAAGTTTGGTCTAAATGCAGCTGTGGACATTAATGGAGCAAACTGAGCAGACGGCAGCGTCTCACTTTAGGAGAAGTCCAAGAAGAGGTGCAGACATTGAGGAAAACTGCAATCAAACATGAAGTCCGACAAACACTGAAACTCAAACAAAAACCTGAAACATCAACAGAAACGTTTCAAATGCAAACAGGAAACAAACTGAAATAAAAAGGAAAGAGCTGGTCCCCTGACGAAAGGCTGTCAGCTGTCAATATTCTGTTAAATCCAGATAAAATACATCTAAAATAACTTTATATACACTCTGAAAAGTTGACCATGTCTTAAATCCCCCCTGCACGGCACAGATTTACGGACTGTTCCATCACTGCTCGTGTCACAGCGACCACACTGCACCAAAACACCATTTTCATCCTTCCATCCATTTTTTATATGAACAAAAGACTGAGTGAGGAAAGAAGTGGCTCATTGTGATGAAGATGAGATGAGATGAAGGAGCTTTTTAGCCTCTTTTCACCTCTTTCGTCTCCTGCATTAAACCGTGAAGGGACAGAGAGGCCTTCAGGAAACACAGAAAAACAGAAACACAACAACCCTCCAGTGGCTGTGATCCCCCAAAGAACGTCCCCCAAACTAAAGAGGTCTGATTGCCGAAGAGAAATCAATACGAGGAATCACATGAATAATAAAGAGCTGGCAGCCCGTCAGCGAGGCCTCGCTGCTGCGCTCTAATAACTCAGAAAGACACGAAAATGTTCAGAGCGTCAACAAACCAAACATCAGTCGACGCACGCATCTGGTAAAATGTGTTTTAATGAGTTTACATGAATTCCTGGAACGGCGGCAGACTGAGGTTCCAGACAAAGTCGATCGATGAGGAGCTGTGATTAAATCCATTTTAAACAGTCTCAGATCCACAGGTCGGCCTCACATCAATGAAAACTCCTCATCCTCAGGACGCACGCTGTATGATAAACACGCACGGAGACATGATGTCACTCGTTGGTTGTTTTTTTTTTGGAGCCAGAAGTGACCGGGTGGGTGGAGCTGGGGACGATTCACATCGCTGCACCTCTTTTCTGATTGGACCTGACTGAGGATGATGGCGTCCACACCATGACGCATCGAGCTTCATCGTCTATTTTACTGTGAACGAGTCCAGAATTCACAGAATGAACATCACGCCGCGCTGAAGACGACTTCGACCTCGAGATTCGGACCAGCAGCTCGTCAGGAAACTGATCGCCGAGGCAATAAATCAAGTGAGGGGTCGGCTCAGTTGCTCTTAGCTTCCACGCTATCAGACGTCTTCTTGCAGCCAGAGGAGTCGCTTCCTGCTGGCCATTAGAGAGAACGCAGGTTTCAGGCACTTCCACAGGGCTTCACTCAGGAGCCGATCAACAGAGGCGCTTAAAGTTTGGCAAATCACTGAGTGGCAGTTGAAGTGGTGTCAGAAGTAAACTATGACTGGTTGCTTTGTTTCACTGAAGCATCATGATACATCAGTTCTGGACTTGTTCACCGTTTCCAGACGAAACAAAAACCAGTCAAATCCTGCTTTAAGGTAAACTTGTTCCTGCATTTCCAAACAAGCACACACTTGTCACCATAACTGCCATGAAATCATGACACAGCTAGCGGCTGCTAACTGAGGCTACGCTCATCAGGTCGAAACTAGACTTTCAACACGAGTCCGTCACCTGATACGTGTAAAATTACTGTGATCTGATCATTTTCATACGATCTCGTGCTCGTCTGTTATACTGCGGTGGTGTAGGACTCCATCCAATCATCCAACTTCTCACTCGAACACGACTGTGCAGCAAAACTTCAGAAACTAAAGAAAGGAAATAAAGATAATTCACCGTCTCCACAGTACGAACACACGCTTCATATGAAGAGATGTCATTCAGGAAATGACGCCCGTGTTGCTTCAGAGTCTGGTGTTTGATGGAAACTTCCAGAAAGGCCCGGACCTCAGCGGGTCCAGTTTCAGGTGGAGTCCAAGAAGGACACAGCGAGAGTGAAAGCAGCAGTTTTCTAAGCAACACACACAGATTTCTGTCTTTGTTCTCGGCTGTCAGCGAATCTTTTGTCCTCTTGTTTGCCTTTTATTCATCTGCATAAACAGGAGGGAGAAGAACAGAGAGGAATGAAAGACGAGGACGAATCCATTTCAGGCTCGGGGGGACGGCTCGGTTGTCTCAGTGTTAAGAAAAACTGCAGCGCGGACAAAAGGAGCGAAGCCATCGCCTGGAGGAAGGACTCCGAGTGAAAATGTCAGCGGACAAAAGGGGACAGATCGGCACAGCCAGCAAAACCTGGAGGCGGGCGGGACGTCCTGTACGGCTGCCAGGACCTGCTCAGACTGCTTCGGTCCTGTTTCTGGGTCAGGACAGCAGAGGACGGAGAAGATGCTTCCTGTCTCTCACTGAACGCTGTAAATCCTCATGCTGATCTTCCCGTTGACGGTCGCCAACACGTGTGCACGTTCACAACGCTTCGAATGGACGAGCAGGCAGGTTTACGATTTAATAAACTGTTTATTCAGCGTGATGAATGAGCGCCAAACAAGCAGCTTTCAAATGCTGACATGAAATAACATCGATTAATAGCTGATATTTGCAAATATCAACAGACGTGAGGACATAATGAGACACCAGGAGCCAGCAGGCCTGTTCAGCAAGCCATCCACCATACTGACGGAGGGAGGGGGACTCCTCCCCGTCCTGTCAACATTCAGCCAACAGGGACAGACAACAGCAGAAAGAAAAAGCAAAGAGAGGGAACGAGGGAGCAGAGAGAGGAGGAAGAGAGCTGCTAAGTGCTGGAGGTGAGGAAGGCCAGAGTCTTCAGCGTTGACGTGTTGTTTTACCTGAGGGTTCAGCACTGAGACCAGGTGCTCTGTGGTCATGTGACACAGTCAAGCTGCCATTCATGGGGAACATTCACCCTCTCATCCAAGCTGCTCTGACGCTGTCCGTCAGCAGGAGAGCTTGACAGCACGAAAACTCTTCAAGATATAAATCCACTGAAGAAGAAGAAGGCAGAAGAACTGAGTTCACTGAGCTCTGAGCCCGCCAACGAGTCAGCGGTTTCCTCCATCCACTGACTCCACTGACTCCACCGCACCGTCTCTGCAGCCTCACACGTGGCCACAGTCGGCAGGAAGCAGCATCTCTCTGTGTCACCATCAGCTGATCGCAACCACAACCGGACCAGAGACCAGACCAGAGACCAGGCCAGAGACCAGACCAGAGACCAGACCAGAGACCAGGCCAAGCAACCAAACGACGGCTCAATGCGGAGTGGTCTGGGTTCTGAACCAGAGGATTCAGCGTGAGCCGCTTTGGTCCATGCCTGGCTGCCAGGCTGGAGTCTGGGGTTGCAGACCTGGACTGATTTGGGATGTGGATTAGGTCCAGTTAGCAGCTCTCAGACCTGTCAGCACTTGAAATGAAAGGACTGGACTAAAATATGTTTGTGTTTATCTCAGTTCGAACACAAATGTGAGCTGCTGACCAATAATGAGTTCATCCTCTGGACATCGAGAATGTCGGGACACAAGTTCTTGACGATCCATCTGATCTTTGTGGAGATATTTCAGTCTAAATTTGTGAATCTGTTAATCCTGATCGTTGGTATGAGACAAGATGTGGACACAAACACGACTTTAAACTGGAAAATATGAACCTTTCACACTAAGCGGTGACATGTCACGTTACGTGCTGACAGGAATGTGGCTCTTAGTGGATTTTTTGGGATCATGCACTGAACAAAGTTGAGGTGTGAACACTTTTGCTTTTGTTAACTGCCTCTGTGATCTGCAGCTCTCTCTTCTATCAGAGTAACTCTTAACAAGCAGCACTTCAGCGTCTCACGTTAACCTTTGCAGAGATTTACGGTTTCAAACGTTCAGCCTCCTGGGTACGGGACATTCTCTCTGACCGCTAACTCTCAGTAAAAAGATATAAATATTCCCCCCCCACACACATTCGAAAACACAGTTAGCTGGTGGACATCCATCACTCTGACTTTCTCCTGGTTTCTGTCCCACAGAAACAAAAGAGTCTTTGTGTTGGATCTGGACCGGGTCTCTCCTCTCTGCAGCCTCGCCAACTTCTCCGCACGAGGATTTAGGAATTAGGCAATAAAAAAGGAGGCAGTTGAGATAAATCCCACAGCTTACGAAACAACCCCCACCACCGGCCCTGCAGAGCAGACCACAGCCCACCACAAACTGGTGAGACGTGAGTTTCCTTTGTGGGTCTGCGGAGTGGAAATGCAGCTCAGAGTCTCAGGAAACCCACTAAGTGTTGATCTGTGGTAAAGAAACCCAAACCCACACAGAGCTCAGGGTTCAAGACTCCAAAGCGACTCGTGATGTAGCTTATTTAGTGCGTGTCGGAGTTCCCCGAACTCGACAGAACGGCCTCAAAACAGGCAGGAAAAGGACATCGTGGCGTCCGCTATCGGTGGACGCCACGATGCAAAAGGTTTGGTTGGGTACTTGCTAACAGTTAAAGAGACGTTGGGTTGAAATGACTTCTTTCAGGTCCGGGGACCTTTGATGTCTGGAATAAACATCTGGTTGTGGTTCTGGGAAACCAGCAGCAGTCTCTTGTGTTTCAGTGGCACGTCTTTGTCTTCCATCCATCCAGCCCTCTGTGGACGAAGTCACATGACTTCCTTCTTTGCCCCCAACAGACAAGAATAATAATCCATACAGCCACTAGAGGGCGACGTCGCCTGAGCATGAAGAAATAGTTCTTCTTGAGAGGACAGTCTCCACGCCTGCAAGTCGATGCACGTAAACGCAGCTCGAGATGCTTTCGATCACATTTCCGACGTTTGGGTTTAGCTCCTGTGATTCAGGCTGTGATGCAGGAACGCTGAGACGATGAAAGTCCAGTTCAGAAACCACAGTGACGGACAAGAGCGCTGACATTCAAACCCTGGGGTACGTTCAGTGACACCATGACCCTGCAGCATCTGTAAGGTGAGGGGAAGGTTACAGGTAATAAAAGGTGAACATTAATGGCAGGTTTGTGATGGCAGGCGACGTCCGTCCACCATCCGGACCTGTCAACGTAAAGACAAACTGCTTCCTGCTTTGACGTAAATCAAGACGAAACACGAAATCATTATTAGTGAAAAAGCAGAAATCTGCTCGATCAGCTCCGGAGGGAAACTGATGGACAGGTGTGACGTCATGTGACCTCGGTAAGCTGCAGCTCGCTGCTGAACAGTGTGAGTCCATCATGTGACTCCTCCTGCCTCAAAGCTCAGCGGACTCGAGAGCACCTGCCTCTTCTTCTTCAGGGGATTTCCTGGTTGAAGGAAGCGAATCATTGCTGATCTCTGAGAAAGTTGAACGAAGCCCATCAAACTCTCCTGCTGAGCTTTACAGGCTGAGTCATGTCAGATTTCAGCTGCGCTGCACGAAACTATTTCAACAGGAAGGACGATTTCTGAATAAACATCTTCCACCAGGTTGCTTGTCGCTGGTTACAACCAATAAAAATCCAGTTTCCTTTTTCCTCACGTGTTTTTTATTGGATTATAGTAAATAGTTCTTATTATTTATCACTGAAGGACATTTGTGTTGTTTTACTTCACTGAACAAACTCAGAAGCTGAGGTTCACCAACCAGGTCCGACTGAACAATCAGAATAATTTAGACTGTGTGTGTGTGTGTGTGTGTGTGTGTGTGTGTGTGTGTGTGTAAGAAGTCAGTCCAAACTCTCAGTTTAGTTTAGCTTCTCCACCTCAAGAGCCTCTTTACACAGGAGAGGTTTCTGTCACACACCGCTCCAAACTGCCAGCTGATTCATAAACAGAAGAGTGTGTGTGTGTGCGTGTGTGTGTGTGTCTGTGTGTGTTGGAGCTTTCAGAGGTTAGATGTGAGTCATGGGATCGAGCCAGATATTTCACACTGTTGATATCCAGAGAGTGAAATGATGAAACACCTGACAGCAAGCAGTGATTTCACCTACAGGGAATCTGATTAGACACACACACACACACACACACACACACACACACACACACACACACACACACACTCTCAGTGTGCCTAACATAATGGAATTCCACAGCGCACCAAGACTCCCACAGCTCAGGATTGAGTTTCCTGACGGGGGAAGCTATCAAAGTGCATTGTGGGAAACGTTCCGCTTCACACGGAGCGCTGAGGGGAGCCGTGGGCTCAGCTGGGCAGGACACAATGTGTTGATGTCACATTTCAAATGACCCCCCCCCTCCAAGGCACGCACCTTCTCGTGACCATGTAAACCTATATGAATCTATGCTTCTGACCTTTTCAGGAAAAACTACTGACTGAATTATACATGTGAGAATAACATCAAAAAAACTTTTGTCTGCTTCCAAATCAAAGTCTGTTCAGTCACTGAATGAGGTAACGCAGTCATGAAAGTACTGCAATATTTATATATTCGCAGTAGTACTAACTAGGTGCCTGTGGCCACGTTCCTAGAAACAATTAAGTTACTGCTGATGCAACCTTCACACTTCCTGCTGTTGCAGCTTCACAGTAAAAGCATTTACGTGGCGGAAGGAGTCACAGGAAATGCAGTTTTTTCACTGAGCTTTTGCAGTTACCATCGTACCGTATCGTCCTGTTAGTGATGCTGAATACTCAGTGCAGCTGGAGATTATTCACAGTGAGCCTGTGCCAGGATGAATGTTGACTTCGTTGTCATGGCGATGTTAACCGATGTACAAAGTGTGTTGTTGTTAAAGCGTAGAATTTGCAATCGGCGCCTAAATCGTACAAACTGTTTCCTGTTTCCTGTGTAAGAAAATGTCTGAGTCAGAACTAAAGACGAACGAAGCATCTCAGTTTCACGCTGGTCCAATCACAAGAGACGTGATGTTAATTAACTGATTAAATATGCCGTTATCGTTCCAGATCTCTGACCTTGAACACAAATCGGAGGCAGACCTTTGAGTAGGACGTTTATGAACCCCTGCCTTAGAAAAACATAAAATATTCATTTTCTGTGCAATTGTTGTTAATTTTTAATGAACTTGGACGAGTATAAGGCTCCACACTGTGGTCCCGTCGTGTTCTCCAGCTAATCAGGTCCAGATATAATCACCTGCAGGCCTCTGGTTTCTGTGTGTACAGACCAAAGGAGCAGATTTGGGTTTAGGCTGCACATGAAAGTCCAACAGAAAACAAAGCTTTCCTGTGTTTTCTGTATATCTGCTGTATGTCAGACTAGTAAATAACATATTGTAATGGAATGAGTTATCAGGCAAATCAACGGCAGTCCAGAGAAATGAAACACATTAAAAGTTGTATTTAGTGAAGCCCTGACTTCACGAGAGAGGATGAAACATTCTTATCAACATGTCTCGTCTCCTCGCCGGTTTTCAGCAGCTTGACGGCCTGAATGTTCAGTTCAGCGAGGGAACAGAACTGAAACCTTAAGGTGTCGTTTGGTGGATTTTTGAACTTCGGACAGAGCCAAACCTGCCGAGCTAACCGCTAACATGCTAGGAAGCTGGACCATTGACTCGTCCTGGCATTTTATTCTCAGGGTTGTACATCATTTAATTCAATCAGTGACTGATGAGGAAAGAAATGCGACCTGCTAATGCTGCACAGTTTCACCATGTTAAATAAGTGTGACCACGACGTTGTGCGTTTAAACATTTAAAGTAAAAACAGAGCGGCTCAATCTCAGAAGCTCAACTGAACTGACAGCATGTGGATGTTGTGAGCTGGTGATCAGGGCCAGAGGATCTGTTTCAGGACAGTTCAGACTGGGAAAGCCCAGATAAAGTTTGTACTTTCAGTGGATAAAACAGCATCATTAAATGCAGGAAAGAGCTCCAAGTGATCTGAGAGCCAAACGCGACTCATCAGCTGACAAACGATATAAATGAGACAGATTTCATGAAATGTCCCCCCTGGCAACAAAACCATTGTTATCATTGTTCTTTCTTACGCTTTTTTCACTCTGATTACGAACATGTGTGTCCTACAGTCTGAAGGATTTGATGACTCTCCCAGACATTTATTTTGAAAATCCTCCTTTTGCTCCACACGTGGAAGTCGATATCCAAACACACACAGATCTGTCTCCGGCAGGACGGGAACTAATGCTAGCAGTGTTATTACTGCAGTTATATTTAGAGCAGATTACAGTGTCATCGGGAGAAGCGCCCGTCTCATTAAGAGGAGAACTAAGATGTTTATACTGAGTAAATATTTCCTCTCGGTCATAATCGCCAAATACAGACACACACATCATCGGAGCTCTGTTTGTTTTCACAGAGTTCAGACTTTCTTTACCCTCGTTCCCAGGAAGAGACGGATTTGTAGAGTGCTCATGCACACACACACACACACGCACACACACCATACACACACCACGCATGCACACACACACACACAAAACTAATAAATGCAAGAATTCATGGTAAACTGATACATGGATGACTGGACACATCTGTGTGTGTGTGTGTGTGTGTGTGTGTGTGTGTGTGTGTGGAGAACACAGAGGAAAAAAGAGCAGACTGGGAACGACTGGAATGAAATGGAATAAAAACACGCAGCAGCTTCTA